>NC_137879.1:2462978-2527978 GCF_963924005.1 Protomyctophum bolini | reverse complement strand
GATAGATGAAACGTCGTCATGGGGTGGTCGATCTAACCCGCAGGCAGCATCTTATCTATAGGTTGATAGATGAAACGTCGTCATGGGGTGGTCGGTCTAACCCGCAGGCAGCATCTTATCTATAGGTTGATAGATGAAACGTCGTCATGGGGTGGTCGATCTAACCCGCAGGCAGCATCTTATCTATAGGTTGATAGATGAAACGTCGTCATGGGGTGGTCGGTCTAACCCGCAGGCAGCATCTTATCTATAGGTTGCAAAACATTGACAGCCCCGTTCATGATGACAAACAGAGACACCCCATCTGATTGTATTGATAAAAGCCATGATAATCTCAACCAATATTGCAGCTGTACAGCTCTGTGTGTCAACTAAGCATGTCTTTGTTTTGCTAATCCACCGTTGTCACGTTGAGAAACTTTGAGACCCGCTTCCAAACTCTGAATACAGACGGACGGACGGACGGACGGACGGACGGAAAGTTCTTCTCAAAGTCTCGACACGCACAAAGAGGATGAATAAGCCAAGCTTTATTGGTGAGTTTATCGTGGATACATAACTTTATTTTCTTTGGTTGGTTGTCACCTTAACCCATTCTGAACGGGCACCCATTTTGGTGTTAGCGTCATGTTATGCTTTAGCTATTGAAAAATAGCAGATCTACAAGCTCATAGCGCACCACCGAGTGGCGCGATACGAGCTTGTAGGTCTGCTATTTTCGAAAAATCGAAGAACGACTTGACATTTTTAGAATCTGATCTCAGGTCAGAATGGGTTAATCAGACCAGTGTGTGTCCAGTGGAAACCTCGTATGAATCTGATCTCAGGTCAGAATGGGTTAAGATGCAGTCAGCGTCCAGGTTGCTCTGTGGCATACAGTATAGAGCGCCGAAGTCCTGACGCCACTCGCTCGTCCCCTCGGTTCCCCTGGGTTCCCCTGGGTTCTGCCTGGGTTCTGCCTGGTTCTGCCTGGTTCTGCCTGGTTCCCTTGGTTCTGCCTGGTTCACGGAAGTCATTGCTCTATGGAGAATAACACGGGGCGATCTTAAAATCGTCTCATGCAAGCGCTGTGGTCCAAAAATAAACGAGCTCGGCGTTATTGTCAGGGAGGTTGTCTCTGTATCGTTTGCGACAGTCAGTCACTCATATAATTATGATACCGTCTGTTTCTAGTGAAAATGTAACTAATTCAGTAGCATTATTCTTACCCTTTAACGGATCCCAGCCCTATAGTTTTTTGTTTTTTTTCCCCAACGACCACTTCTTCCAAACACTGATCTTTAACCATTCTGGGCGGGCACCCCTGGTGTTTTAAACATTGTTATAATTTAGCTATTGAAAAATTGCTATTTTTGAAAAACAGAACAAACGTTTTTAACTAAAATCTTTGCTTCTGGGGGGGGGGGGGTCCCTGGAACAACATGTTTTCAGATGGGGGTCGGAGGCCAATTACAGATCATTGTTTGGGTCCTTGACATGAAATATTGAGTGATATAGGCCTAGAAACATAGGTATTTCAGAGAAAAACAAAATCAGGCCTAAATGGATTAATGATCTACTGTTCTTCTCAGCCAATAAAAAATCACCCCGTTGTGCCTCGTCGTTTCACGGCGGGCGGTGGCGTTGTGCGTGCGTGTGTGCGCGTGTGTGTGTGTGTGTGTGTGTGTGTGTGTGTGTGTGTGTGTCTGTGTGTGCACACGCCTGCGTGCGTGTGTGTGTGTGTGTGTGTGTGTGTGTGTTTTCCAAATCCTGGGCTATTATTGTAAATAGTGTTAATCTGTTGCCATGTAAATAATCCTTCCTAGTATCTCTTTAATACGTATTACGTATGTAAATGGTTGTAGAGAAAAATAAAATGGCATATTTTATTTGCTGTGTAACTACCTGTGTGTTCAAATCAATACCCGTTTTTTTGGGGGGGGGGGGTTTTCAATGAAGACATAATTTGCCTTAAGGTGTATTTTTTTGGTTGTTTAAATTTTACTTTTATAAAATTATGTTTCCTCCAGAAGATTCATTCATCCATTCCTCTTTTACTGTCAAGTCTCATGTCACTGTAACCTCAACAATAAAATACACTTTTCTAATGAATCAACATGGTACTTTTTTTTAAGGCTATATATACAGGTTTGTTTTTTAGTTCAATTAGTTTGTTTTAAAAACGCCATTGACAATGAAGGGAAAATGTACGTCATCTTGTCCCCTAACACAAACATTAACAATAAAGACAATTTAATGTTTGTGTAGGCACCTTTTGTTTCACATCACCTAATCAACATATGACTTTAATGTATTAGCGCCCCTCACTTCACAGTTCACACGGGTGTGATTTATATATTTGATCAAAGAGTTTTCATTTTATTCCCAACACACATTTTCTGTGAAATTGTACAACAGAAGAAACCAGAGTCCTGAAGAAATCCCATTGTTTCCCTAAACTGGGTTAGATTACATACTGTAAACTAAAATCCATGAGTGAGACTGTAAAAGAAACAGATCTACAAGCTCGACGCGTTGATAGCTTGTAGATCTGTTCTTTTTACAGCCTCACTCACTAGGACCCTCTCTTTCTGTGGGCTGAGTAGTCTCATAACAACGCCTCCTCGGCCGAGTACAGACAGTACGCTATGGACGGGCCACACCCACTAAAGTTAAAATATAAACATTTGTCTTTATGAATAACAACATTTCCATGACTAAATATGTAATAACCTCGGAGGAGGGGAAACCAACGTGTCTTCCCACGGCGGGTTGACATTTTATAAACCATTCTAACTTACTTATTTAACTTTTTTTAATGTATTCTTTCTGACACTCTTATTATACTACTGTAACTTTCCACTCAGGCACTCTGCGGGGCTACCTACAAACCAAGGCCAGCGCGAGCCCTTCTGCTGGGGTCCTTCTGGAACGTGCTGACGTCACGGATAATAATAAACAAGCATGATGGAAGTCCCATGAATGAACGTTGTAGTATTATATTAACATTAAGACACTTTTATCTTATTTAAAATATAACAGCCGCGTGTTTATATATAAGATACTTTAGATATCGTTAATACAAACGGGACGACTTGTAGAAGAATGTGTTTGTGATTAAGTGTGTTGTTGTTGAGTGACGGAGTTTATAGTTATCAAAGTTATTACGGAACATCTTGTTCCGACTCTGATTGGTCGATTTGCAGACGGTGTGTGAAATAATGAGCTCGGGTAAGAGTTGGGTTTGTGTCACTAAAAATGTCACATTTTTATCAACACTTATATATATGCATTATGAATATTTATGAATGATATTCGCTGTAGTTATAATTCTCAGGCTGCGTACTGCCCTTCAGCTGTCCTGTTGGACTGGTTGTGGAATGTGTACGTTGTTTAATGTGTAAGTTATAGTTGTTGGTCACATTTCACTGTTTCATGAGAGGGAAAATAACTTGTTCTGTCATACAGTAACAGTTACAGTACGTAATGCAACGTGTGGTCCACGTGACCCCCAGAGGTCATTGAATGGGAGTGGTGGAAGAAGTACTATTTCAAAGTAGCCCATCAATACTGCCATGTAAAATACTTTTGTTACGTCTGTAAAACAAGTAAAAGTCTGGAATTCAAAGTTTACCTGAGTAGGCCTACATGTACCATTATAATTTACAATTTAGGCATTTATTTAGCAGACGCTCTTAATCCAGAGCGATTTACACTACAGTAAGCATACTCTATTCTGTAAAAGTTTCATGAGGGGAAACTTCTTGAGTCATAACTCAAGTTTAGGAGGGGGAGGTTTGACGTTGTTTTCCGTTTCTGTTTTGCAGAGGTGTGTCCGTTCTGTGGGAAGGCCTTCAAGAGGCTGAAAACCCACCTGCCCCACTGCAAGGCCAAGGCAGCACCCCCCACCCCCACCCTCCACCCAAAAGACCCCTCTGATGACGGCCTGGAACCGCCACCTTCCAAACTGACCCCAGCGGCGACACATCAAAAACCACTAGCAAGTAAGAAAAACAAGTCCCTACTTTAGATGGTTCTGTTATGACTTCTCCTCTGCATGCTGTAGTGTTTAGATGGTTCTGTTATGACTGCATGCTGTAGTGTTTAGATGGTTCTGTTATGACTGCATGCTGTAGTGTTTAGATGGTTCTGTTATGACTGCATGCTGTAGTGTTTAGATGGTTCTGTTATGACTTCTCCTCTGCATGCTGTAGTGTTTAGATGGTTCTGTTATGACTGCATGCTGTAGTGTTTAGATGGTTCTGTTATGACTTCTCCTCTGCATGCTGTAGTGTTTAGATGGTTCTGTTATGACTGCATGCTGTAGTGTTTAGATGGTTCTGTTATGACTGCATGCTGTAGTGTTTAGATGGTTCTGTTATGACTTCTCCTCTGCATGCTGTAGTGTTTAGATGGTTCTGTTATGACTGCATGCTGTAGTGTTTAGATGGTTCTGTTATGACTTCTCCTCTGCATGCTGTAGTGTTTAGATGGTTCTGTTATGACTGCATGCTGTAGTGTTTAGATGGTTCTGTTATGACTGCATGCTGTAGTGTTTAGATGGTTCTGTTATGACTTCTCCTCTGCATGCTGTAGTGTTTAGATGGTTCTGTTATGACTGCATGCTGTAGTGTTTAGATGGTTCTGTTATGACTGCATGCTGTAGTGTTTAGATGGTTCTGTTATGACTTCTCCTCTGCATGCTGTAGTGTTTAGATGGTTCTGTTATGACTGCATGCTGTAGTGTTTAGATGGTTCTGTTATGACTTCATGTTGTAGTGTTTAGATGGTTCTGTTATGACTGCATGCTGTAGTGTTTAGATGGTTCTGTTATGACTGCATGCTGTAGTGTTTAGATGGTTCTGTTATGACTGCATGCTGTAGTGTTTAGATGGTTCTGTTATGACTGCATGCTGTAGTGTTTAGATGGTTCTGTTATGACTTCATGCTGTAGTGTTTAGGCCTAGAGGACTTGTTTGTGTTATCCTTTTAGCTCAACCTGTACCTGCAGGTGATTTTCATTTCTGCCTAATGAACTATTCAATCAATGGAATCGAAAAATGAGGTGTGCTAATGAATATCTGTATGGGTAATAGAGTCATTCTCACACACAGCAGCACCACTCACCATGTGTCTCAAGTACAGCGCTTACTTCCTTCACTCACAATAGAGCGCCGAAGTCCTGACGTAACTCGCTCGATTCCCCCCCCTGGTTCACGGAAGTAATTTCTATATAGAGAATAAATCATCTTAAAATCGTTTCATATAAGCTTTGTGGTCCAAAAATAAACAAGCTGTCTCAGCGTTATTGTCAGGGAGGTTGTCTCTGTATTGTTTACGACAGTCAAGTCACTCATATAATTATGATACAGGCTGTTTCTACTAGTGAAAATGTAACTAATTCAGCAGCAGTAACAATGGCTATTAAATCAGTTGATTCTTCATATCCATATGAGTGAAACGGCCGGGGTGACATCATGTTTATTTAGTTCTTATAATATGAGGCGATCTAAAATCCCCCCTGTGGGGAATCGGATTACCAATGAGAATAAAAAGTACATGAACCTGTGGATTTGCGCCCTCTACTGGTATTGACGTCAGACTTCGCTCTGTGACTCTGACAACACGTGTGTGTACTCCTCCAGTACTGTGCCGAGTACTTCCTTCAGTATTTCAACGGTTCAGTACTTTTTACTTCTGCTTCCCTACATCTCAGTCAGAGAACAATATGATTGTACTGTTTACTCCACTACAATTACATGGAAACTTTAGTTATTACTTTACTTTGTAGATTTTGATTATTATTATTACAAAAACACATGAACCACTTCAGCCCTATATATATATATATATATATATATATATACATATATATATATTTGGGCTGTTTTTTACTTGTGAAATGGGACATTCTGCACAATGACTACTTTTACTAATTTACTATTTAAACTACTAATGTTTGATACTTGTACACCGATACGATTGTTACGATACAGGTCTTCTACTTAAGCTGTAACAGAGTATATGCACTTTAAGTACTGCAGTAAACCATGTGAGTACTTCCGTCACCTTCGCAGGAGTGAAGAAGATCAAAGCATCCTCTTCGTCCCCGGTGACGCCCACAGGCGGAGAGATGACATCATCATCATCATCATCATCATCGTCAGTGTCAACAAAAAAGAAGAAACAGAAGCTGACGGACGAAATGAAACAGCTGGCTGCCCATCTGCTCACACAGAGACAGGTCACTCCACAACAAGGTTCATAGAGATTCACACTGACATTTACACTAGTATAGTGTAGCGTCTGTTTAGTTTTGGGGTTTTTTAAGACTTAGAAGTTTAGTTACTTGCGCAAGCAGAGCGCGCAAGTAATAATTTCGCCCAGTCTCTTCAACGTGACAGCCGTCAACCACTTTTCTGTATAAGCAAATCTGTGCCTGGTCTGCTGGGACCAGATTACACAGATGACCATTTCTCTTACGTCATCATTGAGAGCTAGTCATACATATACACACCATGTACTCTGGTCCCAGCTCTCAACGATGACATAAGAAAAATGGTCATCTGTGTAATCTGGTCCCAGCAAACCAGGCACAGATTTGCATACACAAAAAATTTGTTGACGGCTGTCACTTTTTGGCACCAAGTAACCACAGTGTACTGCTAATCAAATTACAACTACATACTCTATATAGTATATAGTATGCTTAGTTACACCTAATGATTATACATTTCAAACGTTCCTTCACAGAGATACTGAGATGTGACAGTTTACAGCGGGCGAAAGTACTTGCGCGCTCTGCTTGCGCACTAGTTGGCCATTTATGGCCTACTAGTGTGCAACAAGCAAGTTCTAGTTTGTATTAGTTTAATGTTGGTTCCAGTCAGTCACTGCAGTGGGGTAGTGAGGCGAGATTTTAAAAGCTCAGAAAAGTAGCAAGAATAGCCGATCTTTCTAAGATTTTGGCTTTTGTATGAAATATTGTCAAAGACACTAAGGAAATTGTCCGTTATGATTTGAGTTTGTTTTAGTTTAGTTCTCTAAACGCAGAAGACCGTTTGAGTTAGTCATTGTTTTTCTTTTCTTTTAGCTTTCTTTTTGTAAAGTCTCAACTCTGGTTTTATTTCAGTGAAATGTTTATCCGTCCACTCTTGTTTTCATTATTTAGTGAGTTTTACTACGACAGACTTGCTCTTCTCTCCACAGACACCAAACCTAAAGGCCTCTCTCAGAAGAAGAGTCAGAGACAAGAGAAAACCTCCACGGCCTCTAAGAGGACCTCTGTGGAGGACGGAAAGGCCCGTTTAGGGGTCCCAGCGTCAGTGTTGACCTCTGACCCCAGACCCAAAGGACCGGTCACCCTGGACGCTGCCCGCTCCAGCCCAGGACTCGGTCATGTTGACCTGGACGCTAAGCGCCGCTCAGAGCCTCCGGCCTCCAGCGCTGTCCCTGAAGCTCAGAGACCTCCGCCGGTCGACAGACAGAGTCCCGCGGGCCGTAGCGCTGCCCGGTCCACGTCTCCGTCCTCAGGCCCGGCGCAGAGCGGACCCGGTAGCTCCACACCGCCTCCCGTACTCACCCCTACGCTGTCACAGACAGACAGAGCCATCCCTACGCTGTCACAGACAGACAGAACCATCCCTACGCTGTCACAGACAGACAGAACCACCCCTACGCTGTCACAGACAGACAGAACCACCCCTACGCTGTCACAGACAGACAGAACCACCCCCACGCTGTCACAGACAGACAGAACCATCCCTACGCTGTCACAGACAGACAGAACCATCCCTACGCTGTCCCAGACAGACAGAACCATCCCTACGCTGTCACAGACAGACAGAACCATCCCTACGCTGTCACAGACAGACAGAACCATCCCTACGCTGTCACAGACAGACAGAACCATCCCTACGCTGTCACAGACAGACAGAACCATCCCTACGCTGTCACAGACAGACAGAACCATCCCTACGCTGTCACAGACAGACAGAACCATCCCTACGCTGTCACAGACAGACAGAACCATCCCTACGCTGTCACAGACAGACAGAACCATCCCTACGCTGTCACAGACAGACAGAACCATCCCTACGCTGTCCCAGACAGACAGAACCATCCCTACGCTGTCACAGACAGACAGAACCATCCCTACGCTGTCACAGACAGACAGAACCATCCCACCTCCCACCGGTACCTCCAGACCCAGTGAGACCCTGACCCGGGCGGACCCACCACTGCTCCAGGTCCACACCCAGACCTCCAGACCCAGTGAGACCCTGACCCGGGCGGACCCACCACTGCTCCAGGTCCACAGAGCAGACGTCATTAATGTGAACAGAATGGAGGGTCTGTATATTATTATTATTTAACCACGTCTTAAATCCTTTTTGTCGTCGTACGTCAAATAGCAAACATGTCTGATCTACAAGCTCGCAGCTCTTGTACTGTATTTGGCTGTTTGTGCCAAATAAATGTCTGGCTACCGTATATCTCCACAGAAGGTTTGACATTAATTATGTCCATAGACGATATTGATTAGATTAGCATGACCTTAAAGCATATGTGTCAAACTCAAGGCCCGGGGGCCAAATCAGGCCTGTGAATTAATTATCTTTGGCCCGCGGGATGATATTTAATTAGTATTAGAACTGGCCCTCTAGTATATATTGCACGGACCACCATAATACTACAAGTCCCACAATGCACTGCGAGTGCATTGTCACGTATCGAGGGCCCGCAAGCGCAAGCATGCGTCTTCTCTTCACTATTGATCAGCAGTGAAAGTATATCACTTGTGGTCAACTTTCAGCTACCCCTCTCCGTGTGTTGAAACACAGTCCAGCCCTCGACTTGTACCAATTTCTTTATTTTGGCCCCACTGTGTATTTGAGTTTGACATCCCTGACCTAAAGCATCCGTACTGTACTGTTAACGGCAGGTGTGCTGTCGGCGCGACCTCTAGGCCAGGTGAAGCTGAGAGACGTCCCCTCCTGGCTGGCCCTCAAGACCCCCGGACGGCCCGCCGAGGTGGTGGACATGATGCGTGGAGGTATATACTGTACACATAACATACTGTACACCAAACACTAAATACTGTATACGCACTATATGACTATACAACAGAACCCCCCCCCGGTCACACCGCTGAGGTGTAGATATCTAACCCGTCTACACAGCAGTGGTTCCTAAACCAGGACCCCCACACTGACACTAACCCATTCTGACCTGAGATCAGATTCATACGAGGGTTACCACTGGACACACACTGGTTTTGATTAACCCATTCTGACCTGAGATCAGATTCATACGAGGTTTCCACTGGACACACACTGGTTTTGATTAACCCATTCTGACCTGAGATCAGATTAAAAAAAATGTCAGTCGTTCTTCGATTTAAAAAAAAATAGCAGACCTACAAGCTCGTAGCGCGCCACTCGGTGGCGCGCTATACGAGCTTGTAGATCTGCTATTTTTCAATAGCTAAAGCATAACATGATGCTATAACACCAACATGGGTTCCCGTTCAGAATGGGCTAATTATCCCGCAGACCCCCCAGTAGAAAAGAGAAGATTATCACGGCTCTAGCAGTGATTCTCAACCCGTTTCATTTCAAGGACCCCCCAGTTTGACATGAATTAGTCTACGGACCCCCCGTTTAATGGCATTTATATCTCTGGGACCCCCCAATTTATATTGTAAAATCAATGTTTATTTTAACTCTTGAGAGTGTACGAAAATGGTTCCATTTTTCGTACACTCTCAGAGGGGTCCATTCGGTTCCTATAACTATCATTTAGCTGATGGGGACCCCCTGGAACTCCCTCAAGGACCCCTGGGGGGACCCCCTGGAACTCCCTCAAGGACCCCTGGGGGGACCCCCTGGAACTCCCTCAAGGACCCCTGGGGGGGGGGGTCCCCGGACCCCACTTTGGGAAACCACTTTCCTAGACGGACCTTTTCTATGTATCTGACCTTGTGTTGTTGCTTACTGTAAATCTTACTGCAAGTCTTACTGTAAATCTGTCTGGATTAAGAGTCTGGATAAATGCCCACATTGTCCTATATATACACCTCCTAATCCTTATCCTGTCTGTCTGTGGCCCCCTGCAGGCTGGCAGTGGTATTACAGGAAGTACATCAACGTGAGGAGAGGTGGCGTGGGGGGCGTGGCCATGCTGTTAGCGGGATACTGCGCTGTCAGCTACATGTGGAGCTACCCACACATCAGTACGTACTCTGTGTGTGTGTGTGTGTGTGAGTGTGTGTGTGTGTGTGTGTGTGTGTGTGTGTGTGTGTGTGTGTGTGTGAGAGAGTATGTGTGTGCGTGCGTGGTAAAAATGGTGCATTTATATAGCACCTTTATCCAAGGTGCTTTACAGAGACTGTGCATTACATTCACCCATTCACACACACATTCACACACCGATGGCGGTGGAAACCATGCAAGGAACCAACCTGCACATCAGGAGCAATTCAGGGGTTCAGAGTCTTGCTCAAGGACACTTCCACACTATAACTCTGGAGGAGTCCACAGGGTTCGAACTGGCGACCTTGCGGTCACCATCCAGCCCACTCTACCGCTGAGTCACCGCCAGCCCCGTGTTGCGTGTGGAGATTTCACAGTATAGTGATGTCATAGTCTGCTCTGGGTACAATAACAATTTAGGTATTATTTATCAGACTTAACCCATTCTGACCTGAGATCAGATTCATTCGAAGTTTCCACTGGACACACACTGGCCTGATTGACCCATTCTGACCTGAGATCAGATTCTAAAAAATGTCAGTCGTTCTTCAATTTTTCAAAAATAGCAGATCTACAAGCTCATAGTGCACCACCGAGTGGCGCGCTATGAGCTTGTAGATCTGCTATTTTTCAATAGCTAAAGCATGACATGATGCTGACACCGAAAGGGGTTCCCGTTCAGAATGGGTTAATCCAGAGGGGGTTACAGTAAGCAGGAACAATGCATGGCAATACATCAAATACATAAAAAGTAATGAATAATCATAAGCAAGCTGATAAGTTTAACCTGATATGGTCTTATGGAAACGTCATTTCCACTCTGGTGTTTAAGCTTTGGGGCTTAATCCTTAAACCTTCCCTTTTTTCTAAGAACCTAATATCTACGATAACCGAGGGGTCTGAATGCCCACACTAGTTTAATAAACAGGGCTCTGATTGGGCAATTCTTCACTTAGATCAGGGGTTTTCACTAGAAAACCCTAAAATCACTAGAAGTGAAAGCCCTAATTCACAGTTAACACAGGAGGACATTTTTATTTATCCTTGTGAATTGTTATGTTTTTGTTCCATTAAAGCCAATAATTCTGCTGCTCTGACTAAACTCTGTCTAATCACTAATCAGCACAGCTGATGATATTCATAACGTGATTAATCCGTCCTCTTTTAACCCATTCTGAACGGGAACCCATTTTGGGTCGTGCTTTAGCTATTGAAAAATAGCAGATCTACAAGCTCGTAGCGCGCCACCGAGTGGCGCGCTACGAGCTTGTAGGTCTGCTATTTTTGAAAAATCGAAGAGCGACTGACATTTTTTTAAATCTGATCTCAGGTCAGAATGGGTTAATCAGACCAGTGTGTGTCCAGTGTAAACCTCGTATGAATCTGATCTCAGGTCAGAATGGGTTAAGATGAGCCCATGTTATTCTCCATAGAGAAATGAACCAGGGGATCCATTCTATCGCTGTTTTACTATTAGTACCGCATTGTACCGAATATAAGATTATATAAGATTATAAGACCACCCCCATTTGTCAAGACTCATTTGTGGAAAAATAACATTGGATGTCAAACAGTCTCTAGTCCCAGATGATAACACGACCCTGTTTTATAGGAATATTTCATTGGAAACTAGTCGTCTTTCTATTCAGACCAAAAGGGTAATTTAATTGGTGCGTTTTCTCTTCATAATTTTTATCCCACGAGTTTCTAACCAATGTTTCACCCCTGTGTCAAATCAAAATCAAATCAAACTTTATTTATAGACAGGCAGGAGAAACACAGAATATAAACGAGAAACACAATAATAAAAATGACCAAAAAAAGTGTCAATCATCTATTGTGATCCTGGGCTCTACACACCCTCCACCAACCTAGTCCCCATATATGGGGGACAAGGGGAGATCAACCTAGTCCCCATATATGGGGGACAAGGGGAGACCAACCTAGTCCCCATATATGGGGGACAAGGGGAGACCAACCTAGTCCCCATATATGGGGGACAAGGGGAGACCAACCTAGTCCCCATATATGGGGGACAAGGGGAGATCAACGGATTTGAACTCATGCTTCCTTCATGCCTGAGTGTCCAAGTTGCTCCTTTACAACCTGACAGGGGGGAGTTTCCCTGGTTGGACGTATAGCGCGTGGAAGGAACACGTTATTCCAACCAGTTCCTTTCCCCTCCATCAGGCGCCCCGGCTGGCCAGGGGGAGGCAGTTTAGTGACCAGGATTACTGCATGTTTTTTGTGAGGGTACCTACCCTATAGGGGACACGGGGAGAACATGCAAACTCCACACAGAAAGGCCCTTTCGCCAACCCCGCCTTCGGGTATGCTATTTTTGAAAAATCGAAGAACGACTGACATATAGAAACAGCTTTTTCAGAAAACTGATGTTAATTGGTGTGTTTTTAATGTGTTTCAGAGCGAGACCGCTGGAGGAAGTACCATTAGAGAAGAGTGGTTCATTCTACACAACGGAGCAGAGGAGAGAATACGGCAGATGATGGTGGATCGAAAGGAGGCCTGTTATGTCGTGTCCCACAGGTTAGCACCGCTAACCGTCCCACAGGACATCCACAAGGTGTGTTTGTCCTCCCCCAGACTGTACACTCTGCATAACAGAGTGTGGGTTCACCCAGATACACACCGTTTAGAGACTTAGTCCAGTGGCGTCTTTTTCTGGGTTTTTTTTACCTGCAGGGCGATATGCAACTTGACGCATCGGCCCAGGAAACAAACGGAAACACTTTGCCAAGTCGTAGACGTTACGCGCAAGCTTCATGTTCCATCAACCAGACTCCTGCTCTAAGGGCCATCTGGCCGCGTCTTCTGCCGTATATATCTGCCTAGTATCCTCAGCAGAGATATATATACATATATATATATATATATATATATATATATGAGACAAAAAAGGATCTCCTGCACATCCAAAAAGACCCGTAGGAGGTGCAAGTCTAGTTAGCAGGCATAGACATCAAATAAGAGAGAACAACCTTCCAAGGAAGGGACTGACCGCACACTCCAGGGAACAGAGACGGACAACTCACTGCATCAAACTTATTTATTAGCACGACGCGTTTCGCCGTGAGCTTCGTCAGGTGCTAAGCTCACGGCGAAACGCGTCGTGCTAATAAGTAAGTTTGATGCAGTAAATTGTCCCTTCCTTGGAAGGTTTTTCTCTCTTTTTTGATGTCTATTATATATATATATATATATATATATATATATATCTGCATAGTATCCTCAGCAAAGAACGCTCAGCTATTCAAATAAGAGCTGTTGTGACACCAGCATATCGTCGCTGTTTGGTGTAAAAATGGAAAATGGTGCATTTATATTTATATTTATATTTATATATATAAAGCGCCTTCATCCAAGGCGCTTTACTTGGACTGTGCATTATTACATTCACCCATTCACAGCGGTGGCTCAGTGGGTAGTAGAGTGGCTGGCTGGTAACCGCAAGGTTGCCAGTTTGAACCCTGTGGTGCTCCCCCAGAGTCTGTGTCGAAGTGTCCTTGAGCAAAGAGACACTGAACCCCTAATTGCGCCTGATGTGCAGGTTGGTGCCTTGCATGGTTTCTGCTGCCATCGGTGTATGAATGTGTGTGAATGTAATGCACAATCTATGTAAAGGTGTGTGAATGGGTGAATGTAATGCACAATCTATGTAAAGGTGTGTGAATGGGTGAATGTAATGCACAATCTATGTAAAGGTGTGTGAATGGGTGAATGTAATGCACAATCTATGTAAAGGTGTGTGAATGGGTGAATGTAATGCACAATCTATGTAAAGCGCCTTGGATAAAGGCGCTATATAAATGCACCATTTACACCCACACACTGATGGTGGCAGAAACCATGCAAGGCATGTTTTTTTCTTTTCAGGGGGAAAAAAGAGAGGAAAATGGCAGATCTACAAGCTCAAAACACGCTTGTAGATCGGCTATTTTCGCGACACTCTTGTCTTGTGACGAAGTATGGCATTAACACAAAGCGTTTAAATGTTGCCCGACAGCAACCAACGATATTGCAAATGAAGAGGGCTGGTGAGATAGAATGTGAAGCATGTTCAACACACCTTATTGTGTTTCATGTTTATGACTGTATACACTGTCTTTATTTATGTTATGTTGACTGTAAAAGGGAGCTTTACCCCCCCGTGCAAGCTATGGAACAGTTGTTTTATATTAGTTATATAATTAGTACCATAATATACTGCTCTTTTCTTTGTTCAGTAGATTTGAGTCCAGTGTGTACAACAGTGTTGTACTGTGGAGTGTGTACCTGTGTGGCGCCACTAGGTGGCACTGTTGGATCAGTTTAAACAAGGGTTTGTTATTTTTCCTATGGAGGCATTTAGGAGCTGCTGTCATCCAATCAGACATGTTCACATGAGACATTAAGAGCTGGTTTTTTATCCAATCAGATGTTTTACATCCAGTGTAAATGCAGCCAGTCAGTCACATTATGTTATTGTACATGTTTAATGCACTCACTGTGTGTGTGTGTGTGTGTGTGTGTGTGTGTGTGTGTGTGTGTGTGTGTGTGTGTGTGTGTGTGTGTGTGTGTGTGTGTGTGTATGTATATGAATGGACTGGCAGTGAAAACCAGACTGGAACCAAATATGTGATTGTATTCAAAAAAATGAATTTATTATTTCCTTTCTTTGCTGCCGTAGTGAATGACACACATTAGCTACAAATTAACAACTGACAGTATTGTTTTTTTGTTTTGTTTTTTTCAACGCCACTTTTCTTTTTTTTGCCAACATAATAAAAAATAACTTCCCATTTTCTGGTGTCTTTTTTTAGTTTGTTTTTTGTTTGGGTTTTTTTTTTAACAATATTTTTTTTTCTCCTTACAAAAATTATAAATATCTTGTTTTTTTTTTCCACTTGTCATTATTTTTTCCATACAAAACAAACTATAATACAACTCAAGTGAAGACGTAGGAAACTAAAACATCAACTCAACGGTGAAAACAGTAGCAGAAATGTAAAAAATAAAATAATAATAATCTAAATCTCAACGGAGGAACAAAGAGAATTAAAAAGTGTAAATTATATCGGAGCCTCTCGGACGACGCCCTGTACGCACAACACAACACACACCTTCCTCTGTGCACGTGTGAAAACATGGGTAAAAAATAAGAAACGATATAAGTTACAAGCTCTGGTGACGCCCGGGGAAAGAGCTCCCTTCAGGTCAATGATTCACCACCTCCATAAAGCAGAACGGTTGCAGAGCGACAATGATTCATTCACTGATGTTGGGCTCATGTTGTGTAAGCGGTTGATTTTGTTGGTTATGTTGTGTAAGGTTGATTTTGTTGGTTATGTTGTGTAAGGTTGATGTTGGGGTTATATGTTGTGTAAGGTTGATGTTGGGGTCATGTGTAAGGTTGATGTTGGGGTTATATGTTGTGTAAGAGGTTGATTTTGGGGTCATGTTGTGTAAGCGGTTGCCAAGCGTGGTTGAGAATCGACGGTTGTGGACTGGCCTTAAAGTAGTAGTAATTCTATTTCAAGGACCCCCAGTAGTCTACATTAAGCCGGTTGTGTTGTCGCTGTGTTTCTACGTACAGGGTTGTCTTTAAAAGCAGGCAGGATGCGGTGGCCAATGGCATGATTTAAAACAGAAAACAGAAGTGTTCCCTCTCTCTCTCTCCCTCCTCTACAAGGCCTTTAGTCTCTCTCCCTCTCTCTCTCTCCTATACAAGGCCTTTAGTCTCTCTCCCTCTCTCTCTCTCCTATACAAGGCCTTTAGTCTCTCTCTCTCTCCTATACAAGGCCTTAGTCTCTCTCTCCTATACAAGGCCTTTAGTCTCTCTCTCTCTCTCCTATACAAGGCCTTTAGTCTCTCTCTCTCTCTCCTATACAAGGCCTTTAGTCTCTCTCCCTCCCTCCTATACAAGGCCTTAGTCTCTCTCTCCTATACAAGGCCTTTAGTCTCTCTCTCTCTCCTATACAAGGCCTTTAGTCTCTCCCTCTCTCTCTCCTATACAAGGCCTTTAGTCTCTCTCCCTCCCTCCTATACAAGGCCTTAGTCTCTCTCCCTCCTATACAAGGCCTTAGTCTCTCTCCCTCCCTCCTATACAAGGCCTTAGTCTCTCTCTCTCCTATACAAGGCCTTTAGTCTCTCCCTCTCTCTCTCCTATACAAGGCCTTTAGTCTCTCTCCCTCCCTCCTATACAAGGCCTTAGTCTCTCTCCCTCCTATACAAGGCCTTAGTCTCTCTCCCTCCCTCCTATACAAGGCCTTTAGTCTCTCTCCCTCCCTCCTATACAAGGCCTTTAGTCTCTCTCTCTCTCCTATACAAGGCCTTTAGTCTCTCTCCCTCCCTCCTATACAAGGCCTTAGTCTCTCTCCCTCCTATACAAGGCCTTAGTCTCTCTCCCTCCCTCCTATACAAGGCCTTTAGTCTCTCTCTCCCCTACACAAGGCCTTAGTCTCTCTCCCCTACACAAGGCCTTTAGTCTGCTCCATAACCTGATCAAGACGAGAGCATCATCGTATGTCTCACACAAACACAAACACACACATTTATAGACGAGGAGGAGCTGCCGCGCCCAGAATCAACAGTGGAAACGCCAACCACTCATTTTTGATAAAAACCACTCGAACTTTGTCAAGAAATGTATCTCTCTCAAGCTCTCAACGTGTCAGGATGTGACGCGCTGAGCGTTGAGTATGTACAGTAGATATGACGTCTTCACTATTTCTGAATGTTTCCATCATGTTCTACTGTAGTAGTAGTGAGTACTGTGACGGTCCCTGCCTTCCTGAGTATCAACAGACTCGGAGCACAGACAGACACACAGACAGACGGACAGACACACACACAGACAGACGGACAGACACACAAACACAGACAGACGGATGGCATTGATTCTGGACAGAGCTACAGTACTCCCTGCCTTTGGTTTTGGTTGAGCTGCAGAGAGGGGAGGAGTAGTGTGGAGATAGATAGATAGATAGATAGATCACTCAGACAGACAGAAGGAGATGGATGGATGGATGGATAGATAGATAGATAGATAGACAGACAGACAGACAGAAGACTGGGGAAATTGACAAACACGTTTTGAAAGAACGTCTGAAATGGAAACGTTTGATCATTTGGTCCAAAGGTCTGCAACGGTCGGTTATTTCTATCGATACTTTTTGTTCGATTAATTGAATAATGGAGGAGCGCATGTTGGTCTTTTGTCATTTCTTACAATCAACCACTTGCGTGTTTTATCATTAACGTTTGTCATACAACGCAGTGCATTAACGTTGAACAACGACCAATTTCAAAAAGATCCTCGGGCTACAATTAGCCTGGCCAAAACAGGGATTGATTGATTATTAATTGATTATCTAAATTATCGGTTTTTCAAATCCTCAAAAATGATGAAAAACGGCGCGCTATAGTATGCCGTACGATATGGGCTATAGCCCACGGTCCAAAATGATGAGAAACGAGGCTAACTTTTTTTTTTCAAAATTTCAAAAAACATGGGCTATAACCCATCGTTTTTTTTATTTTTTCATTTCATTTCCGCAATTTCCGCAATTACCATTTCCGCAATTTCCAATTTCCGGATTTTCCGCAATTTCCAATTTCCGGAATTTTTTGTATAATTGAATAAATCGATGGGTTCGATTAACTGTTGCGTCCCATATAGTCCAAAACGACCACAATCAAACAAACAACGAGTGAAAACACTCACACACATTGAACACGTGCACGGGTACGTGCACACGGAGTACAACATGGCGCACACACACACACACAACGGCAGCTGTACACATTATTAGGAGTAATAGTGTGTATTAAATGATACGTAGTGATGCGGAAGGCAGACGGGTTAGAAGAACAGATCATCTCACCACGGAGAATCATCACGACTCAAGTAAACTAAAAGAAAACTACTCTTACGTAACATGTCATTTCTAACAAAATGAAGAATTAAAATAATCTAAATAAAAAGATAAACATGTTTTTTTTTGTTTTTTTTATATATATAAAATATCTTCCCCAATCTGAGGATTTAGCTCCCCTGACACAAACACGCGCTGTGTGTGTGTGTGTGTGTAATATTGTCAAATGTGTGTGTTGGATTTGACTGAAGTTACCGTAGGTGTAAAATGGAATGAATCTTAAGTCAATGCAACGTGTGTGTGCATCTCCACTACTGTGTGTGTGTGTGTGTGTGTGTGTGTGTGTGTAGTGTGTAGTGTAGGGGCTCACATACCTTTAAGGTACAAAGGAAAAAATGCCAAATAAAACAGACAGACAAACAGACAGACAGAAATCAAAGGGTTGTTTAGAGTACTTGTGAAACTACTACGGTGTGAGTTCTATTTGTCAAAATGGTAGTTCTCAGGGCGGAGGAACACATAGTTCTTAGGGTGGACGAGCAGGTATATTCTGACTGAGTCACCTGAACATACCCGTGAGGGTCCATTTGGTTCCATTTTTTCACCCTCAGGAGTTACGTACCGATTCAAGGATCCATTTGGAACCTCGTCAAGGAAGCCTACTTTTCGGAACCATCGCTCTAATAAACCAATCTCTATCGAGTATATGGAACCTATTCCAAGTGACTATGTATGCGCACACACACACACACACACTGTGCACATCTGTAATGCAGTATCTATGTATGTGCACGTACTGTAATGCCAGGGTGCACACAACAACAACAAAAAAAAAGAAAGGATTTGTTCGTTTGTTTGTTTGTTTGTTTGTTTGAACAACAAGGCTTCTTCATGTAAACATTAAAAAAAAAAAAAGGACAACAAACAACAAAGAATTTCTCAGGCACAGAATCGTCAGTTATTCTTCTCTTCCCTCTCGTTTCAGCATAGATAAGATAAGAGTTTTTAGTTTAGGACAGAATCCACTGGCACGAACGAAACATGACGGGAAGAGCCTTTTTTTTTAGGTATACAAAGAACGACGTCCCATAATTATAATTATAATTATAACCGCTACAGTAGAAAACTGGATTAAAAAGGTCACTCTCCGTTACATTGCACACCTCCTGATTACGTTTTTCAGTCAGTTTGTTTTTTGTTTTTTGGGAGGGGTTTGAGGAGCGGCACCTTGGAACACACACATACACACACACCCGCTACGAAAAAAAAGGACCCAAGTGTCGCAAAGAAATCATAGTGACCTTTTTTTTTTTTTTGCCTTCCTGTCTTCGCGTAAAAAAAGAATAAAAAGAAAAACAAAACAAAACCAACAGGTAAACGTAGTGCGGACGTTGTTGTGGGCGTGGCCGTTGTGGGCGTGGCCGGCCGTTGTGGGGGTGTGGCCGTTGTGGGCGGGGGGAGCGTTGTGGGCGGGGCCGTTGTGGGCGGGGGGGTCCGTTGTGGGCGTGGCGGCCGTTGTGGGCGGGGCCGTTGTGGGCGTGGACGTTGTGGGCGGGCGGGGCCGTTGTGGGCGGGCGGGGCCGTTGTGGGCGGGCGGGGCCGTTGTGGGCGGGGCCATTGTGTGGGCGGGGCGTCCAGTCCTAGCATTCCAGGATGCTGTTGACCGCCGCCTCCAGAACGGAGTCTGTGTCTGTGGGGGGGGGGAGGGGGGGACGAGGAGGCGCCGCCGCCCCCGGGTGGCGAGGCCTGGTAGTGCATCATCTGTCCCGCTGGGGAGGAGGGGGGGTAGCCGCCCCCCGCCCCCCCGTAGCCCCCCCCACCCCCCTGCTGCTGGGACCTCTTCAGGTCCAGCAGCACGCTCCTGCTGTCCCCCCCTCCTCCCCCAGGGTCCCCGTACCCGGGCCGGGGGTCCCCGTACCCGGGTGTCCGGGGGTCTGTCCGGTAGGGGCCCTGGGGCTCCGTGGAGGAGGAGTCCATGGGGGTCTGACGGGTCTGATGCGTCGTCCAGCCGGAGCCGCCGGGCGACAGGGAGGGGGGAGGGGGGGGGAGCTGCGACGGAGAGAGGGGCAGGGGGAGGGGCTCCGGGGGGGCGGGGCTGTGCTTCACGCCGCAGCAGAAGTCCTCCTGGAAGCCGTCTGGGGGAGAGCGAGAGAGAGAGAGACACCGACAGAGAGAGAGAGAGAGAGAGAGAGATTGTCACCGTCTCTGTTTGTTATTCACTTCTTTTCATTATTACTATACATTGCTTGTCATTGGGATGTTTGTTATTATTCACCTGTTGTTCTCTCTGTGTATACGCATTATTAAACAGTGTTATCATTTGTTTTGTTATATGTATGCTTTGGCATACAATGGAAGACTAGTATTTAGGAACTGAAATTGACACAGCTCAGTGGCCTTGTGGTTAGAGTGTCCGCCCTGAGTCTGGGAGGTCGGGGGTTCGATCCCCGGCCGGGTCATACCAAAGACTGTAAAGATGGGACCCAATGCCTCCCTGCTTGACACTCAGCATCAAGGGTTGGATTGTGGGTGGGAAGTGAGGACTGGCTAGGACTATGTATGTTTCCATACAATAAGGCTCTAGATGCGTTTCCATACAATAAGGTTAACGTATTTCACAGGCTCTAGATGCGTTTCCATACAATAAGGTTAACGTATTTCACAGGCTCTAGATGTGTTTCCATACAATAAGGTTAACGTATTTCACAGGCTCTAGATGTGTTTCCATACAATAAGGCTCTATCTTAACGTATTTCACAGGCTTACCTGCGTCTCCCAGTCTTACCTGGGTCTACCAGTCTTACCTGGGTCTACCTGGGTCTCCCAGTCTTACCTGGGTCTACCTGGGTCTACCAGTCTTACCTGGGTCTACCAGTCTTACCTGGGTCTACCAGTCTTACCTGGGTCTACTAGCACCATGCGTCTGTCCTGGGTCAAGTTGTTCCGCTCCTCCTGGTTGAAGGTCCTGTCAATCATCACCATCTCCGACGAGGGACTGGAGCGCTGTGAGAGAGGGGGCGGGCCATAGGGTTAGAGGGGGCGGGCCTTCTATGTGCGTGTGTGCGTGCGTGTGTGCATGCGTGCGTGCATGCGTGTGTGTGTGTGCGTGTGTGTGTGTGTGCGTGCGTGCGTGCGTGCGCCCACCTCAGCCTCAACGATCAGCAGTCTCCTGTACTTGTTCACCATGGCTTGTGTTTTCTTCAGCACGTGAGTCGCCACAGCCTCAAACTCCTCGTCCACTGGAGACATAAAAGACAAGGGGGGTCCCTGATATAAAACATCTTTCAGATGGGGGGGTCCCTGTTATAAAACATCTTTCAGATGGGGGGTCCCTGATATAAAACATCTTTCAGGTGGGGGGTCCCTGATATAAAACATCTTTCAGATGGGGGGTCCCTGATATAAAACATCTTTCAGAAGGGGGGTCCCTGATATAAAACATCTTTCAGATGGGGGGTCCCTGATATAAAACATCTTTCAGATGGGGGGTCACTGATATAAAACAACTTTCAGATGGGGATATAGTAACATCTTTTTTTTCTCAAAAAACCTGCCAGGATTTAGAAGACACTTGAATCTGGTCTCAGTTTAAGTAAGGGCCTTTCTTATTGGCTAGTGGGCGGCAGCTCGTTAAGAGTAACCCAGGTGGCGTCGTTAGGGCAGTCTAAAGGAGAGAACGCTCCAGGTAAGATGTGTTCCTCACCGTGCTGAGACAGACTGTATGTGTTTATTGTTTACTGTGATGAATACATGCTAAATGTACAGTACCCACATGAAGCAGTGATGCTTTGCACAGGTTTTCAATGAGGTGTTTTGGACATAACAAAACACTGTTTACTTCACAACAAGCTGCTGCTGATTCTGCTGCAGACATGCTGAGGCTCGGCTGTGTTTTTGTTACACCAGAAGCAGTGACTGAGCCAGAGAGTTGTGTGTATTCTTACCTTCTTACAACATTAATATTGTTTTATTTCATTGTATTGTGTCGTGTTGTTATGTTTATTGATAGTTAGAGCAGTGCCAGTCATGCTGAGGCTCGGGTGTGTTACACCAGAAGAAGTGTCTGACCAGAGACTTGTGTGTGTGTTCTTAGCAGAATAAACTGTCAACAGAGAGAAAGTAAGTAAGTCAGAGAGGCTTATTGTTGGTATCAGCCAGGGTGTGGCAGTCTATCCCCGTTACAAAGCACTAGACCTCTGGGAGGTGGAGGTGGAGTGCAACACCTACCATCAGGCGAGCTTTTGTGTCATAAGAATCCACCGTAGACACGTTGTTATAGAGCTACTTTCTGTCAAGAGAATCTGTGCATGTGATTCATTTTCAAAGTGTTGGATTTTGGAAGCACTCGCTTTCATGAACGGGTCGCCCTGCTGCCTCCTGCATAAAACTTTATTTGTATAGCACCTTTCATGACATGAAATGCAGCTCAAAGTGCTTTACAGAGCAATGGAGAAGAAAAGAAAAGCAAGGCATAAACTTTTTCTTTTTTTAAAGCAGTAATGCAATACAGTGAGGACATGAATAACAAAAATAAATAAAAGATCAATTAAAAGCAAGGGTGTAGAAGTGGGTCTTGAGCTGTGCTTTAAGAATGTCTACAGTACAGAGGCTGCCTGACGAAGGTACAGTGGATGGTGTTGTTTTTGGCGGCACATTTTGATTTTAGTTTAGTCATATAGTCTTTGGACTGAAACTTCATTTTGTTTTAGTCACATTTTAGTCACCTCGGAATGTCGGAGTCGACTAAATGTCATAAGATTTTAGTCGACTAAATCTACAGTTGATTTAGTCGACTAAAATGTATTTTGGTGGGCCTAGATGCCGTCGTAATGAGTGTTTTTACACTTGCTGAAAATAGCTTGTAGATCTGCTATTTTCAGCATGCAACCAAGTGTAAAATGACTCTCTTGTCCACTAGTCCCTTCCTAACATTTTAGTCTAGTTTTTATTTGTAGACGAAATTGTCATTATATTTAGTCTTAGTTTTAGTCATCGTAGCTTTAGTTTTCATTTAGTTTCCATTTGTTTCCGTCAGTGAAAAAAGGTAGTCGACGAACATTTTTCGTCTTAGTTTTAGCCGACGAAAACAACACTGGGATGGATGGATGGATGGATGGATGGATGGATGTATGTATGTATGGATGGATGGATGGATGGATGGATGGACGGACGGATGGATGTAAACGTAATCTTACCGTGAGAGAACTCGTCTGCGCTGGGCGGCGCTCCGCTGAACACGTGGTAGGGGAGGAGCCTCAGCAGGGCGTCGTCCAATGAGATGAAGCGCCTGCGGTCCGAGTTGTCCACTCCGGCGTGGTCCTTCCGTAGCTGCTGCAGGATCCTGATTGGACGAGGAGGAGGAGGGGGCGGGGCTTCAATGTCTCACACCGTATTGTTGGACATGGTGATCCAAAATGGCAGATCTACAAGCTCGTAGCGCGGCACTTTACACAAGCTTGTAGATCTGCTATTTCTTTGGGAAAAATGTGGTGCAAATCTTTGAATATATTATATTCTTTCAGAGGGAACGTTTTAAACTCATATCTTTGCTTCTGGGTGGGGTCCCTGGAACAACATATTTTCAGATGGGGGTCGGCGGCCAAATACAGATAATTCTGGGGGTCCTTGCCTTGAAAAAGGTTGAGCACCGCAGACATAGAAACATGGGGTTTATCAGAAAATGTTAATGTCATGATTTAGAAGCCGTATTTTTGGGCCTCAGGAAATATGATATATATATATATATAGGAAATGATTTAATTGCGAGTAAGTCTGGCGGTGTTCACACTGCTATAACTACGAATGCCACGCCGTAAAACACCAGAAGACGAGGAGCGGCCACTCACATTCCTCCTCTGGTCAGCTGGGGCAGGGCCGGCCTCTTCAGTGTGCTGACCTGAAAGGACAGGAAACACAACGTTACAGAACGACTAACGGGACGCCATGTTGGACCAGAAAAGAGGAGCGACGTGATGTCCTTTTATTTACCTGTGCGTTGTTTAGCGTCGTCGGGTCTTGGCAGGAAGCTGTCATGGTGTTCACAGCTAAGAGAGACCACACAGACCATGGGATGGTATTATGTACATCATTGGGACTAATGGAGACCACACAGACCATGGGATGGTATTATGTACAGTGAGTGTGGAACTATAGTGGCCCTCTGGAGTGAGTGTGGAACTATAGTGGCCCTCTGGAGTGAGTGTGGAACTATAGTGGCCCTCTGGAGTGAGCGTGGAACTATAGTGGCCCTCTGGAGTGAGTGTGGAACTATAGTGGCCCTCTGGAGTGAGCGTGGAACTATAGTGGCCCTCTGGAGTGATTGTGGAACTATAGTGGCCCTCTGGAGTGAGTGTGGAACTATAGTGGCCCTCTGGAGTGAGTGTGGAACTATAGTGGCCCTCTGGAGTGGGTGTGGAACTATAGTGGCCCTCTGGAGTGAGTGTGGAACTATAGTGGCCCTCTGGAGTAGGTGTGGAACTATAGTGGTCCTCTGGAGTGAGTGTGGAACTATAGTGGTCCTCTGGAGTGAGTGTGTAACTATAGTGGTCCTCTGGAGTGAGTGTGGAACTATAGTGGTCCTCTGGAGTGAGTGTGGAACTATAGTGGCCCTCTGGAGTGAGTGTGGAACTATAGTGGCCCTCTGGAGTGAGTGTGGAACTATAGTGGTCCTCTGGAGTGAGTGTGGAACTATAGTGGCCCTCTGGAGTGAGTGTGGAACTATAGTGGCCCTCTGGAGTGAGTGTGGAACTATAGTGGCCCTCTGGAGTGAGTGTGGAACTATAGTGGCCCTCTGGAGTGAGTGTGGAACTATAGTGGCCCTCTGGAGTGAGTGTGGAACTATAGTGGCCCTCTGGAGTGAGTGTGGAACTATAGTGGCCCTCTGGAGTGAGTGTGGAACTATAGTGGCCCTCTGGAGTGAGTGTGGAACTATAGTGGCCCTCTGGAGTGAGTGTGGAACTATAGTGGTCCTCTGGAGTGAGTGTGGAACTATAGTGGTCCTCTGGAGTGAGTGTGGAACTATAGTGGCCCTCTGGAGTGAGTGTGGAACTATAGTGGCCCTCTGGAGTGAGTGTGGAACTATAGTGGTCCTCTGGAGTGAGTGTGGAACTATAGTGGCCCTCTGGAGTGAGTGTGGAACTATAGTGGCCCTCTGGAGTGAGTGTGGAACTATAGTGGCCCTCTGGAGTGAGTGTGGAACTATAGTGGCCCTCTGGAGTGAGTGTGGAACTATAGTGGCCCTCTGGAGTGAGTGTGGAACTATAGTGGCCCTCTGGAGTGGGTGTGGAACTATAGTGGTCCTCTGGAGTGAGTGTGGAACTATAGTGGTCCTCTGGAGTGGGTGTGGAACTATAGTGGCCCTCTGGAGTGAGTGTGGAACTATAGTGGCCCTCTGGAGTGAGTGTGGAACTATAGTGGCCCTCTGGAGTGAGTGTGGAACTATAGTGGCCCTCTGGAGTGAGTGTGGAACTATAGTGGTCCTCTGGAGTGAGTGTGGAACTATAGTGGCCCTCTGGAGTGAGTGTGGAACTATAGTGGCCCTCTGGAGTGAGTGTGGAACTATAGTGGCCCTCTGGAGTGAGTGTGGAACTATAGTGGCCCTCTGGAGTGAGTGTGGAACTATAGTGGCCCTCTGGAGTGAGTGTGGAACTATAGTGGCCCTCTGGGGTGAGTGTGAGGTGCGTCACCAGTACAGAACCTACCTGTGTTAACGAGCAGGTTGACCTGTTGACCTTGTCGGCTGCCGGCAGGCGACGGACACTCCTGAAAACCAAGGATGGATATAAATATATTAGAGATGTGCTGATAGCAGGTTATATTAGATAATGTGCTGATAGCAGGTTATATTAGATAATGTGCTGATAGCAGGTTATATTAGATAATGTGCTGATAGCAGGTTATATTAGATAATGTGCTGATAGCAGGTTATATTAGATAATGTGCTGATAGAAGGTTATATTAGATAATGTGCTGATAGCAGGTTATATTAGATAATGTGCTGATAGCAGGTTATATTAGATAATGTGCTGATAGCAGGTTATATTAGATAATGTGCTGATAGCAGGTTATATTAGATAATGTGCTGATAGCAGGTTATATTAGATAATGTGCTGATAGCAGGTTATATTAGATAATGTGCTGATAGCAGGTTATATTAGATAATGTGCTGATAGCAGGTTATATTAGATCATGTGCTGATAGCAGGTTATATTAGATAATGTGCTGATAGCAGGTTATATTAGATAATGTGCTGATAGCAGGTTATATTAGATCATGTGCTGATAGCAGGTTATATTAGATAATGTGCTGATAGAAGGTTATATTAGATAATGTGCTGATAGCAGGTTATATTAGATAATGTGCTGATAGCAGGTTATATTAGATAATGTGCTGATAGCAGGTTATATTAGATAATGTGCTGATAGCAGGTTATATTAGATAATGTGCTGATAGCAGGTTATATTAGATAATGTGCTGATAGCAGGTTATATTAGATAATGTGCTGATAGCAGGTTATATTAGATAATGTGCTGATAGCAGGTTATATTAGATAATGTGCTGATAGCAGGTTATATTAGATAATGTGCTGATAGCAGGTTATATTAGATAATGTGCTGATAGCAGGTTATATTAGATAATGTGCTGATAGAAGGTTATATTAGATAATGTGCTGATAGCAGGTTATATTAGATAATGTGCTGATAGCAGGTTATATTAGATAATGTGCTGATAGCAGGTTATATTAGATAATGTGCTGATAGCAGGTTATATTAGATAATGTGCTGATAGCAGGTTATATTAGATAATGTGCTGATAGCAGGTTATATTAGATAATGTGCTGATAGCAGGTTATATTAGATAATGTGCTGATAGCAGGTTATATTAGATCATGTGCTGATAGCAGGTTATATTAGATAATGTGCTGATAGCAGGTTATATTAGATAATGTGCTGATAGCAGGTTATATTAGATAATGTGCTGATAGCAGGTTATATTAGATAATGTGCTGATAGCAGGTTATATTAGATAATGTGCTGATAGCAGGTTATATTAGATAATGTGCTGATAGCAGGTTATATTAGATAATGTGCTGATAGCAGGTTATATTAGATCATGTGCTGATAGCAGGTTATATTAGATAATGTGCTGATAGCAGGTTATATTAGATAATGTGCTGATAGCAGGTTATATTAGATAATGTGCTGATAGCAGGTTATATTAGATAATGTACTGATAGCAGGTTATATTAGATAATGTACTGATAGCAGAGTATACCGATCCAATACCGGCATATGATTTAATCTCAGAGTGGGGTCTACAGGGACCCTCTGGGGTTCCCTGTGGGGGTCCCATGGCTCTGTTGTTACCACTTGAACCCCCAGCATCTCTATTCTGTGGGGATGTTTGACAAAAATAGCATATCTACAAGCAATCGATCTGTGTACAATGAAATGTGTGTGCGTGCGTGCGTTTATAGGAAATCAAATCTCTATAGGAAACCACACTATTATAGTGTGGTTGTCCATCTCTCTAGTCTATGAAAACACACTGCATGAGGTCAGTCCGTTGCTCTCCCCAGGTTGGCAGAGGGAGTGTAGCACCCAGGATTACATTAGATCAAGGTTCCCCCGATTAATTTTCCTCAAGGGCCATATTTTGACTAGCGTACCAGGCTGGGGGCCGAGTCGGCACGCGCAAGGTCGAGGTCTTGCCCTGAAAATTCATTTTTAGGGCAAGACCCCATTTGAAAAGGATGCCCAGTTTGACATGCATAGGCTACTGACCCCCATTTAATGCCATTTTAAAAGAAACCCAAAAAAATTGCCGCCTATTGGGGAACCCTGCATTAGATAATTGACACTGGGGTGGAAGAAATGGATTGCAAAATGGTGTGATAATAAGTTTTCAGAACACTGTAGTTACAGTAGTACCTGTAGTCTGTAGTCCTGTTTTCAGAACACCGTAGTTACAGTAGTACCTGTAGTCTGTAGTTACCTCTAGTCTGTAGTCAGTAGTTACCTGTAGTCTGTAGTCCTGCTGCTCCTGCTGTGTGTTGGGCAGAGGAGACAGCGCCGCCGTGCAGTTCTGGCTCTGGGTCACCAGGAGGCGCTGCACGTGCGCTGCGCGCGGCGCCCCGGCGGCCGCGGCCGGCCCGACCAGCGTGATGCGTCCCGAGGCGGCGGGGGGCGGCGGCGTCTGGACGGCGGCGGGGTTGGAACCGGGAGGAGGAAACCCCACCCAGGGACCCCCCCCCACCACGCCCCCCCCCTGGTGGTTGACGATCAGCTGACCTCCCGCCGTGGCCGTGAAGGTCTGCCCGGCGACGAGTTGCACAGTGTTCTGATTGGTGGAGACCAGGGTGGGGGGGTCCCCGGGGGGGGCGGGGCCGTTCTGGAGGAGGGCGGGGGGAGGGGCGGAGCCTGCAGCGAGCGGCAGGAGGAACTGACCCGCCGTGGTCTGGGCCACCATGGAGCCGTTGGCCGCGTACTGTTGTCCCAACGGCGGGCTAGCGTTAGCGCTGTTAGTGCTGTTGGCGGACGAGGGGACGAGGGGGGGGCCCAGGCTGTACACCACCCCGCCCCCCCCCTGGAGGGGGGGTTTGGGCTGGATGTGTCGGACCAGAGTCTGGGTCCCGCCGGGCCCTCTCTGGATGATGAAGTTCTGAAGGGGGAGGTTCTTCAGAGGCACGCCCACCTGTCCCACCACCTGGGTGGGCGGGGCCGCGAACACCTGAGCCCCGCCCCCCACGGCCCCCCCCGGCCCCCCCCCCCGCCGCGCCCCCCCCGGGCTTGAAGAGGAGGGCGGGGCTTCTCTCCAGGCCGCTGAGGGTCATCAGCGCCCCGCCGCAGCCCACCGCCCCCCCGAAGGAGCCCAGGACCTGGATGTGGTGCTGGTGGGCCGAGGCGCCGTTGGGCAGCGCCCCCTGGTGGAGGAACTGAGCGCCGCCGGCTGTGACCACGCCCACGCCGTAACCCGAGACCAGCTGGGAGGAGGGGGGCGGGGGCGGCGGTGGTGGGGGGGGCGGGGGAGTCCAGCATGGCCTCCTGGGCCAGCGTGTGCTCCGTGATGTCTGCCTCCATCAGGGACTTCTGGAGGATGTCGAAGGGTGCGTCCCCCTCCCCGTCCACCCCCCCGTCCACCCCCCCCTCCTCCCCCAGCTCGTCCTCGATGAAGGAGAGGCTGCTGGAGAGCTGGAGGCCTCCTCCCCCTCCTCCTCCTCCTCCTCCTCCTCCTCCTGCCCCCCCGGACGAGTCCTCCTCCTCCTCCTCCTCCTCCTCGCCAAAACCACCCATTGTGGAGGAGCCATCTTTGAGGGCCGCGTCGGAGCCGGCCTGAATAACAACAACGTTTAGGGGGGGGGGGGGTAAGGGAGAGGGTGGATATGCATGTTAATCCATTCTGACCTGAGATCAGATTCTTAAAACGTTCTTCTACATCCTGCCAGTTTTCTGAAAAAGCTATGTTTCTCTATGTCAGTCGTTCTTCGATTTTTCAAAAATAGCCAGACCTACAAGCTCCGAGTGGCGCGCTATGAGCTTGTAGATCTGCTATTTTTCAATAGATAAAGCATGACATGATGCCGACACCAAAAGGGGTTCCTGCCCCCCCCCCCCTCCCCCTCAGGAGCAAAGATTTGAGTTAGAAACGTTTGCTAAAAATATATTCAAAGATTTGCGCCACATTTTCACGATTCTTTTTCAAAAATGGCAGATCTATGCAGCTTGAGTCGATCTGCTATTTTTCAATAGCTAAAGTATAACATAATGCTAATGCAGAATGGGTTAAAATGATGAGCGCTTAAATATACAATGTAATCTGGATATTTTCCTGCAACTAAAACCCAATACTGAATTTACCTTTTGTTCTGGGCTTCCTGAATAGTCACCCTGCGTGTGCGTGTGTGCGTGCGCGTGTGCGTGTGCGTGTGGAACCACAAAGAGCTGGGCAGCCAACATCTCCCTAAGCCTCATGAAGGCCCCGTGCTTCTCACACACAGAGCCAATCACCATGGTGACATTATTATAGCGCTTTAAGTCACCCCATAACAGCCTGGGAAAAAAACCTGCGTTTGGACTCAAACAGGCGTGATCAGAGACGTGGAGCCACCGTAGACACGACAGCATCTCTTAAAACACGCACGGGGAAGCGTCTAATCTTGTTTTGGTTTGGGTGTCACGGTGTCTGTCTGACGGGGAGGGAGTCATGGGAACACAAATACTTCCGCCGTAGTCTGAAAACCCACCTTTTCAGACTCCTAGGGCTGTATTTTGCGTGTCTTAAGTACCAGGTCTTATTCCTTAACTTGAGTAAACTAAAGACCTGGAGGCGTGATCAATGCCCTTTGGCCGAATGGCATTGATCACGCCTCCAGGCATACGAGTGTGCCGTGCTTTTTGTTCTTGCTTAATGTAAATCGCTCTGGATTAAGAGCGTCTGCTAAATGCCTACATTGTAAATTGAACATTACTTATAGTATAGTACAGTATATATATAGGATACTACTTACAGCGTTGCCAGCAAAGAAGGCCCCGTCAGACCCATACGCTGCGTTCCTCACGTCATCCTCCCCGATCTGCAGGTGTAACAGACAGACAGGTGTAACAGACAGACAGGTGTAACAGACAGACACAACCTTTAGAGCACTGCTTTTCAACCTTTTTCATATCAAGGCCCATTATTTTATTCAGCATTTAACCCATTTTTGACCCTGGAACGATTCTACAAATGATCTGCCGGGAAACAATGTTTAGTGAACTTGCAACGCACCAAAAGGACATGCATACATACATACTAACATTTAGAGGAAATAGATATTAAATAGATATGTTCAGGTTGGTAAAGAAACGGTGCCACTCACCGACTTGCTGTTGGAGCCGTGAAGGTAATCATTCAGCAGATCTACATCTCTGTGGAGACGTGGAGAAAGAGACACAGCATGAGGCAACGTTAGGACTGAAAAGATGTACGACATTTCAACTGCCTGTGTTTATACACCACACTGGGACCATTCATGTTTGTGGAAGATGATTCCAAACTTGTATTCTATTGCTAGCTTGACCACTTAAAAATAGTCTTTATTCTTAATGTGGCTAGAGCATAGAAAATAGCCGATCTACAAGCAACAAGCAACACGTCGGGCCGCGACCTGCTTGTAGATCTGCTATTTTCGGTGTCTGTGCGATGTACTTTGGTAGAAGACATGCCTGGCGTTCAGTGGAATGCAAAGGACTCAAATCGGTTGTGGCAACTGAGAACTTTACACTGTGTGTGTGTGTGTGTGTGTGTGTGTGTGTGTGTGTGTGTGTGTGTGTGTGTGTGTGTGTGTGTGTGTGTGTGTGTGTGTGTGTGTGTGTGTGTGTGTGTGTGTGTGTGTGTGTGTGTGTGTGTGTGTCTGAGCATGAAAATATATAGCCTTTGTTCACCACCAAGTGTGTTGCACAGCCTAACACACAGACACACACAGGCCAGGGAGGGCTTGTACAGTACAGTACAGTACAGTACAGTACAGTACAGTACAGTACCACTCACTTCAGAGGGGTCAGATCTTTACTGAAACCAATGAGTAATGTAGTTCCTGTGAGTGTGAGTGACAGGATTTGAGAAGTGCATTTATTAAACAAAACACGTGATGCTTTTTTACCCTATAATATCTAGAAGACGGCGGTCGTCCTCATCATCCATGACACCTGAGGAAGAGGAAGAAGATGGAAACGGACAGGAAGCAGTTTAACAAGACAAGGTACGAGATCTCAAACATGCACAGACTTAGAATGAATTGGTCGTGTCGTGTGTTTCCCCATAGATGGTCATGTGAATATTGAACCGCTCCGTCAATAGGAATATGATTTAGAGGGATTTATGTCGGCTTCACGATCGAGGGCCTTAGTTTGACATTTAAGGAAACGTTAGTCTCGCGTAGCCACACAACTATTCCACAATCTCTGACTGCTTTAGTCTGGAACTACAGCTCCTCAAACCCGAGTAAGGAAGCTGCCATTTCTGTTCAGCTTATTTTTTTCATTTCCATTTCTGCTAAGCAGCGAGCTATACGTTTAGATGATTTCTATTTATATTAGGATACATTTGCGCAACTGTGTAAAGACGACACGGAAGTGCACTTCCTCCACTTCCGCTTAATATTTTGCTCATGATAGAATATTTGACCACCAAACGTTGGCGGTCAAATGCGGAAGTAGGCAGTTCTGCCGGGTGCTTCAAAACGCCACTGAGCAACTAACCCTGAAATGGATGGTTCGACCTCTATCCTTTCATTACTCTATGCTCCAGACTGTATGACAGAAGCCTTTGAAAGGTTGCGAGAGGAAACAAACAGTCTGGCAACGTGCGAGACTAAAGGAAACGTTATAACATGAGTGAACGTCAACGACACACCGACTCATGGCGGCGTGGTGGTGGTGGTGGTTGGTGACTGACTGACTGACAGTTCCTGATGTGGTTTAATTCACTCACAGTTTTCGTGCAGGCAGCATGGAAGCAGTCATTTAACAGCCTTTATTTCCTGTGGTGGGGGGGGGGGTGAGGGGGAGGGGAGGGAGGGGGGTAGAAAGATAGAGCCAGTGAATGTGTGACAGGAGAGGGTGGGCATGTGAGACAGAGGCATTAAGAGCAGCAGGCTAGACTACAGACTAGGTAAACTCAGTATTCTAGTAGAGGCCTTGTTATCCCCCCTCCTCCTCCCCACACATTGGCCCGCTGTGGCTGTGCTGTCAGCTAAGCTCCAGTAGAATGGAGATGAGCATTTGACTGTAAATAACTCCACCCCTGTCCCCCTTTTTTTTTTTAAAGATTGTTTGCTTTTGTCACTTTTTGTGTAGAGTTCCCCGCAGTTAAAAAGGCGTTGGTTGGCTATAGCTTGCTTTGAGCCGTTTCGGCCATAGCTTAAAACATATATGCAGCCGGTCAGCCAATCATGGTCAACACTGAAGAGGGGAATATATAGAATAATAATAATCAGGGCAAGTCGAGTTTGTGTGTGTCTGATTCTGGACAAAATGCTTATCTGGTGGATTGTGTGTTTTTTATACAAGGTTTGTTTACCCAGTATTCAGTACACATTGGCAATACAACACGTGAAAAATATAGTGACAATGTAATAAACCCCCACATGAATACATAATTAATTATGTACCGATCGACACATAGGATAGACACACAGTAGCCTGTTGTCTTGTTATGTGCTTCATTCATTCCGTGTAAAAATGCAGCTGCATTGCAACAAAATGTTGTTGCACAAGTCTTTACAAAATGGCTGTTAGCCTCCCACTGGGGGCTTGGCTATGTGTCTTTATGCTTACAGCACACACACACACACACACACACACAGCCACCATCTTTATCTCACAGGGACAAAGAACAACACGGAACCTGCACTAAACTAACAGAAATAGCATGTTAAAATAGCTACCAAAAACTGCTTCATGGGGTGACATTTTAATCACAAATATAACCAAATAGGTCCATTTGTTTTCATTATTTCTAGTTGGGCAGCTATACCTGCATGCACACATGCTTATTATTTGATTTAAAGGGACACAAAGTCCTCTCCACAAACAAAAACAAACCAAACGCTTCAAATAAGAGGTTTTATTTCATATGGAAAAACAAAGGCAACCATTTAACTGATAGAATATATATATAAACGTCCCCTTGACCCTCATATAATCCATAAACATACGAATGACTCGTTTAATTAGCGTTTAAACACCAGTAGGATATCAATCCGAATTCTGTTTAATAGTTATATCACGAAGTCTTCATTTACATTATTAGAAACACTGCTGTGTGCGTGTGTGTATAGGCTACTGCTCGGACACAGTACACCATGTACAGTCGATCGAAACGGGCATATACAATAGCAATACGTGCAGAATCATAGTTTGTTGTGACCAAAATAGTTAATAGACAGCTTACTAAAACAATAAAACATGTTTATAAATAAGAACATCAGCCTCCACACACAGGCAAGACGCGTCTTTATCGGCCCTATAGCATACATGCTACACCACGACAAGAAGCCCAAGCCACCATTACGGGTGCTTTATTGCTTGGCTTGACGTAAAAATGCTCGCATAATGCCAAAGCTACAAGGCTCTGCGAGTTTTTAAAACCTCCAGAAATAGCCCGTGGTCTGTAATGTAGTTGAGACACTAGTGTACAGTCAGACATCATAAGATAATGTGTGTGTCCATCCATCCAGCCCCCCAGATAGACAGAATAGAGAGAGAACGTCCTCTGACGTCCTGTTCTGTCCTAGTCTGGGGGAGGCTTTCATTTCTCTCTCTTCTCTTTTCCATTTAGCACAGCCTGTCTCTCTCTACAAAAACGTCACATTTCTCTTGTCGTGTTTTTGCTGAACGGTCGCATTTCGGTTCGTTCGGATGGAGGACATTCATTCTCCTGTATTTATACCCCCACCACCCGGGGGGTTCTACTCTGAAACCGACCCGCTCGACGACTCGGGACTCTCGGCTTGGGGTTTTTCAAAGCGTCGCGGTGTACACGGCCACTGAAAGGCCTGTGCGCTGTTGTTGTTTTTTGCTGCGTAAAACGACGGTAAATTCGTCTTATTTGGTGTCCCCGAGAGACACAATAAAAGCCGAACCGCTCGCGCTGTTTTTAAACCGTGTTTATCCGTCGTTTAAACGGTGTTTAGCCGTCGTTTGTACCGTGTTTTTTAAACCAGTCGTTTAAAACAAACAACGTCCCCACCACCACCCCGGTGGGGGGGCCTAGTGTTCTCTCGCTAGGCCGGCCGCTCGCGCCGCGACGGAACGGGAGAACGGCGCTCGGACGTCGGCTCGAGGCGGAGGGAAAGCCCCGCCGCGTCACGACGAGGCTCGAGCTCGCTCTGCCTGCTGCCATGTTGTCTCGCTCCTCGAGCCCATTGTAAAAATAACCGCTCGGCTCGTGCGACGCGATTAAACGCGACGCGTCGTGAGCCCTACTTCCTTTTTTTAAAAGTCAAGTCCTCTCGACAACCCTGAAACCCAATATCTCTATTTGGCAACTTTTAATTTGCTCTACAGTCACTAACTGCTCTCCCTCCCCTCCTTTTCTCTCTCTCTCTCTCCTAGTTCTTTCTTTTCTCCTGTTCTTCTCCTCCTCCTCCCTGCTTCTCTCTCCCCTCTCCTCTCCTCTCCTCTCTCCCACTCATATTCCATTCTCTCTCCCCTCTCCTCTCTCCTCTCCTCTCCACAGTCCCTGATAGATTTTTTTTTCCTCCTCTCCTGCTCTCTCTCTAAAAAACTCCTCTTCTTCTTTCTTCCCTCCCTGAAGGAAAAAAGAGGGGAGGAAGGAGAGTCTCTAAAGCTCGTCCGTCGTGGTGTGTTTTTTCGCCTGAAATTTTTATCACAAAATTATAATACACTCAAAGGGAAACTCACCGTCATGAAAAAGCGGTGCCTTGTCAACGGGGTTTCCTCGCCATCGCTGCACGGGTCGGTCCGGCGGGGTGGTGGTGCTGCTGGTGGTGGTGGTGGGGCGAGCGGCTGGGCTGCTCGGCTGCCACAGGCATCCATCCATGTTTATCAAACACACTCATAATCATCACCATGAAAGGCCCTGGCCCTGTATAAAAATCCAGTTATTTTTTTTAATCATTTACAAAATATTTATATTTTTTTGTTTACCTTCGACCTGATTTGTTTTTGTTTTTCCCCCCCCTCTTTACTTGGCCTGTCACAGACGGTAGGGGGCGGGGCCTCCAGTCATTGGTGCTGCCACACCTTCATATTTCACACAGGTGATAAAATATATAAAAAAAAAAAAATACAATACAATAAAGTTGTTTATAGTTATTGAGAACCATACTTTCGTTCATCGATTTATTACATTTCAACATTCTCTTGTTTCTATTAAACTCACTGATGGTAATGAAAGCCCTAGCTTGTACAAAATCCTTTTTTTTTAAATATAATTTAAAAATAAATAGTTTTGTTTACTTTCAAGTTTCAACGTATGTAGTGATTGTTTGTTTACTTGGCCTGTCCCAGACGGTAGGGGGCGGGCCTCCAGTCACTCGTCCAGTGGTCCTGCCCATAGACTGACACACCTTCATATTGTTGCACTTTGCTTTGTAAATGTAAACGTATGTTTCGCATGCCAATAAAGCTCATTTGAATTGAATTGTTGCACACACAGGTGGGTTCATATTAAACTACCGTATAAAAAATACAATAAAATAAGTTGTTTATTTAGAGTAGAGTAGAGAGTTTATTTATTTTGGTCATTATAACAAATCAATACAGTGCCTGCTTTATTTATTTTTTTTGCAAAAGAAACATGGACCAAAAAGGTGTAGGCTGAAGCCTAAGCTTATAGTGCCTATACCCTTCTAACAGATACATGGCTTTCATAGGTAAAATAATAACAAATAACAAAGCAAACAGAAGGGAAAACAAAACAAAAACAAACAAACAAACATAAAGACAGGACAATGCAGTTAACAGGAACAAGACAAAAAACAACAAAACAAAACGAGAAAACAAAACATCATATCAATGTTCTATAATGTATCTACTATTTTTGATCTATACAATTCAATGTAATGGTTGTAAACGTATGTTTCGCATGCCAATAAAGCTCATTTGAATTGAATTGTTGCACACACAGGTGATTCATATTAAACTACCGTATAAAATAAAAAATAAGTATTGACAACATTGACGTTATTTATCCAGTTATTACAATTGAATTCAACATTCTGTTTCTGTGGGATGACATTTTGTCTATAATGACATTGGAAAACCTGTCTCTCTCTTTATAAAACACATTTATTGATTGAATACTTAAATAACAGTTACAAATAGTACAGTACGATTATACAATGATGCATAAAAAAAAGAAAATAAAAAGCTCTGAGGGCTTATTTCCATTGTGGTCCTATTTATTCAATTCACACACACACACACACACACACACACACACACACACACACACACACACACACACGAGACGGTATTAATCCTCATTTTCATTTCTCACATCATGAAGTTATGATTAAAAAAATTATAAAAAGGGTTTGGCTCGAACAACTCGCTGATCCATTTGTTCCACCTATCACGTGTCAGAATACACGCCGTCAGCGGACACAGCCGTCCAATCAGAACGCGGCTTGCTGCGAGGTGACATCACCGCTTCCGCATTACGCCAGCGGTGTTGTTGTATATTAGACGCTCGTCTGTCGCAGCAACAACATTCATTGGACCGTTCGAATCTTTAGAACTGCCGGCGATGGACCGAGAAGAAGACCAAGGGATCCCGGGACCGAGGATAGAAGAAGACCCGTCCTTCAAGGTTCCGGACCGGCTGCTGAAGCGGAACCAGGCCCGCGTGGAGGACGTCAGGAGGAGGAAGGAGGAGAAGGAGAGCAGCTCCATCACGGAGGAGAAGAGCGACTACTTCTCCGGCGCGTTCAAGAGCCAGCGGGCGGCCGTGGAGGAGCTGCTGTCCCGCTGCGGCGCCGCCGGTACCGGTACCGGGCCCGCGGACAACCGGGCCGCCGCCACCCAGACGCTGGAGGAGGCCACGATTAAAACCCAGCAGCTGCAGAACTTCCTCAACGACAGCCTGTCCTTCCTGAACCAGCACGACGTGGCGCAGGCGCAGAGCGCCCTGCAGAGGCTGCAGGTTCTGCTGGCCGAGAAGAGGGACGAGGTTCTGCCCAAGAAGAAGTTCGCCTTCAAGTCTCGCAGCAAAGTCACGGAGAAGGTGGACGAGCCTGATCCCCCTACCACGGCCGGTTCCGGTTCTGCTGGCCCCCCCACCACCACCGAGGTGGACTGGAGCAAACGGGAGAAGCCGTGCGGCTTCTCCAACCTGGACTCTGCGGTTCTGACGCTGGCCGGCGACCAGATCCGCAAGCAGGACGTCCAGCTGAGCCACCTGAAGGACTGCCGGGTCGTTCTGACGGGCTCCCCGTCCACGCTGCACATCAAGCACGTCTCTGGCTGCCAGATCCTGTGCGGGCCCGTGTCCAGCTCGGTGTTCGTGGACCACTGCTCCGACAGCACCCTGGTGCTGGCCTGCCAGCAGCTCCGCACGCACCACACGGCCGACACGCGCGTCTACCTGCACGTCACCAGCCGGGCCATCATCGAGGACTGCCGCGGCGTGGCCCTGGCGCCCTTCTCCTGGTCCTACCCGGGCCTGGACGGGGACTTCGCCGAGTCCGGCCTGGACCCCGGGCGGAACAACTGGGACCAGGTGGACGATTTCAACTGGCTGGACAGCGGGACGCCGTCCCCCAACTGGAGCGTGATCCCCGAGGCGGACAGAAGAACCACGTGGGACCCATAAAAGGTTCCCCACTGTGGGTCCAAGAACCACGTGGGACCCATAAGGGTTCCCCACTGTGGGACAGAAGAACCATAAGGGTTCCCCACTGTGGATAGAAGACCCATAAGGGTTCCCCACTGTGACCCCAGTTTGACAAAGTAGCCTTTTTTCAATTAAAGTAACTTTTTGTGTGTGCGTGTGAGAAACCAAAACTAATTGATTTATATTTGCCTTTTTTCCCTTTCCATTCTACAGTCAATTTCTTGATCTTGCGGTTGTTAAAACTGGCATAGATATAAATTAAATTGAGATGATAGCGGTCTTATTTTTGTCATCTGCATTTAGGTTGTCATCTGCCATCTGCATCATTATGGTTAACTAATTTAAAATGTTCTGCATTTGCTCATTGTGCTTTTTGTCCATTTTCTAACTATTTATTTTGTCTTTGTCCTTGAAGACGTGACAGTTATAAGACAATGTAAGTATTTATTAAGTAGTCGAATTGAGCCTATGATGTATGGAGAGATTACACATATACGATGTTCTGGTTATTGTGTAAATGAATGGTGAGGCAACTTGCAACAGATGACTAAATACTTAAATAAAATAGGTTGAATTAATTGATTTTTGAATTATTGGTAATTTCGTGTTTAAAATAATTCACACCCGTGTGAAGTGAGGGGCGCGTCGCTCATTATACATCATCATACATCATCTCATGAACAACTGAATTTATGTGATTGGTTAGCCCATTTGCTCATCTACATAATATATGACCTATATTTTCCCTTCATTGTCGATGGCGTTTAATGTTTGTTGCCACAAATATACAGTGAGGCGCATATGACCTATTTTCTCCTTTCATTGTCAATGGTGTGTGTGTGTGTGTGTGTGTGTGTGTGTGTGTGTGGACAAAAGCTGTATTTGTGAGGGGGGCTCGGAGGTCTTGATTGATCTAAACAGAGAAAACATGGAATGTGATGATTCCTTTCATGCCCAGCTTTCTGGGTTTGTGTGAACACAAACATTGGCTTGTGGTTGGCTGATCACCTCATAGCATAGTGATTTGATTGGCTGAGCAAAGTACATATTCAAGCTAAAAGTGAGGGCAGAAAATGCGGAAGACGGGAAAAGTGAGGACGCAAATTGTCATTGGCCCGAATGAGATGATGTTTGTCTGATGATAAGAGCACCCCTCACCATCACACAGGTGTGATTTTGTTTGTACAGATGTGTTGAGTGACTGAACACTGAAACAAGTTTATAATCAGATTTATTTTGTCTGTTCTCATACAGTGTGACTCGCTGAAGTCTTAAGGCCTATTCATAGTCTGGACTTTCGGTGGTGAGGTGACCACCGCTCCTGTGGTGAGATGACCACCGGAGCTGAAATAACGTTGAGCGGTGGTGAGTAAAAACAGAGAGAAGGGCTGGAGCGGTGGCGGTGGTTTGCTCTTCACCGCGGCTCAGTGACGTCATGTTGTAGTTCGGTGGTCACCTCAGTGACGTCATGTTGTAGTTCGGTGGTCACCTCAGTGACGTCATGTTGTAGTTCGGTGGTCACCTCACCACCGAAAATCCAGACTATGAATGAGCCTCAAGAGAGTGAAATTCTGTGAAATTGAAAGGGGTTGCAGTTTAGTACAGTATCCAATGATGCTATTGACCCACATGACGTCACAGGGACGAAAACGTTTATACAAAATAGAGTCGGGCAATTTCAATAGTCTGGTTGCCCCCATTATTAAAATGCAAAGAAGGATATTTTCAATGAAACATTATTATACAATAATAATAAACAAAATCACACCAGTGTGAAGTGAGGGGTGCTCTTACATCATACATCATCTCATTCTGGCCAATCACAATTTGCGTCCTCACTTTTATCTTCAATCAGAATCAGATTATCTTTATTGTCATTGTACAAGACAACAAAATTGATTTGCAATCCAGCTCAGTGCATTTAAAACAAAAGACATAAATACAAACATTCAAGGCATATTGCACAGTAAGTCCTTTTAGTCCATAAAGTGTCAGAGTTCAAGTGTCAGTGTTTAGAGCTATGACTGCTCTGGGGTAGAAACTATTTTTCATGTTTGTGTTTACACAAAGCAAGCACTCTCAAAGCTGGCCATTCTCTCATATTATACATCATCTCATGAACAACTGATGTGATTGGTTTAGCCGATTTGCTCGTCTCCATATGACGTACATCTTCCCTTCATTGTCAATATGGAATTTAATGTTTGTGTTGCCACACATGTACGTCATATTTGACGGACATCTGACCTAATTTCTCATTTCATTGTCGATGGCAAATATGAGACGTACGTGTGGAGGACGAGAGCTGTATATCGGAGGGGCTCAAAAACACAACAATGCTCATACAAAGTGAGCATTATTACTGTAAGTGTAGCCTGTAGATCAGGGCGGGGTGCCCACACGTTTTGATTGATTGAAATATTTATTAACAGTTTGTAGAATTACAGTAACATTTCAAGCACAAACTCAATACAAAGACTGTTAACTGTGAGTGGACGACCCAATTAAGCATTACTCTTGTTTACAACAGGGTCCACATTGTTCAATTCATCAAAACATTTAGAGACATACAAATAGACACTTCTATGTAGTTAAAGAACAGAACAGGAATTCATCATAAAGGAAGCAAAAGGGGAAAAGATACATATACAGTGAGGGGAAAGGGGGGGGATTCAGATTTTACAGAGGCCAGTTTCGAATTGCAGCCATCCGTAGGTGCCCTTTGAGAGCGGTTTTGACTTGAGAGCTACTTTCAAAATGACCAGCTCAACAAGATCTACCCACCGGAAACATCATAATAATATCATTGCTAAAAATGGCTTTGGAATATTGGCGCTGGCATTACATTTAAGTCAAATGCACTTGGAATGGGAAAGGGGAGAAATGAAATAGGCTACTGTATGTAGGCCTTTTGTATTTAATTTGTAATCTACTGACGTTTGTGGATTTTGTGCGCAGCAAAAACTTGAAAACAAAGTTTTGCATTATGGGTTTGAGCTGACAGGCCCTTTTTTAATGTCAGTCAATCAATCAAGTCAACTTAATTCAAGTGGCCAAGATGCCAAAAATATATATATATATTTATTCTTAAATATATATATTATTAAATATTCTTTAGGGGCATGTCATGTGATCTATACCTGCACACTGACCTTTGTGATCTACTGGTAGATCGTGATCTACCTTTTGGGCACCCCTGCTGTAGATGGAGTGTCACACCACTTGATTACTGCATGTATTTCATGTTCTCATCTCTCACATCTAAAATGACCAATAATGATAAATAATTGCGCTTGTATCTTGCAGCCCCGTCATATATACTACAGTATACATGCACTTTCATAGGCTATATTATTTAAACGATGGCAGCAAGTTGTATTTCTTCACCTTATGTTGAGCCTGGGCTGGGACTGTGTGTTCAGTTTCAAGGATTGTCAATATTGATTGATTGTTTATTTATTTTCGTGTCATGCACACCTTCACCCTCATGGGTTTATAAGACACCATTTCACATTTGCAATTACAGCATGTTTTACATTACATAATTTATGCATTTTACAGCATGTTTACATTAACATAATTCATTATATCACACCTCAGATGTATACAGAGTACTCTGTCTTCTTTCCCAAGCTTGACAAATAAAATCTGCTACAACGAAAGTCCCTTTGGCAAAACATATCTCCATTTTTACATAGTCAATAATTGCAAAATTGCAAAGTGCAAAGCAATGTTGTTTGGATTTATTTATTTGCCAGAAAATGTGAATTCATCACTTTACAGCGAGCTCTCCGAACTATGTCACTTCCAACTGCAACGCCTCGGGCACCAAATTATGATTATATAACGGGTGTTCTGTCTGTGCATAATATTTAAATGTTACACCAATGCACAGCTGTATGAGTTCAGGGGCTCATTTTATGTTTCATTTATTTAAATAACATGGGTATAAACAGTGATATTAAATACAATGCACTAATGTGTTTGCAAGAAATCAAACACAGCCTTACTGTATATCCACTTATAATAGTGATAAAAGAGATACATACCATCTAATCACAGACATCTAATGCACTCTGTAAAGCAGTTAACATGGTTTAATGATGAGTGTGAGAGAGTTCAAATGAAGTGTATATCTAAGCCTGGAGTCTTTTCCTTTATGATGCTAGTTACAGGCTACACTGTCCTGAGATATAACACTGATGTGACAAAATGTACAAAGAATTCTTCTGACATTCTTATTCTTTATTTAAGGATTAGTAAAGCGTGCTCAAAGCAATTTCAGGTGGACTTGCAGTTGAGTTGAATTGTAATGTAACTATTTAAAAGTGATGCAAATAAAGGGTCTGGATGTTACCTGACAACACTAGGTTTTCTTGTGTATGTATTTGTGGCCGACCTGCAATGGCTGATCTCTGACTTTGTTCATAAGACATCTCTTTGTGTGTATCAGCGGTGAACAGTAAGAAAGTACATTTACTTGAATACTGTAATTACTATTACGTTCTTTTTTGTATTGATTGATTGATTGATTATTTATTAGATAACAAATGCAAAACAGTACATGGTACAGTAAAGCACATTTATCCAAAAGGAGCACCGGAAAAAGACCTTGCGGTCTTGTTTCCATTCGGGTCCCATTCATTCACAACACAATGATGACAGTAATCGAGATACCTCAAAAACATGAAAACTATTTACAGGTGTAAGTACCAAAAAATCTAAATACAAATAAATCACTCTACTTTATCTACTTTAGTATTTTTACTTTACTTTAGTATTTTTAAAGCTTTACTCTGCTGCATTTCAAAGTCAAAATAATTTGTACCGTACTTTCTAGACAGTAGACTGTTTTTTGTTTTTTTTCTTCACCCTAAAATGTGATTTGCAATTAGCCTGACACTTAAATGATTCAGGGCTGGAGCCAGGCTAATTGGCTAACAGCAATCTCATCTGTCACCTCTAGAGCAGTGGTTCTCAAAGTGGGGTCCGGGGACCCCCAGTGGTCCTTGAGGGGGTTCCAGGGGGTCCCCATCTAACATAGTTAATGTAGCATCACAGCATTTTACCACTTTATCCATTTATTTGTTGGCTATTGGAAAAATAGCAGATCTACAAGCTCACACAGTTCATGCCACGCTGTGAGCTTGTACATCTGCTATTTCTGTGTAACCCCCTGGGCTGGCCTGGCACAAAAATATGTCCATATATGGGGGCCAAATACTTATACAGTATTTATAATTTTAGGGGTCCTTCACACATGTGTGTGTGTGTGGGAGAAGGGGGTTGATTCGATTGCATTGCTATGCTTATGTTTTATAAGTGTTAGGGCTTGGTCAGTACAGTACATTCATTAGGTGATGTCAAAGAAACAATAGCACAATACGGCATTGTGTTGATATTAAAAGTAAAACTACAATTACGAATACATAAAAACAAGTACTCACTACAGTACTCACTCAGTAACTCAAGTACATTTTTTTATGGAGAAACCTTCACTTGTGGTACTTGTGGAGTAATATTTGAACAGGATTATCTATACTGGAGCATGTGTAAGTTAATCAATACCAACCTCTGTATTCTCAGCTTTAATGACCAACAGTCTGATAACCAACACCATGAAGAAGGAGAATCTCCCCAAACACTGGGGCCAGTGGGGGATATAAAGCTAACCCAGTCAGTGGTTCTTAAAGTGGGGTCCAGGCACCCTCTGGTTTCCTTCAGCTGCCAGGTAAGTCCCTGCTTGGCACTCAGCATCAATGGGTTGGATTGGGGGGGGGTCAGTCCCTGCTTGGCACTCAGCATCAATGGGTTGGATTGGGGGGTCAGTCCCTGCTTGGCACTCCCGATGATTCCCGAGCGCGGCACACATTGCGTCTCACCGCTGGGTCAGACATGGGTCGAATGCGGAGAACAAATTCACAGCATTAACGTGTGTGTGACTAATCGTATACGACGTTGACTTTGACTATATATCGTAGTTCATTGTAGCACAACTGGCGGTAATCTGAAATGACGGGAGATAGTATTTGTGTTGTGTTTATTTGATGAGGTGCCATGCATGCACCAATATATTTAATAATAACCATAAGGTTTGTTGTGTATGTGCATGTATGTATGTATACATAATAAGAGGATAATAATCCATAATCCTATGGGCAGACATGCTGCATGGGAGGGAGGGGTCAGTTATTAATGCTGAGGGATAACTCTGTGTTGTCTGACTGTCAGTGGGTCAATGGACCTTCTATAGTACAAACATGCTGCTATGGTGAACCCAGGGACCCCGTGTGTCTGTGTATATGGACATAATTAACACCATTATCAGCTCCACCTTCTCTTTTGTTAACCATTACAAGGCCTCCTCCTGCTTCTATCTTGTTCTTCTTGGCATGGTTCGATCATGGCTAGCGTACAGACCACATGACCAGTCAAACCAATTATGGGCCCTGGCAGCAGATTACGATCAGGCTCATCTTCTCTGCCAGAGGGGAGGTTTTTGTAAATGGGATCAGGTTCTTGCTACTTAACCAGGGGCTTAGCGTGACGTACTGCAACTTCCACTTTAATCGCCAGTATCCGACAGCATTCCTTCCATCTCTCCCAGGAGAAGGAACATCACAATTAGCCTCACCTGTGTGTAACGGGTGTAAGCCCCTCGGGGAAGGTTTTGGTGCTACATTCTGGAATTATGTGGATGAGGATTATGGACTTGAAGAAATAAACCACTGTGCTCTTTTTTTGGGGACACCCCGTTAGTTTCTTCCTCTTTTTCGAGTGTTCTCTGTGGAATGGATTACGACTCTACTGTCCTGTAGGACCGTGAATCCAGGTGTAGCAGGATTTAACAAACGCAAAAGGATAAACTCTTGCCAAAACGTTGGAGATCTCGCTTTTCTGTTCCTCTTTCTTCTTCTTCTTCTTCTTAACTCGGTGAAGGACTCGACGTCCTCGACTATATAAGGGTTTTGAACGATGGCTTTGATGAAGGTCAAGTTCGACCTGAAAAAGCGGGTGAAGCTGGCCCAGTTCGTGTGGTTCATGTACTGGTTCTCGGTGATGGCCGGCGTGGGCATCTTCAGCATGGGCCTGTTCTGCAAGATCGAGCTGCGCAAGCGCTCGGAGCTCATGGACAACAACGAGAGCCACCTGCTGCCCAACCTGCTCATCTGCGTGGGCCTGGTGGCGTGCGGCGTCAACGCCTTCGGCGGCAAGATCTGCTACGACTCGCTGGACCCGGAGAAGTTCGTCAAGTGGCAGCCCATGATCAAGCCCTTCCTGGTGGGCTGCTGCGGCTTCAACGCGCTGCTGTTCGTCACGGCCTTCCTGTGCTTCGTGATGCGCATCCCGCTGCAGTTCACGCTGGCCGAGGGCCTGCGCAACGGCATGCGCTACTACAAGGACACGGACACGCCCGGCCGCTGCTACATGAAGAGGACGCTGGACCTGATGCAGATGGAGTTCCGCTGCTGCGGCAACATCAACTACCGCGACTGGTTCGAGATCCAGTGGGTCAGCAACCGCTACCTGGACTTCAGCGCCAAGGAGGTCAAAGAGTGAGTTGAGAAGAGATACTGTAATTACAGGGATGTCAAACTCAAATACACGGTGGGCCAAAATAAAGTCATTGGTAGAAGTCAAGCCTCAAGGGCCGGACTGTGTTTCAACACACGGGCACCGCGGTCAGGAGGACGTCCCAGGCAAATAGCAAAAAAGTAAATGCATTTAAAACTGAAAATGCATTATTATTAAGCCTAGTTTCCTGTTCTATGATCCTCACAAAGCAGGACTTGTAGTATTATGGTGGTCCGTGCAATTATATACCAGAGGGCCAGTTCTAATAATAATTAAATATCATCCCGCGGGCCAAAGATAATTAATTCACGGGCCTGATTTGGCCCCGGCCGGGCCTTGAGTTTGACACATATACTGTAATAGAACGCACCCCAAACCAGTCGTCCCAAGTAGTCCTTTTGCAAACAAAACCGTTTTAAGGTCAAACCTGCACCAATGCAACTACAGTCGCGTCTCCTTGGCAACGATACAGTTTTAAGGTCAACTTGCCACTGCCATTATTGGGCATAACGGTTGCAAGTATATGTAGTTGCATCATGTTGCTGCAAGGAGTTGCATCCATGCATGCAGGCGAAATCATTGCTGCGGTATAATTTGGGCTCTAATTTCAATACAAGTTATGCGTTATTGTTGGGGAAGCTTAAATGCAGCGACTGTGATGTGTGTTGCGTCATTCAACTTGACTGGACTTACTGCAGAGCCGAGTCACAGAGGCCTGCATGGCCAACTGAACGATATGGCTATGCTTGGGATGGTGGTGGTGGGTTGTAGGTGGAGAGAGAGATGTTCGAGGGGTATCAAAGTGTGCAAAGTCTGAGTTCATTATAAGTGGATTTGGGGTTAGCCAGGGTCAAGGGAAGCATTGGATTGGGTTTTCCTCTCCTGTACTAGTATTATAGGGATTATCAGGTCAGAGGAAGTTTGGTGGAGGGTGGGGGGGAGGAGGAGGGGGGGGGGGGGGGGGGGCAGAAGAGGTTACTATGCACTTTTACTTACTGTTAATTCTGTACATACTGTAGTGTTTTGGAGCTTTGGTCATACAAGGTGGATGCAGTGACACGACTCACCTGAAGAGGGAGCACAGGTAGCAATAGTATCATCAATATACCACAGAGGGTAGAAATACTCTTTGTTAAGTATAAAGGTCACATAGATACTATTTTAACATTTTACTTATACTTTTACATCACTTGGTACTTCTGCAAGCTTTGAGATCATGTAGATCGGCCGTTTGATGCTATTTTCAATCAGACTAAAGTATATAAAATAGAACCTATAGGTGTATTTTTAAATGTGTAAAAACAGTATACAGCATTCACCCCTGAGATGTTGTGTGGAGGGGAGGGGGGGGGGGGGGGGGCGGGGGGGCATTTATTGATTGATTGATTGATTGAATACTTTATTGACAGTTTGCAGGGGGAAAAAAGCACAGGAAAGTAAGGTCTGCTAAGAGGATTATAATAACCCAAGAAAGCATTGATTGGTGATATAGGGGCTTGGATGTTATTTACATTACAGTTCATAAATGCAGCCCTCCACCACCTGTACGAGTGCTCTTTCAGAGCGTATTCTGAAGCAGATCTATATTGTTCTATATCTACTGTACGGCGGCCGTTGAATATGCTGATGCTGCAGGCCTGCGTGCATGCGTGAGTTATTGTACAGTAGACAGTTTTCACTGTCCCTAAGTGGGATCACTCTCCTGGGGAGAGCGAGCGGGGCTAATCCGAGCTCCTTCGTCCTTCATGGGTGTTACTGTCCGCTCCAATCAGTGCAGGTCAGCGTGCCGCGCTCGGAATAGAGTGGCCTGGTCACCTGGTCACTCACTGGTCAACACAGAGCCTTTACTTTACGACAAGTACGACAGTTACACTGGAACGTATCAACGGGATAGACCGCTTTGCTTTGCACCCGTTTTCCATTTGGGCAAATCGTTGGCCACGTTATAACCCTGGCGTCCCTGTTATGGAGCAAATGATCGAAATCTGTCAAAATGTGTCAAAGTAAAAAATAAAGAGAATTAGAAAAAAATCATGAAAATTGCAGATCTACAAGCTCGCGACGATGCGACACATTGTGAGCCTGTAGATCTGCTATTATTCGCTATTTGTCATATGGAGAAGTATTGGGATTAAGTGGCTGAGATGTCGTTAATGTTGATCTAATTAATTAATCGGGATTATAGGCACTACAACAGCCCAGTCTGTAGGCGGCTTTGAAAAGAAAAGGACCAGTGAAAGAGGAAGAGAGAAATTGATTTATGTTAACTAACAATAAAAACCACCTCCCTGTCTCAGAACGGCCTCTGACAAGGTGTTGACATCAGCACATATCAACCTCACGGCTGATTGATTGATTGATTGAAATATGTATTAACAGTTTGCAGAATTACAGTACATTTCAAGCACAAACTCAATACAAAGACTGTTAACTGTGAGTGGACGACCCAATTAAGCATTACACTTGTTTACAACAGGGTCCACGACTCCACGTTGTTCAATTCATCAAAACATTTAGAGACGTACAAATAGACACTTCTATGTAGTTAAAGAACAGAACAGGAATTCATCATATAGGAAGCAAAAAGGGAAAAGATACATATACAGTGATGGGAAAAAGGGGGCTGGTTTCATGTGATATATTTATGTTCAATAAGTAGCCTTGATGAGTAGCGTTAGCATTTCTTAGGGTCCATTTGGTCCCCAACGGGTCCATTTGGTTCCATTAGTACACTCTCAGAGTTAAATTAGATTTTACAATATAAATTGGGGTCCCAGAGATAGAAATGCCATTAAATGGGGGTCCGTCCGTAGACTAAATGCATGTCAAACTGGGGGTCCGTAGACTAAATGCATGTCAAACTGGGGGTCCTTGACATTAAACTGGTTGAGAATCACTGCTAGAGCCGTAAAAATCTTCTCTTATGGGGGTCCCTGGCATGTCTTTTCAAATGGGCGTCCGCGGGCTAATTAGTGTCAATTTGGAGGTACTTGACATGAAAAATCCATTAGCTCGTGGGTTCCACCAACACGGCTACTACAGACGTGTGGCGAACGGTTTGCTGAGCGGTCTTGATATCAGAAGGTCGCTAGTTCGTATCCCCAGACCGGCACGTTAAAATGACCACCGCTGAAGTGCCCTTGGACAAGGCATTGAACCTCTACCATGAAATGTTCTATGGTGTTGTGTTCTAAGTTCTAAGTCTCATGGTCGGGGGGGTAGGACCAAGTCTCATGGGATTTGGGATTTGTTTATAAACATTTTGGTATTTGTTTATAAACATTTGTGATTTGTTTATAAACATTTGTGATTTGTTTGTAAACATTTGTGATTTGTTTATAAACATTTTGGGATTTGTTTATAAACATTTGGGATTTGTTTACAAACATTTGGGATTTGTTTATAAACATTTGGGATGGGGGGGGTAGGACCACTACCAGTTGGCCTGTAGTAAGTCTCATGGTCGGGGGGGTAGGACCAAGTCTCATGGGATTTGTTTATAAACATTTTGGTATTTGTTTATAAACATTTGTGATTTGTTTATAAACATTTGTGATTTGTTTATAAACATTTTGGGATTTGTTTATAAACATTTGGTATTTGTTTACAAACATTTGGGATTTGTTTATAAACATTTGGGATTTGTAAGTCTCATGGGGGGGGTAGGACCACTACACCCACACAGGTGCTCATGCTGCAAGGGGAATCTACAGTAAATATGTTAGCTTGTGTTGGACAATACACCACATATAATAACACATGCCTTTGCTTGAAAACTTTGTATTGAAAACGTTGTGTTCAACACTGTACGTATGTGTCCATGCAGTGTTGAAGCTCTCACGTGTCTTTTTTTAATACTACTACTTTTTTGTTGCCTTTTTTACAGGTTAAATACAGGTGTATTAGTCATTAAAATCTAAGATCCTCTCCTCAAACTCTTAACACACACCAGTATGCATTGCACATACAGTAGCCTACTGAATGTCAGCACACTCAAAGGATTGTATAAATGTAATGTTCAGACAATGGATATTGAGAGAAGACAAATTGGTAAATGGTTAATTTATATAGCGCCTTTATCCAAGGCACTTTACAGAGATTGTGCATTACAGTCTTCACACACCGATGCCAGAGGAAACCATGCATGCAAAGCACCAACCAGCACATCAGGAGCAACTAGGGGTTTAGTGTCTTGCTCAAGGACACTTTGACACTAACTCTGGGGGAGCACCACAGGGTTCGAACTGGCAACCAGTTCATATCCGGTCAATTTACCCCTGAGCCACCGCCGCCTTTAGGGATGTCAAACTCAAAGACACAGTGGGCCAAAATAAATAAATTGGTAAAAGTCGAGGGCCGGACTGTGTTTCAACACACGGGCCATTTTTGGGGAGAGGGCGGGTTGCTGAAAGTTGACCACAAGTGATATACTTTCACTGCTGATCAATAGTGAAGAGAAGACGCATGCTTGCGCTTGCGGGCCCTCGATATGTGACAATGCACTCGCAGTGCATTGTGGGACTTGTAGTATTATGGTGGTCCGTGCAATATACCAGAGGGCCAGTTCTAACACTAATTAAATATCATCCCGCGGGCCAAAGATAATTCATTCACGGGCCTGATTTGGCCCCCGGGCCTTGAGTTTGACATATAGTGCATACACAGCCCTGCTGTTTAATTACCAGCATTGCACGATGCTATTCTGCATCATTGCGAACGCAGTGATTGCGAACGCAGTGAGCACTTACTATGAGACCTAGCAGATCATGTCTGTCTGTGTGTGTCTGTGTGTCTGTCTGTCTGTCCCGCTTTTGTGCCCATATATGGAGCTGAGTGATTACGTCACCATGACTCAGCCATAACCATATAAGGAGTCCCCAAAGCAGCTATACGTCCAAAACCCAAATATGTACGAGCTGCGTTCGCTTCCCGCGTTTGCGCGTCTTACTGGTATGTACATGTATATGACATGACATCCATCTTTAGTGACCTGTTAATGAGACTAATTACACCAAATCAAGTTCATTTAACATGAAGCGGAAGCAAGTGAGGTTTACTGTGTGTGTGTGTGTGTGTGTGTGTGTGTGTGTGTGTGTGTGTGTGTGTGTGTGTGTGTGTGTGTGTGTGTGTGTGTGTGTGTGTGAGAGAGAGAGTGTGTGTGCATGCTGTATGAAGGCTGTTCCAAGATTTCTATTTTAAGAAACTTATCTGAACTTAACTCTATAATACAGGTTTTAAACATCATGCTTTTTTTTATATATATATTTTTTATCCCACGATTTTGTAACCTATTTTTCACCCCTGTGTCAATCATCTAATGTGATCCTGGGCTCTACACACCCTCCACCAACCTAGTCCCCATATATGGGGTACAAGGGGAGACCAACCTAGTCCCCATATATGGGGGACAAGGGGAGACCAACCTAGTCCCCATATATGGGGGACAAGGGGAGACCAACCTAGTCCCCATATATGGGGGACAAGGGGAGACCAACCTAGTCCCCATATATGGGGGACAAGGGGAGACCAACCTAGTCCCCATATATGGGGGACAAGGGGAGACCAACCTAGTCCCCATATATGGGGGACAAGGGGAGACCAACCTAGTCCCCATATATGGGGGACAAGGGGAGAGCAACGGACTTGAACTCATGCTTCCTTCATGCCTGAGTGTCCAAGTTGCTCCTTTACACCTGACAGGGGGGAGTTTCCCTGGTTGGACGTAGCGCGTGGAAGGAACACGTTATTCCAACCAGTTCCTTTCCCCTCCATCAGGCGCCCCGGCTGGCCAGGGGGAGGCAGTTTAGTGACCAGGATTACTGCATGTTTTTTGAATTTCAAAGTTCAGGCAGAGAATAGGGATGCTATAAGTAGGGTGCTTTAAGTAGGGCTATGGACATTTTTAGCTCATGGTCATTTTTAGCCCATACTCAGTCCACCTTAACCTGAACCATGGGTCAGGGGTCAGGGGTCATGGGTCAGGAGGAGGTAGAGTGTCCATGGTGGAATCATAAAGGTTCCTGGTTCGAGCCCCGGCCACTCCTTCCTGGCTGCGTACTGTCGACGTGTCTTTGAGCAATAAGACCCTGAAGCCGTCCTGATGAGTAGGTTGGTGCCTTGCATTGCTTCCCATAATACTCTCCTCCTCTGCCAACCTGGGGCGAGCCCTGAACCGAGCTCATGCTTCCTTCAATGCATGAGGAGGCCAATAAGCCACTTCTTTTCACCCGACGGGAGAGTTTCGCCAGTAGGATGTGTATAGCGCGTGGAAGGAACACGTTATTCCAACCAGTTCCTTTCCCCTCCATCAGGCGCCCCGGCTGGCCAGGGGGAGGCAGTATAGAGACCAGTTCCTTTCCCCCTCCATCAGGCGCCCCGGCTGGCCAGGGGGAGGCAGTTTAGAGACCAGTTCCTTTCCCCTCCATCAGGCGCCCCGGCTGGCCAGGGGGAGGCAGTATAGAGACCAGTTTCTTTCCCCTCCATCAGGCGCCCTGGCTGGCCAGGGGGAGGCAGTTTAGTGACCAGGATTACTGCATGTTTTTTTTGTGAGGGTACCTACCCTAGGGTCTAGTCTAGAGACTCTAGACCCTAGGGTAGGTACCCTCACAAAGAAAACTCTGCTGTAGACTCTAGAGCATTGGTTCCCAAACTTTTTATACTGAAGTATCACCTCAGAAAATATCTGGCTCTCCAAAAGTAGCACCATAATAACTGATGTTAAAACACAGGAGCGTAATACCTGCCCCTTTTTGTTTCATTCCTAAGCCAATGCTGCTGCTGCTCTGACAAAACTCTGTCCAATCACAAATCAGCACGATGATGTTTCTAATGTCAAATCTTCTATTTATTAATTAACAGCTATAGGTGTGCCGTCATCATCCTCAATTCTGTACGGCTGGACAGCCTATAACTATAGTTAATAAATATTTATAATAATATTTCATTCTCTTTTCTCCTTTTTTGGGTGACTCCTCTGTGTACCACCAGAGAGGGGCTCAAGGACCACCACATGGTCTTAGGGGTCACAACGGAGAACTGTCATTGGTCTACAGACCATGTCTCCCTGTCCCTGTCAGCCACTCCCCCTCTCCATTCCTACCCTCAGTCATTGTCACACACCTGTTAATTTAGTTTAGTTTAGTTTAATCGCACAATAAAAACAGTACAAAAAAAGGTAACATCAATAAAAGAGAAGTGTGTGCAGGTGAGAAAAGAAACCCAGGGAGGGCTTATATGTGGTTCTCACCAAAGATAATATACAAATAGTAAGACAAAGTAATCAAACATAGGTATGGAAAATAACAAAAATAACAAAAAATACATTATTTACACTTGTGAAGTGTTTGTGTGTGTGTGTGTCCGAATATGTCTGAGTATGCACAATAAGGCTACATTACATTAGAATCAATTGGAGAGGGTAACTTCAAGAGGCTGGCCCTTAATCTATGTTTAAAGTTACAGAGTGAAGATGAGGAGTTGGCAATAAGTATGTGTGAATTCCAGAGTAAAGAACCTCTGAGTTTTATGCCTCCCACTCCATCCCCAGCCCAGCAGGGCCACGCCCACAATACAAAACCTGTGAACACTTCCACAATCAACCTGCTCACTATAAGACTGGACTCATTCCACAGGGAGACATGGTCTGTATAGACCATGACAAGAACATGCAAACTCCACACAGAAAGGGAGAAAAGGATGCTAATACTTTAGTGTTAATTCTGTGCCCTGTGTCCCGGTTCTCTCATCTCCAGTCGCATCACCAGCAACGTAGACGGCCAGTACCTGATGGACGGGGTCCCGTTCTCCTGCTGTAACCCGTCCTCCCCGCGGCCCTGCATCCAGGGCCAGATGACCAACAACACGGCCCACTACTCCTACGACCACTACACCGAGGAGCTGAACGTGTGGAAGAGAGGCTGCAGCGAGGCGCTCAGCTCCTACTACGGAGGGATGTACAACACCATCGGAGCCATGATGCTGCTGATCACTATCCTAGAGGTACGCACGCACACACACACACACACACACTACACTCACACACGCACACGCACACACACACACACACACACACACACACACACACACACACACACACACACACACACACACACACACACACACACACACACACTACGGAGGGATGTACAACACCATCGGAGCCATGATGCTGCTGATCACTATCCTAGAGGTACGCACACACACACACACACACACACACACACACACACACACACACACACATTTGAATTATTTTATTTGGATCTGCACAAGAGGCGTATACAGAATAGACCCAAACACTGATCAGAATAAGGTTATACATTACATGGTCCAACCAAGCTGCTGCACATGCGCTTAACACACAGAGGGAAAAGAAGAGAAAGGAAAAAAAAGAAGAAAATAAATAAATATATATAGCACATTGTTGACATACTATATACTTGATACTAGACAGGATGTTTGTTTTTTGGTTTTTTTAAGCCACCTAGGGATAAATGAAACAACACACACACACACACACACACACACACACACACACACGCACACACACACACACACACACACACACACACACACACACACACTCCATGCAGGGGCTTGAGGACATTGCACATGGGGCCCCTAAATCAATGGCAGATTTGAATGATAATAAAACATTAATTCAAGACATGAATTTAAGACATGTGATACTCTTTTTGTTGCCATTTTTTAGAATAACATACATTCATGTCTCGTAGCGTAGATAGTGTTTTCTACAATAACACTGCATTCATGTCTGGTAACTATATTATACTGGCAGTGAATCTGAATGAAATTAATGAAAGTGACTCTGACACATTATGGCCCTTATTTATCAACACGCTGTACACCGAAAATTGGGTCAAAATTATGCTTCATTTCAACATTATCAGACGCCCCTCACTTCACACGAGTGTGATTTTTCTTTATAACCTTGAAAATGTAGTTATACCACCGATATGGATTTATAGGAACTTCAGCTAACTACTTACTGTATGTTAGTTCTGGCATTGATTTATTGATCATAAAAAACAAACATGCTCTGAGAAGGTTGGGAATGCTGGGCAAAATGTGATATTGAAACTTAGTTGACGTCATCAATATGTTGTCATGGACTAATTGGACTACTTGGGTTCAAGCACGACCACACAAAAACGTTTCACTGGGTCATGTATGTTCTATTGTTCTATTATCTATGTATGTGTGACTCCATATTTGGGCATGGTTTTCAGCCTGTTCTGACCACCAACATTGACTTGACATTGTTTGTTATGGTTAAAGAACATACCAGTATACTAGTTAGTTGACTGGGATCCCACAGGGCAGGCCAGGCACCCCCTCTTTTTTCCCTCTACACCAACTCTCTTTGCTGGGGGAAAAAAGCAGATCTACAAGCTTACGATGACTCACAATATGAGCTTGTAGTATTGTAGAATGTTTGTCCCAGGATTTGGACACTAGGGTTCATGTGGTTAACACATTAAATGTGATATTGCTGCTGTTGCTGCAGAAAGAAATTATAATCTCCTTACATTTCTGTATCGAATAAAAACTAACGTGGTTGAGACCGGTAATTTAACACAGTCGATATTATATTCTGCCTTTGCTTTTGTCAAAGTTACGTCATCTTCGCGTTATAATAAAGCATTCTAAACTTCGTATTCATTTGATCCAAATCTAGACTTAAAACAGCCCAAAATCGTGGTTAACATAAACATACACATTTTGGATAAATTGTGATGTTATCAAACATAATAAATATCAAACCCATCAGACAGTTCCCCCAAAGGAGATGCATGTATATTTAATTAATTCTGACCAGAAGTATCCCCACCATCCATACCGTACCATTGAATAACTAAAGGGGGATATTTAGATTCAGAGGAAATAACTCAAACCACGGTTTACTCCATACTGTATATGTACAGTACAGCAACAAGTTATCCATCACCTCGTCCTGTTGTTCACCTCAATATTATATACTGTAGGTTGAGTTATATTAGTTTAATATACTGTAGCCGAGGTTCAACTGACCTTCATAGACTACTGTAAGAAGAGTTAACTTAGTTTAATATACTGTAGGTAGAGTTAACTTAGTTTAATATACTGTAGGTAGAGTTAACTTAGTTTAATATACTGTAGGTAGAGTTAACTTAGTTTAATATACTGTAGGTAGAGTTAACTTAGTTTAATATACAGTAGACTGAGGTTCAACTGACCTTCATAGGCTGATGTAAGAATAAGAGTTAACTTTAATATACTGTAGCCGAGGTTCAACTGACCTTCATAGGCTGATGTAAGAATAAGAGTTAACTTAGTTAATTGTGGCGCCCCGAGGCAGGGGCGCCACAATCGTGTGGTCTGCATAGTGCAATAAACCGACCCCTGACCCCTAGCATCCCGTGGCAGAGGTGGCCGAAACGGTTTGCAGAGCGGTCTTGATATCGGAAGGTCGCTATAGTTCGTATCCCCGGACCGGCACGTTAAAAGTCCCACCGTTGAAGTGCCCTTCATGGACAAGGCATTGAACCTCTACCATGAAATGTTCTATGAGCAGGGCCTGGCTGTAAACAAGTTCTTGAGCTTAGTCCAGTTACCCTGGGTAAACATAGTACCTTTCCTTTCCTTAGTCCAGTTACCCTGGGTAAACATAGTACCTTTCCTTTCCTTAGTCCAGTTACCCTGGGTAAACATAGTACCTTTCCTTTCCTTAGTCCAGTTACCCTGGGTAAACATAGTACCTTTCCTTTCCTTAGTCCAGTTACCCTGGGTAAACATGGTACCTTTCCTTTCCTTAGTCCAGTTACCCTGGGTAAACATGGTACCTTTCCTTTCCTTAGTCCAGTTACCCTGGGTAAACATGGTACCTTTCCTTTCCTTAGTCCAGTTACCCTGGGTAAACATAGTACCTTTCCTTTCCTTAGTCCAGTTACCCTGCAGGGTAAACAATAGTACATTTCTTTCTTTCTTTCTTTCTAGTGGGCATTTCACAATAGACAAGGAATTGCCCGAATTGGATGAACATCTGGCAAAAAATAGACAAACATTCAGTGGAAAAAGCAGACCTACAAGCTCACAACTTGTTATCAGTGAGTTGTTTGTGGCGGATCTTCTTTTTGTATGTCGGCTTTAAGTGGTGGTTTTAGACACTTCAAACAATCAACACTTTACAACTTATACTTGAACAACGTACTTGAAGTGGCGATGTAATGTATTGTATTGTGTTCTGAGGGGCGACTCGTATGGCTGCAGGCTGGATGTTATATGCCCCATGGAAATAATAATTTGCCTGGATTAAAACTGTAAAGCTTATCAGAGCCAGAGGACTTAACAAGGTGCTTATTATGTAAGTGTCTCTCTAGTCTGTTGTGACACAGATAGTGGTGTCAGCGATGCTAATCCTCTACAGTAAGGACAGTAGGTGACAACCACACTCTGGACATAGCAGTGAGCCGTCAGCGCTATCACAGCAATCTGAAACTGGCCCCTTTTCCCCCCTCACTGTATATGTTTGTTTGTTTCCCTTTTTACCTGTTTTTAGCTATATAGAAGAGTATATTTGTACGTCTCTAATCGCTATGATGAATAGAACATGGTGGGCCCTCTTGTAAACAAGTGTAATATGCTTTATGGTGTCGTCCACAGTTAACAGTTTTGTTTTGAGTTGTGCTTGAAATGTATACTGTAATTCTATGATCTGTTAATATATTCATCAATCAATAAATCAATCAATCAACCAGACTGCATTGACTGCAGTTTCACACAAGACTGTCAGACAGTTTGTACACAAGCTCTGAATGCAGGAGTTTTTTCAATAAAAGACAAAAGCAGCAATTGATAATACCATGCGTACTATGAAAATAGTGAACATTAATTTTGTGCAAATCTTTATATATATTCTTCAAATCTTTGCTTCTGGGGAGGGGGGGTCCCTGGAACAAAATAGTTTGAGATGGGGGTCATTATAATGTTGGGGGTCCTTGACAGATCTTAATGGGGGACTGAGACTCGAGGGTAGAGTGGGCAGATGGGTGAGGTTCCCGGTTCGATCCCTATGGGCTCCCCCAGAGTTATAGTGTCAAAGTGTCCTTTGACTCTGAACCCCTAGTTTGCCCCCTGGTGTGCAGGTTGGTGCCCTGCATGGTTTCCTCTGCCATCGGTGTGTGAAATGTGTAAATGTAAAAGATTGCAACAGTTTTCATTTAACCCATTTTGGTGTATGTTATGCTTTAGCTATAGAAAAATAGCAGATCTACAATCTACAAAGGTCTGCTATTTTTGAAAAATCGTGAAAATGCGGCACAAATCTTTGAATATAATATTCTTTCAGAAGACTTCTTATTTATTTCGATGTCGGCTCTAAATGGGTTAATAATAGGGTTAAGTTGTAAGACCCTGTTGTTGTCCCCCCCAGTGCGGCGTGACGGTGGGCCTGCAGTACGTCAACACCTCCCTGTCCACCCTGGAGAACCCCGAGGACCCCGAGAGCGAGAGCGAGGGCTGGATCCTGGAGAAGACGGTGAAGGAGACCTTCACCGACATCATGGACAAGATGAAGGCCATGGGCAAAGGCAACGCCGTGGACGAGGGCGCGGACGGCGAGGCAGCGGCGGAGAGCTGAGCGAGCTCCGCCCCCTAACACAGACTGAAACCCCGCCCCCTACAGCCCCCCCCTCCCCCCGCCCGCTTGTCCAGTGTCCACCCGCCCGAGGAGTGTGAGATCGATTTACACACACACACACACACACACACACACACACACACACGCGTGTTTTTTTTAAATATTTTACTCAACAAACAAACACACACATTTGGCTTTGTGGAGCATGAACAAAACATCACGACCGTAATGCACAGATTATCAGTGGACTGTGACATCTTCCAAAATGGACTCCTTATGTAAATATGGCGTGCATCTGTATAGGACCAAAAAAAGGAAATCAGGAGAATCCATTGGGTGCTTTTTTTCCCATTCCCGTTTAGCTTGTTATACACTTGTTTCATTTCAACTGAATTAAACATTTCCCAAGAAAGGCAACAAATCAGCATAATTAACACCAAAAGCTGTGATGTATAGATTACCATACAATCAATTTTATCATGTATGTTTGTTTTCCTTTGTTATTGTCAGATGAATCATGGGCGAGGAGAGGACATACCACCGTGTGGCGCTGTTCCACGGCAGGGTGCCGGCTCACTGTCACCCCACTCTGCTCGCCTTTTCCTTTTCCTTCTTCCAAAAGTATAGTTATACCGTTATACCTGCCTGTGTTGGTATACAGCGTCCAATAAGCTGAGGCCATGCCGAAAACGTGGCACGATAATAACACTGCAGGGAAACTGAATCAATATGGATCATACTGTGGAACTACGTTTTAGGTACAGGTGAAATAGAGATCGGGCTACTCTATAGAGAACTCACCGTTATCTGTTAGCGCTCTACAATGAGGGGTTTTGAACCGACGTCACAATGACACCCAGATGTTATCTGCTAGTATCTGGTACCCAGGACTAGTATCTGGTACCCAGGGCTAGTTTCTGGTACCCAGAACTAATATCTGGTACCATGGGCTAGTTTCTGGTACCCAGGGCTAGTACCTGGTACCCATGAGGGCTACCTGGTACCCAGGACAAGCGAGTGGAGTGGAGCCGGTATACCAGTCAGTTGGACAAACGCCTTCAGTGGGGATGGTGGTTGCTATGCAATCCCCCCTCCCACTCCCATGGGCCCCCCCCCTTCCACTCCCATGGGGCCCCCCCTCCCATGGGGGCCAATCCCCCCACTCCCATGGGGGCCAGAGGCCCCTCCCACTCCCAGGAGGATATAAATTGAAAGGTATACACAAACATAGCCCAAAAAAGAAGGAGAAAAAGGTGTTTTTAAAATGTTGTCAGTCCGTCTATAGAGCTTGTTAGCTAATATTATAGACAAACAAAATCCCTTGTCCCTACATACACATACTGTACATTATACACATACACACACCTCTTGTCTTCTGTAACACCAGTCCACCACTGACGGATGGATGTTGGAGGCCATGTGGTTTTGCCACCACATTTCTTTGGTTGATGTGTGTCCGTGTCGGGTTTTTGACGTGCCGGGCTGGAGGGTTTACGCCAACGGCGGGGTAAGGAAGGGGGTGGGGTGGGGTGGGGGGTGAGAGGGAGGGAGGGCATGGGGGGGGATGGGGTGGGGTGGGGGTTGTGAGGGGGACAACCAGAGACGACTCCAGAACAACAACATGTTGGAGGACAATGGCGATGTTCTTGTTGGACATGTTTCCTCTCCTGCTCCTCACCGCTGCCTTGAGGTGTCTCTCCCTCCGGCCTCCCTCCCAGCCAGCAGCGTCTGTAATGTTCCAACAACCGGGTCAACGCTGTCTTTGTAAATAGTGTAGAAAATGAAATGAAGGGTGGGGGGAGAAGAAAAAAAAAACTATCTTTTTTAAGAAAAAATAATGTAATTATTAATCTAAATTTTTCTGTAAAGTTTGTACCATACTAACATTATTATGTTTTGATTATAGAAAGGTCGGTCAGCGGTGCGCGTCGACGACGATTGTGTTTAACGAGCGAATAAAGGACTGTAGAGATGTGTTGTTGTTGTCTGAGTGTAACAGAGATGTGTTGTTGACTGTTGTTTGAGTTTAACAGAGATGTGTTGTTGTTGTCTGAGTGGAACAGAGATGTGTTGTTGACTGTTGTTTGAGTTTAACAGAGGTGTGTTGGTGAGTGACTGTTGTTTGAGTTTAACAGAGATGTGTTGGTGAGTGACTGTTGTTTGAGTTTAACAGAGATGTGTTGGTGAGTGTTGTTTGAGTTTAACAGAGGTGTGTTGGTGAGTGACTGTTGTTTGAGTTTAACAGAGATGTGTTGGTGAGTGACTGTTGTTTGAGTTTAACAGAGATGTGTTGGTGAGTGACTGTTGTTTGAGTTTAACAGAGATGTGTTGTTGTTGTCTGAGTGGAACAGAGATGTGTTGTTGACTGTTGTTTGAGTTTAACAGAGGTGTGTTGGTGAGTGACTGTTGTTTGAGTTTAACAGAGATGTGTTGGTGAGTGACTGTTGTTTGAGTTTAACAGAGATGTGTTGGTGAGTGTTGTTTGAGTTTAACAGAGGTGTGTTGGTGAGTGACTGTTGTTTGAGTTTAACAGAGATGTGTTGGTGAGTGACTGTTGTTTGAGTTTAACAGAGATGTGTTGGTGAGTGTTGTTTGAGTTTAACAGAGATGTGTTGGTGAGTGTTGTTTGAGTTTAACAGAGATGTGTTGGTGAGTGTTGTTTGAGTTTAACAGAGATGTGTTGGTGAGTGACTGTTGTTTGAGTTTAACAGAGATGTGTTGGTGAGTGTTGTTTGAGTTTAACAGAGATGTGTTGGTGAGTGACTGTTGTTTGAGTTTAACAGAGATGTGTTGGTGAGTGACTGTTGTTTGAGTTTAACAGAGAATTGTTGGTGACTGACTGTTGTTTGAGTTTAACAGAGGTGTGTTGTTGACTGTTGTTTGAGTTTAACAGAGATGTGTTGGTGAGTGACTGTTGTTTGAGTTTAACAGAGAATTGTTGGTGACTGACTGTTGTTTGAGTTTAACAGAGGTGTGTTGGTGAGTGACCGTTGTCTGAGTGTAACAGAGATTTGTTGGTGACTGTTGTTTGAGTTTAACAGAGGTGTGTTGGTGAGTGACCGTTGTCTGAGTGTAACAGAGATTTGTTGGTGACTGTTGTTTGAGTTTAACAGAGGTGTGTTTGGTAGAGTGACCGTTGTCTGAGTGTAACAGAGATTTGTTGGTGACTGTTGTTTGAGTTTAACAGAGGTGTGTTTGGTAGAGTGACTGTTGTTTGAGTTTAACAGAGGTGTGTTTGGTAGAGTGACTGTTGTTTGAGTTTAACAGAGGTGTGTTTGGTAGAGTGACTGTTGTTTGAGTTTAACAGAGGTGTGTTTGGTAGAGTGACCGTTGTCTGAGTTTAACAGAGGTGTGTTTGGTAGAGTGACCGTTGTCTGAGTTTAACAGAGGTGTGTTTGGTAGAGTGACTGTTGTTTGAGTTTAACAGAGGTGTGTTTGGTAAAGTGACTGTTGTTTGAGTTTAACAGAGATGTGTTGGTGAGTGACCGTTGTCTGAGTGTAACAGAGGTGTGTTGGTGAGTGACCGTTGTCTGAGTGTAACATAGATGTGTTGGTGAGTGACCGTTGTCTGAGTGTAACATAGATGTGTTGGTGAGTGACCGTTGTCTGAGTGTAACAGAGGTGTGTTGGTGACCGTTGTCTGAGTGTAACAGAGGTGTGTTTGGTAGAGTGACTGTTGTCTGAGTGTAACAGAGGTGTGTTGGGTAGAGTGACCGTTGTCTGAGTGTAACAGAGGTGTGTTTGGTAGAGTGACCGTTGTCTGAGTGTAACAGAGGTGTGTTTGGTAGAGTGACCGTTGTCTGAGTGAAACAGAGCCAGAGGCTGGATTCCCGTTCACTGTGTAAGTCAGTCAATAAATCGGATGATGACATTATGGTATTAGAAGACTCAACATGGACACGTACAGGACACACTCTAAGTTCATCACAAGGACGAGCCATGGGTGAGTCAGTGAGTCAGTGGAGGCCTATTCATACTCCAGCTTTAGCCGATAATAAGGTGACCACCTAAACGGTGGCCATAGTAAAAAGAGAAAACAAGAGAGATGTGTTTTGGGGGGAATCTCTTATCACCTTAATCACCTAAAACTAGAGTATGAATACAGTGAGTGAGTGAATTTTGTGAGGGCACAAAAAGCCAAATAGCCTATACCTGCAGGCCAGGAAAGGCCATTAATAGTAAAACAATGATTCCAAATTCAGGAATGTGTGTGTGAGAGTGTGTGAGAGAGAGTGAGTGAGTACTTCATGGGTGCCCAGCTCGACTTTGAGATTACAACCAAACTACACTTTCATCCATGGTTTCTGTCATATCTATCCACACTTTTCCTGGGCTGTGTGTGCTCCAGTTCCTGTTGATTTCATTGGATATATCATTGGTCATCTGACCAGTTTCATTGGCTTTCATTGGATCAAATCGACAGGAACTGGAGAGCCCACACAGCCCAGGAAAAGTGTTGATAGGAACAAGTCCCCATTTAGTTGTCGTAATAATTATCCCAGTTTATGAACTGACGATCTCACATATAATAATGAAAGTGTTCAAACATGCATGAGGCACATCATGGCAGCGCTCCAGGGGAACAGAAGAAGAAGCCATCGTCATCCTTCCAGGTACAGTAATGAGGCCAACGCTGGTGGTATTTCCGTTTGGCCTAAAGCACATAACCTACACTGAGCACATAAGAAGACTTAGGGAGGATTTACCTCAGATTACAGAGCAGCTCTGTTCTGCACTCTGCAGCGAGACACAGGTGAACTACCTGCAGCACAGCGGATCTGCAAGATCACAATGTGTTGCAATTTGCGAGCTTGTAGATCTGCTATTTTCAACTAGCCAAAGTTTAATAGGGCTGTGTCATTTTATCTTGTATAATAATCATCGAAATCTACAAAGTATTACTAAGTAAAGTTTTCATATAATTGTAGTGGGGTTAAAGGTCAATATGTTTGCCTCTGATTTGGTGGAGTAGAAGTCAAAGTACAGACAACTGGAAATACTCCAGTAAAGTAAAAGTGAAGTACCTCAGACTTGTACTTAAGTACACGGGTAAATGTATTTACACCACCACAAAGTACTCAACCCCAATACTCGAGTCAAAGTATCTATACTCCTGGTCAAATATTACTCCACTACTCCGTGAAAGTTGCTCTGTCAGATAGAAGTACTTCCTATAATATTTAACCAGTAAAAACACATTGAGACAGCGTCTCTTTCTCAAGTGGGAACTGAACTGGCCAAGCGGCAGAAATACATGCGTACACTTTCAATGCTACATTAATACATGTCAAGTTATACAACAGCCAAATAATAAATTCATGAACAATATATACCTCCAGAAGCCTATTCACCTTTTTCCTGGGCTGTGTGTGTGTGTGCTCCAGTTCCTGTTGATTTCATTGGATATCATTGGTCATCTGACCTGCAGTTTCATCGGCTTTCATTGGATCAAATCGACAGGAACTGGAGCACACACACACAGCCCAAGAAAAAAAGGTACTATACTATAGTTTAGAGCAGGGGTGCCCACCCTTTTTACACTTGAGAGCTACTTTCAAAATGACCAGCTCAACCAGATCTACCCACCTGAAAATATACATTATCCCATTGCTGAAAATAGTTACATAATTAGGCAAACGCACTTGGAATGGGAAATAGAAATAACTTTGTAATATACTGACCTTTGTGCGAAAACACTCTTGAAAACAAAGTATTGCATTTTGGGGTTTGAGCTTGCCTTTTTGTCTAATAATCAACAAGTGAAGTCACTTTAATTCAAGTGGGAGATGCCAAAAATCTTTTTTTGTTTTGACTTAAATTATTTATTTTAGGGGCATGTCATGTGGTCTACCTGCACAGCCTGTGTGATCTACTGGTAGATCACCATCTATACCTTTTGGGCACCCATGGAGGGAATGTGCATGCTTAAAGTGAATGGCACACCGAGTGGCAAAGCAACAGGCAAAGTGAGTATCACATTGTTTAACGTTGTTTAATGCAATCAGATTGGACTTTTCTGTTTGGATGTATATGGGCTGTCGAGGCCAGAAAATAGGTTTTTTGACACTCAGTAGGCATTCCTAAATAACTTCCGGGTTTGATGATGATGTTACGCGCATATACCCTCTATATATATATATACAATTAACATAATAACCGGGTTCAAGACTGCATTCATTCATGGACGGAAACCAAATAAACAAATAGGCTACTTATATATTCAAAAGTGCATGGTTTTAAAAAAAGAAAGTACTCAAACATACAATTTACAAGTACACGGTCATTTTCTATTTTGATATCAATGCATTGCTGTATTGAAATGTAGAAATGTTCTTGTAAAATGTA
>NC_137879.1:2455478-2457978 GCF_963924005.1 Protomyctophum bolini | reverse complement strand
GCACACACACACACGCACACACACACACACACACACACACACACACACACACACACACACACACACACACACACACACACACACACACACACACACACACGGTGTGATTGTCAGTGAGAATGCATGCAGTGCAGGGCCGTGCACGGGCCATATACTGTGTGGTGCGGGGGGTGGTTTGGGGGGGTGGTTTGGGGGTGCGTCTCAGATGAACATTCAGTGCAGTGTCTCTGTGTCCCGGTGTCTGGGAGGACAGGGAGAGAGAGAGAGAGAGAGAGAGAGAGAGAGGCCTTGTGACAAAGAGTCGAGTCAAGTCGTCCACTGATGGCAAACACAAAACACCCACAGCATTGTCTGGCAACGCAACGCATGCAACGCCAACACACACACACACACACACACACACACACACACACACAATGTGTGTGTGTGTGTGTGTACCTGTGTGTGGGTCGCAACACAACACAACACGCTCCCACACACTGTATACTGGCTCAATTATATGCTCTGGTGTACGTCCGTGGTGTGTGTGTGTGTGTGTGTGTGTGTGTGTGTGTGTGTGTGGATCCTTTCCATGCCATGCTGGAAGGCAGCATTCAGGAGAATTGCTTTTTTTCACCCAAAGTCTCCTGAACTCGAACGCAGTGTTTTGTGTTGAACTAAATGTGTTTCTAAATCCATGTCGTTACACACCTGCATCTCCACTAGATAAAGACTGCTGGGCTGCGCCCTGAAAATAGCTGATCTACAAGCTCTCAACAAGAGCTTGTAGATCAATAGCCGTCAATAGCCGTCTTCACAAATGTGATGAGGTCATCACAAGTGGCTACGGCCAGTGCAGGGTAGCATGGCTCAAAGTAATCTAGTAAGAGAATGGCCGACACTATAGCGTTGACTCTTGTAACAATGGAAGTGCTCATTCTATCTCAATGGGATAGTTCCAATGTTTGGAACTATAGCCCATATTAGGCACCCTGCTTTGTCTCAATGGGATAGTTCCAATGTGTGGAACTATAGCCCATATTAGGCACCCTGCTTTGTCTCAATGGGATAGTTCCAATGTGTGGAACTATAGCCCATATTAGGCACCCTGCTTTGTCTCAATGGGATAGTTCCAATGTGTGGAACTATAGCCCATAGGCACCCCGCTTTGTCTCAATGGGATAGTTCCAATGTGTGGAACTATAGCCCATAGGCACCCCGCTTTGTCTCAATGGGATAGTTCCAATGTGTGGAACTATAGCCCATAGCACCCTGCTTTGTCTCAATGGGATAGTTCCAATGTGTGGAACTATAGCCCATAGGCACCCCGCTTTGTCTCAATGGGATAGTTCCAATGTGTGGAACTATAGCCCATATTAGGCACCCCGCTTTGTCTCAATGGGATAGTTCCAATGTGTGGAACTATAGCCCAAGGTCACCCACTTTGCGGTGACATCAAAGTGTGTCGCCACTCTCTTACACTATTCCACTCGGGTATGGCCTAAGACTTTTTTTTTTTATTTAGCTTAGATTAATTGACTGGCCTAATTATAGGTATTGTTTTTGCAATGGTATATATACTTTTGTCTTGTTTCCAGGCTATAGCCCTCTCCATCATCAAAGCAGCCCACCCACCCACCCCAGTGAGCTACGTGGCTAATGGCCATACAAACATTTACGCACCGTGCCGCTCTGCGGTGTGTCCGTCAGTGTGTCTGTGATTTACGACAGCACAGGTTAAGTATAGCCCCCCCCCCCCCCCCCCACCATAACAATTCAATGTCACCGGGTGGGACCCCCTGGGGTCTTCACACCAGAGGGTAGTATTTTAGGACACCTGATGTCCTAAACCCCATGCAGAGGTCAGGCCACGACGACACACAGAAGGCCCTAAAATGGAACGGGTGTCAAACTGTCAATGTGACGACCGGGTGGGGCAACGGTACAAACATGGCACCTGCACGCATGCACATACACACGCACACATGCGCGCGGCGCACACACATAAACACACGCGCACGCGCGCGCACTGATGGACGGTAACAGGTGCCGGCGTGCATACATACCTACCGGTATGTATGTAGGCCTATTATACCACTGTGTTGTGTTGTGTTACAAAGAGACTGGACTGGATTTTGGGTGTGGGCTGGACACATTAATACAAACCAAACAAACTGAGTTGTTTGTACTGTGTCTGTGTGAATTACTGAATTCTGTTACATTGAGTGACGGTCATTTTTCGGGGAACCTATCCCTGGTTATGGTTTACAGGTTCATGTGTATATATATTTATTCTTGTTTAACCATTGTAAGGCTGGCTTCAAATAATAAGCAGTTGTCCCCAAAGTGGTCCAACTGTGTTAGGCATTTGCCTAACTGGCACCCCAAAAAGCATAACATCAAGCCAAGCCGTTACAGTGTTGTTGTGTTGTGTTGTGTTGTGTTGTTGTGTTGTGTTGTGTTAGACAGAGTTGAGATTTGACACACACACACACACACACACACACACACACACACACAC
>NC_137879.1:2435478-2450478 GCF_963924005.1 Protomyctophum bolini | reverse complement strand
TCAAAACAAAAATGATGTACTTTGAAGGTCAGAATCTTCAATAGATCAACTTCTGCATGTGTACCAAGATCACTGGATGCAGGTATAGTGCAGGAATATACACAATGATTAGTCTTTAGGGTGGTTGTGTTCCATTTGATATCCTTCTCCTATCACAGCAACTCGCAAATCTTGCTGCTGTGTTTGCACATTGTTGTACTTCGCCCAGCAGATATGGGAGTTTTTTGTCATTGGTCATGTTTTCATCTGTGGGAAGTATGTGTCTCTGATGTCTTGGTACAATGGACAGATGGTTAGGAAGTGTAGCTCGGTTTCCACTTCATTTAGTGTGCAGTCGGTGCATAGTCTGTCTTCTCTCGGGATACACGTCTGCCTATGACGGCCTTTCTCGATCGTTCACTGTAGTAGAAGCTTGGTGCGGGGAAACCGCACGATGTGTCGTCTCCGCCTACAGGAAATACGTTGGACTGCGACCATGAGACAACGTTACGGAATCGGTCTATAGCAACAGCTAATGTATGTGACCCAGCAGTGTTGTTTTTGGCAGCACATTTTGATTTCAGTTTTAGTCATAGTCTCTTGAATAGCTTTCATTTAGTTTTAGTCACATTTTAGTCACCTGGAATGTCGTAGTGTTTAGTCTAGTTATAGTTGACTAAATGTCATAAGATTTTAGTCGACTAAATCTACAGTTGATTTAGTCAACTAAAATGTATTTTGGCGGGTCTTGATGCCGTCGTAATGAGTGTTTTTACACTTGCTGAAAATAGCCGATCTACAAGCTCACAACGTGTTGCGTTGCGACACGTTGTGAGCTTGTAGATCTGCTATTTTCAGCATGCAACCAAGTGTAAAATGACTTATACTGGATCTCTTGTCCACTATAGTCCCTTCCTAACATTTTAGTCCAGTTTTTATTTGTCGACGAAATTGTCAGTATATATTTAGTCTTTATTTTTAGTCATCGTAGCTTAGTTTTCATTTAGTTTCCATTTAGTTTTCGTCAGTGGAAAAAAGGCAGTCGACGGACATTTTTCGTCGTAGTTTTAGTCGACGAAAACAACACTGATAGCAACAGCTAATGTATGTAAACACAGAGGTGTTCTCTGGCTTTGAACAGTACAGTACAGTACAGTACAGTACAGTACAGTACAGTACAGTACAGTACAGTACAGTACAGTACAGTACAGTACAAACCGTCCAATAAATTACTGCCCATTCATTTGTTTCTTCCAACTTCCACATGACCAGCGACGGGCAGAGAGTGAATATAAGAGGGCACTTTTGGACAAAAAATAGCAGATCTACAAGCTCACAACGCGACGCGCCGCGACGCGTTGTGAGCTTGTAGATCTGCTATTTTCAGGGCGCAACCCCCAGCACTCTTTAGCTAGTGGAGACGCAGGTGTGTAAACGACATGGATTTATAAACACATTCATTTGAGGCAAACTTTCAGTTCAACGCAAAAATACTGTGTTTCTAAGTTCAGGAGGAACTTTGGGAATAAACGCAATTCTAGTCCTAAAGGCTTCCTTCCTTCCTTCCTTCCTTCCTCCCGGCATGGTATGGAAAGGAAAGGAGAGGAGAGGAGGAGGGCATTTAGCGTTTCTTTCACCATGTAGAAAATGCTGCATTCGTTGGTCTGGAGAGGGCAGTTGTTTAAAGACGGGTAAAAGGGGCAGGGGCTGAATCCCCCTTTGATGTCTATGTGGGCACGTACCTGTTGTACCGGTGTGATGTGAATGTATATAGTATGTATTGATACATATATATATATATATATATATATATATATATATATATATATAATGTTTTGATACAGTAGATCTACCAGTATAGAGCGCCGCAGTCGCAGTCAGAACAACGAGTGGCCCAGGAAATAAATCCCAATGCATTTTTCCCATAGGCATTTCTTTAAGTATTTATTTAAAGACGGTTACGCCGCGGACAAAGCCAACTCGGATCGTGACAAATCATGACAATGAACACAATGTTTTGGGCCGATCAAATAATTTATAAGAAGAAAAACAAAACAAATAGTGTCGTCTCCTGCCTTTATTTTCTTCTTTGTAGTGATTTGATCGGCCCCAAAACATTGTGTTCATTGTCATGATTTGTCACGATCCGAGTTGGCTTTGTCCGCGGCGTAACCGTCTTTAAATAAATACTTTAAGAAATGCCTATGAGGGGAAAATGAACGGCGATTTATTTTCCGGGTCTCTCGAGGGGGCGGGACTGCGACGCTCTATAGATCACACAGGCTGTGCCGCTATAGACTACATGACATGCATGTCTAATATCTAACTATTTTCAGCAATGGGATAATATATATATATATATATATATATATTTTTTTTTTTTTGGTGTGTAATATATATCACTAGATCAGGTTGAGCTGCATGTCACTTTGAAAGTATAGCTCTCACAGGTCCAAAGAGTGTGTGTGTGATGTATATTATCCCATTTTGGTGTTAGCATCATGTTATGCTTTAGCTATTGAAAAATAGCAGATCTACAAGCTCATAGCGCGCCACCGAGTGGCGCGCTATGAGCTTGTAGATCTGGCTATTTTTTAAAAATCGAAGAGCGACTGACATACAGAAGACATTTTTAGAATCTGATCTCAGATCAGAATGGAAAACCGTCAGGATGTAGAAGAATTTTTTATAGAACCTGATCTCAGGTCAGAATGGGTTAAATTGTATACCATTTATTGTCATCAGTATATGTTTGTTTGAAGACCGTTCTTCTCTAAGAAAAGTAGAAAAAAAGACTGTTGAGTCACTTCCCAATCGAATGGATCCGTCCTGTCCGTGTCTCTGGAACGCCCGGCGGTTGCCCGCCCGGACTGCGTCTGAATGCAGGGTTGTTCCGGGACATCGTGCCCCCTCCCCCCCCCCCCCTCCACCCCCACCCCCATCCCCCCCCACCCCCTGCTGTTCGACAAACAGAGCAAACCCCACCACCACTAGTCCTCCTGGAGTCAGAGCGTTGCCAGATTCCGTTGCGAGAACAGAAAAACAAGCAACTAGATGATCTGTGAAAACGTGAAAAGCACCAAAAGAAGCAACCAGTGTTTAATTACAACTAAAAAGCAACTTTACAGAAAAAACAATCCCAAAGTCTCTTATAATAATAATAATAAGCGGTCTGAATGGCAACACTGCTCCTGGTTCACTTCATGTGTGGAACTGACTCTCACAGAACGTATGCACGCACGCACACACACACACACACACACACACACACACACACACACACACACACACACACACACACACACACACACACACACACACACACACACACACACACACACACACACACACTGCATTACGTTAGAACAGCTCATGTCTAAGCAATGAAGGCCATGTTTTGTTTCCTAGTAGTGATTGTTGTGGCTCTGTTACTGTCATGTCCCTGGTTCTCAGAGCCCTCTGAGGGGGTTCTCTGTACTGTCATGTCCCTGGTTCTCAGAGCCCTCTGGGGGGGTTCTCTGTACTGTCATGTCCCTGGTTCTCAGAGCCATCTGGGGGGTCCTGAGGGGGTTCTCTGTACTGTCATGTCCCTGGTTCTCAGAGCCCTCTGGGGGGGTTCTCTGTACTGTCATGTCCCTGGTTCTCAGAGCCCTCTGGGGGGTCCTGAGGGGGTTCTCTGTACTGTCATGTCCCTGGTTCTCAGAGGCCTCTGGGGGGTCCTGAGGGGGTTCTCTGTACTGTCATGTCCCTGGTTCTCAGAGTCCTCTGGGGGGTCCTGAGGGGGTTCTCTGTACTGTCATGTCCCTGGTTCTCAGAGGCCTCTGGGGGGTCCTGAGGGGGTTCTCTGTACTGTCATGTCCCTGGTTCTCAGAGGCCTCTGGGGGGTCCTGAGGGGGTTCTCTGTACTGTCATGTCCCTGGTTCTCAGAGTCCTCTGGGGGGTCCTGAGGGGGTTCTCTGTACTGTCATGTCCCTGGTTCTCAGAGGCCTCTGGGGGGTCCTGAGGGGGTTCTCTGTACTGTCATGTCCCTGGTTCTCAGAGGCCTCTGGGGGGTCCTGAGGGGGTTCTCTGTACTGTCCCTGGTTCTCAGAGTCCTCTGGGGGGTCCTGAGGGGGTTCTCTGTACTGTCATGTCCCTGGTTCTCAGAGGCCTCTGGGGGGGTCCTGACTCCTGGTAGGAACTCCCAAGGGGTCCCTGAGGGGGTTCCAGGGAGCGTTCCTATAGTAGGAACTCCCAAGGGGTCCCTGAGGGGGTTCCAGGGAGCGTTCCTATAGTAGGAACTCCCGAGGGGTCCCTGAGGGGGTTCCAGGGAGCGTTCCTATAGTAGGAACTCCCGAGGGGTCCCTGAGGGGGTTCCAGGGAGCGTTCCTATAAGTAGGAACTCCCGAGGGGTCCCTGAGGGGGTTCCAGGGAGCGTTCCTATAGTAGGAACTCCCGAGGGGTCCCTGAGGGGGTTCCAGGGAGCGTTCCTATAAGTAGGAACTCCCGAGGGGTCCCTGAGGGGGTTCCAGGGAGCGTTCCTATAGTAGGAACTCCCGAGGGGTCCCTGAGGGGGTTCCAGGGAGCGTTCCTATAAGTAGGAACTCCCGAGGGGTCCCTGAGGGGGTTCCAGGGAGCGTTCCTATAGTAGGAACTCCCGAGGGGTCCCTGAGGGGGTTCCAGGGAGCGTTCCTATAAGTAGGAACTCCCGAGGGGTCCCTGAGGGGGTTCCAGGGAGCGTTCCTATAAGTAGGAACTCCCGAGGGGTCCCTGAGGGGGTTCCAGGGAGCGTTCCTATAGTAGGAACTCCCGAGGGGTCCCTGAGGGGGTTCCAGGGAGCGTTCCTATAAGTAGGAACTCCCGAGGGGTCCCTGAGGGGGTTCCAGGGAGCGTTCCTATAAGTAGGAACTCCCGAGGGGTCCCTGAGGGGGTTCCAGGGAGCGTTCCTATAAGTAGGAACTCCCAAGGGGTCCCTGAGGGGGTTCCAGGGAGCGTTCCTCTCCGACAAAATGATTAACGGTTTAAAACCTATTTTTTGTTTTTCGGCTCGGCTTCGAAAATACCCAATAGCTCTTTGCAAGTTTTGCAACGTGTTGATTGTGAGCTTGTAGATGTGCTATTTTTGGGGAAATTCTTAATGGATCTTTTAATTAAATCAAAGTTTATTAACGGTATATATTAGCATACAACGACCAAGGTCGAACCAAAGTGCTGAACAAGAACAAAATAATAAAAAAAGGAATAAAATTAAAAAATACCAAACAAAATGAAAGCTAAATAAAACAAACAAAGTGCTCCATCACCTGTGTGATGTGTTGGGCTGCTCTAAATGAAGAGATAACACTAATAATACCACATGTCACATTATTAACTATGTTTATATTAAAAGGGTTTTATAATAACACAGATTGCTCCATGCGGCACCTTCCTCTTTCCACTGCTGATCATGTCCAGCACATCACGCATAAGAAATTAAGCAATATCGGCAAGTTAGCTGACGCGCGAAAAAAAGTGTTTATGTCTGATGCATACTGTGCTGCGTCGCCATGGGAACCAGACATGGACGGGAAGTTGGGAACTTGTTGCCGACGACTGTTTTTCTTAAACAACTTTGACATTACGTCATAGCCAGGATTAGCCGCCGTACTTCCGTGTAGCGGAGCCGTCTTGAAAACCGATGTTGCTTAAAGATCTGAGTAACAAGCAGGGTGTACACAGAGCCTAGACGGGGTTATTACGACATTGAGGGGGCAGAAAACAGCCCGGTCACGTTGGTTCATGTAACTCGCGCGAGCCCATATAGACCGATTCCGTAGCGGGTCTCATGGTCGCAGCCTACGTATTTCCTGTAGGCGGACTCGACGTAGCTGCGGGGTTTAAACCTTCACCAGGCGCACCTCTTCCACTACAGTGAACGGCAGAGTGACTGATGTTAGTTTGCCTCAAACTTTACTCCTTTACCTGCTTATTTACATTACAAAGATGTCCAGAACATCGAGATGAACCTGTGTAGTTTATGGCTGCTCCCACAGTAGTGGCAACATAAAAAATAAATAAATACGGAATGTCAAAATATCCACCGCGGTGGCTGAGACCAGAGCCATTGAGTAATGGTTGAAGTGAAAGGTCCTGAAAGATACATAATTTCAGTCTTACCCAATACCCAATCTTTCTGTTTTATGAACACAAGGCTGCTGTATTTTATACCTCATACTAAGCATTTAAAGTATGAGGTATAAAGTACAGCAGCCTTGTGTTAATACAACAGAAAGATTTGGTATTGGGTAAGACTGGCGTTATGTATCTTTCACTGCTTCGTCTCAACCATTACTCAATGGCTCTGGTCTCAGCCACCGCGGTGGATATTAGACATTCCGTTTTTTATTTTTTATGTTGCCACTACTGTTGGAGCAGCCATAAACTATACACAGGTTCATATCGATGTTCTGGGCATCTTTGTAATGTTAGTGTTAGTAAAAAAGCAGGTAAAAGAGTAAAGTTTGAGGCAAACTAACATCAGTCACTACCACAACCTCATACATAGTATGAACTCCAGGGAGGTTCTCCTCTCTTCTCTTCCTGACACCAACATGTTTGAGAATCTCCGCTGTAATAAATATATATATAAATATATCACAGTCAGTCACACACATCCACATATCTCACTGTCGGGGCCGGGCCGGTCATGGATGTCCCTGTTTGTGGTATGTTGGGAAACTGTGTGTGTGTGTGTGTGTGTGTGTGTGACTGTGTGTGTGTGTGTGTGTCTGTGTGTGTGTGTGTGTGTGTGTGTGTGTGTGTGTGTGTGTGTGTCTATATATAAACACATGATGACAGCTTGGAGTGTGTTGAGATAAGACCTCTGTAACACTGCACTGTTCTTTTATCTGGAATAACCTCTCTCTCTCTCTCTCTCTCTCTGTCTCTCTCTCTCTCTCTACCATTCTCCTCTCTCTCTCTCTCTCTCTCTCTCTCACTTCTCCTTTTCTCTGTGTGTGTGTGTGTGACCTCCCTTGTTTCCGCTGACACTGTCTCTTTCTGAGCGGTGTCGAGCGCCTCCGTCCAGTGACGTTGTGTGTCTGAGTCTATGTACAGTAATATATATATATATGTCTGTTTGAGTACGGACAGCTGCAACACCGCTGGGTGACCTAACAGTGGCGCTGTTGAGCAGCCATGAAGGGCCACAGTACAGCTGTTGAGCAGCCCGAACACACACACACACACACACACACACACAGCCCACACCAGTTCACACGGGTGTGATTATTTGCCGCCATGTTGTTGTTTTGTGTGAGTTTGTGTGTGCCTCCATGTCACTGTATAATAATAATAATAATAATCATCGCCTCTGGGACTCTTCCCATGATGAAAGTATGACGTGACATTGTCTGTGCGTGCGTGTGTGCGTGTGTGCGTGCGTGCGTGCGTGTGTGTGTGTGTTGTGTGTTGTGTGTTTAATAGTCACCTCTGCGGCGTGGCAGGTCAGAGACAATGACAGCCATGAGCCCCTTTAATAACCACCCTGTGTGTCTGTAATTATTAATAACCACCCTGTGTCTGTAATTATGAAGCTGCTACTCTAGATGTTTATGGCGGTGACTTATCACTCGCAGCTACTCTATGGTTGTTATCCCGTTCTGACCTGAGATCAGATTCTATAAAAATGTTCTTCTACATCCTGACAGTTTTCCATTCTGACCTGAGATCAGATTCTATAAAAATGTCCTTCTACATCCGGACAGTTTTCATTCTGACCTGAGATCAGATTCTATAAAAAAAATCCTTCTACATCCTGACAGTTTTCCATTCTGACCTGAGATCAGATTCTAAAAAACTTCTTCTACATCCTGACAGTTTTCTGAAAAAGCTATGTTTCTATGTCAGTCGTTCTTCGGGCTATGAGCTTGTATATCTGCTATTTTTCAATAGCTAAAGCATGACATGAAGGGGTTCCCGGCCAGAATGTGTTATGGCGGTGGTGACTTATGTCTCACAGGGCAGAGACACATGCCTGTTAGCCCGCTGAGGTCAGATGATATTTGTGACTCGAGGCAGTCATTCCGTGTGCGAGTTGAGCGCACGCACGTGTGTGTGTGTGTGTGTGTGTGTGTGTGTGTGTGTGTGTGTGTGTGTGCGTGTGTACGTATGCACGTGCTAACGTGCTCGAGGCCCCGTGTGTGTGTGTGCGTGTGTGCATGCTGAAGCACTCGAGGCCTGTGTGCGCCCGCACGTGTGTCTGTGTGTGTGTCTGTGTCTGTGTGTGTGCGTGCGTGTGCACTGCAGTATCCTCTTATTATGGAGCATGCCATTACAAATGCATCATAGGGTAACATTGGTCATCTGAGGAGTTAGTTGGCCCGTAAACACACACAGGGAAACCACTCTCCTCGCTGAAGGTTATCACTAGACAGACAGACAGGTTGTCACTAGACAGACAGACAGGTTATCACTAGACAGACAGACAGACAGACAGACAGGTTATCACTAGACAGACAGACAGACAGACAGGTTATCCCTAGACAGACAGACAGGTTATCACTAGACAGACAGACAGGTTATCACTAGAGAGACAGACAGGTTATCACTAGACAGACAGACAGACAGACAGACTGGTTAGTCGGCCTAATATGATCTGGTGGTTCTGAGAGACTCTGATAGGTTCACATCCAGTCAGTCTAATATGATCTGGTGGTTCTGAGAGACTCTGATAGGTTCACATCCAGTCGGTCTAATATGATCTGGTGGTCTGAGAGACTCTGATAGGTTCACATCCAGTCGGTCTAATATGATCTGGTGGTCTGAGAGACTCTGATAGGTTCACATCCAGTCGGTCTAATATGATCTGGTGGTTCTGAGAGACTCTGATAGGTTCACATCCAGTCGGTCTAATGTGATCTGGTGGTTCTGAGAGACTCTGATAGGTTCACATCCAGTCAGTCTAATATGATCTGGTGGTTCTGAGAGACTCTGATAGGTTCACATCCAGTCGGTCTAATATGATCTGGTGGTCTGAGAGACTCTGATAGGTTCACATCCAGTCTGTCTAATATGATCTGGTGGTCTGAGAGACTCTGATAGGTTCACATCCAGTCGGTCTAATATGATCTGGTGGTTCTGATACTCTGATAGGTTCACATCCAGTCGGTCTAATATGATCTGGTGGTTCTGAGAGACTCTGATAGGTTCACATCCAGTCGGTCTAATGTGATCTGGTGGTTCTGAGACTCTGATAGGTTCACATCCAGTCTGTCTAATGTGATCTGGTGGTCTGAGAGACTCTGATAGGTTCACATCCAGTCGGTCTAATATGATCTGGTGGTTCTGAGAGACTCTGATAGGTTCACATCCAGTCGGTCTAATATGATCTGGTGGTTCTGAGAGACTCTGATAGGTTCACATCCAGTCGGTCTAATATGATGAAGGTCACGAGTGAGCAAACTTTGACAAATGAGTAGTTTATGCACGGCAGCGCTTCAGTTACTTCCCTGTGTGTGTGTGTGTGTGTGTGTGTGTGTGTGTGTGTGTGTGTGTGTGTGTGTGTGTGTGTGTGTGTGTGTGTGTGTGTGTGTGTGTGTGTGTGTGTGTGTGTGTGTGTGTGTGTGTGTGTGTGTGTGTGTGTGTGTGTGTGTGTGTGTGTGTGTGTGTGTGTGTGTGTGTGTGTGTGTGTGTGTGTGTGTGTGTGTGTGTGTGTGTGTGTGTGTGTGTGTGTGTGTGTGTGTGTGTGTGTATCGTCTGGGGTTAAGGACAGAGAGAAGGACAGTTATACACACACACACACACACACACACACACACACGTTACTTTAGAGCAGGTGACTCACACTAGCCCCGCTGTGGGAACATATTAGAGACAGCTTTTACTTTCTTAAAAGTGGCACAATATATATATATAGAAATACTCTGTTACTAGTAGTAAATACTCTGTTACTAGTAGTAACAGTCCCGTATTCAATTACTCGAGTAAAAGTATTAAAGTATTGTCCTGAAAATATGTCAGAGTTTTGTATTCTTTATTTATTTTAACAACTGATCTTCAAGCTCACGATGTGTCGCGACGCCGCATGTTGTGGGCTTCTTGTATATATCGGATATTTTCCGAATAGCGAAAAGTATAACTTATATATATATATATATATAAGTGGTTAATGTATTGTGTATTCATAATGCAACGAGTGTATCCTGTAACTAAGGCTGTCAAATGATAATTGTAGTAGTTTAATGTTTGATCCTCTGAGAAGTAGTGGAGTGGAAGTTTAGCCTCAATGTGGAGGTTCAGTTACTGGAGCAATTCCATCTTGATCATACTTTAACTACAGTATACTGATGAATATGAATGAATGAATTTGATTATATTTAAGTGTCGTGCCACCTAATCATAGGATTATATATGACACCTTTTTATACAGTTACAATTTTTCAGATTGATATAAATACACTTATTTCTACACTGGTTATACCGGCATCTCTGATCGCATAAAAACTTACGCAAGCAAAAAAAACATAACCAAACAAAACATAACACACATATCTCTTACTGGCTGTTAAATGCCTCAGGTCCCAGACAGGCTGTTTCTAGATAGTTTGCCAATTGTTTTCAAATAACCATGTGGATAGTTTGTGCATCATTCATATCCATCATATAGGCATAGTAAGTAGCCTTGCCGAGCCATGAGGCCCATCGACCAGGAGCCTATCTCCTGTTTCTGTAGCGTGAGGCAGCTTGATGTACAAGTACACCCCCTGGACATGACGCTAGTATGTCGCAGGGACTTACCCCTTGATGCTGAGTGTCAAGCAGGGAGGCATTGGGTCCCATTTTTACAGTCTTTGGTATGACCCGGCCGGGGATCGAACCCCCGACCTCCCAGTCTCAGGGCGGACACTCTAACCACAAGGCCACTGAGCTGGTCATAATATCAGCATACCGTAGTTTATATATATTAATAAACAGATCTTCTCTGACCCTCCAATGAAAAAGACAATACAACACAACGTGATAGTCATTCTCTATTTAATTCAGATCACACATTTGGCAGATTCCATCTTCTTCATCCAATCAGATTCCATCTCCTTCATCCAATCAGATTCCATCTCCTTCATCCAACCCAATAATAGATTCAGAAGACAGATTGAGACACAGACTGCCTTATTGTCTGTCTGTCTGTCTGTCTGTCTGTCTGTCTGTCTGTCTGTCACAAGGCTCCAGTTTCACTAGTTGTATAATCATGTCGAGTCATCCTGGCTGCTGATTGGTCCAGTTGTATACAATCATGTTGAGTAATCCTGGCTGCTGATTGGTCCAACATGTTGAAGGTTGCTCTCTCGTCTAAAAAGACAAACGTTGTGTTAAAAGTGTTCATTTAACTCTGAGAGTGTTAGATCTCCAAACCGCCAAATGAGTCCGGCAGTCGAGGTGGATCTGGTGGAGGGGGGGGGGGGAGTTTGGTATATAGTCTTTTTATTGGCCTAAAATATTGTCTATATACAGTAAACACTGTACACATGACATACATTCATGAATCCACTTGCTGTCGGTATTGGGCAATGCTTTTTATAGGGGTTTCTTATGACTCTACCATTAACATCCTATGGCAGGGAAAAAAAACGTTCCTTTTGCTTTAAGTACGGTAGTCTGAATCCATTCCAAGCATTAGTTTTGCACAAAATACACTCCTTGGGCTAAAAGCAGCCATAGCCACTTGCCCAAAATGTGCTGACCTCATCGTCTATTCAGCATCATGATAAAAACCTAGTTTGACATGTTATACATGCTATTTAACGTATAAGGAAAGTTTTTTGACAATTTTGCCTGCCATAGGATGTTAATGGAAAACAACAACATTGCCCAACATTGACAGCCGGTCAGCAGGTGGATTCATGAATGTATTTATATAGACAATATTTTAGGCCAATAACAAAAAGACTATATACCAAATTTCCCACTTTAAACGAAAGTTTAAAAAAGGCTGCCGGACTAAATAGTCCTTTTAGTGACGTTCAATAAATAAACACAGTAAAGTCATCAGTGTTGATTAGACTGATGATATAAATGGAACCATAAGGTCCCCCCTCCCCCCCCCCCCCCCTCAGCGGTACTGGGTATTTTAAAGTGTTCCAAGTTAAGTCAGCTCAATTCAACTAACGCCCCTCTCTCTCTCTCTCTCTCTCCCCCCTCCTCCCTCTCCTCTCTCTCCCTCTCTCCCTCCTCCCTCTCTCTCTCTCTCTCTCTCTCCCCCAGAGATCGGGCGAGTGAGGAAGGACATGTATAACGACACGATGAACGGGGGCGTGCCCAACGGGCGGGACTGTGAGGAGATGCCGGAGCCCATTGGTCCAGTGGCCCAGCTGCAGGAGAAGCTCTACGTGCCCGTCAAGGAATACCCCGACGTGAGTGGTCCGTCCGGCTGTCCGTCAAACCTGGCCTCCTCCCCCAAGCACTCCATGGTTGACTTTTCACTCACGGCGGCTTATGTTTACTTATCTTTACTTATCTGTAGTTATCTTTACTTATCTTTACTTATCTTTAGTTCAACAGCGACAGACGCCTCGGCTCGCCATCACAATAATTTAAACAACCCACTAACTATTAGACAAATATATACAAATATAATATTTAAAATAATGTTTTTTCTTTTTAAATTATCTTTTCTTTTTCAACAGCCACATTTTCTTTATAAAGACTTATTTCCAGCTTTCAAACAAAAAAACACAATCTAAACTTTAATTTCATTGATTGATTGAAGTATTTATTAACAGTTTGCAGAATGGGTTCATTTCACATGAAAGCACAACTCAATACAGAGACTGTTACTGAGGACGACACACTGATAAAGCATTATACTTGTTTATTAAGGAGGAAGTGGGGGGCACTTTAAAAGCTTGTAAACTGAATCTAAACATAATTTGAGCAGTGAGAGTCATACTCCTATTTTACCGCTGTTTCGCCGCTGTAGAGCCCAAATGAAAATTTCAGTAGCACCGAAGAGCGTGTGGCGTTGCTCCGACCACAGAGCCCTGCGTTGCTCCAACCACAGAGCCCTACAGCGTGTGGCGTTGCTCCAACCACAGAGCCCTGCAGCGTGTCGCGTTGCTCCGACCACAGAGCCCTACAGCGTATCGCGTTGGTCCGACCACAGAGCCCTGCGGCGTGTGGCGTTGCTCCGACCACAGAGCCCTACAGCGTGTGGCGTTGCTCCGACCACAGAGCCCTGCAGCGTGTCGCGTTGCTCCGACCACAGAGCCCTGCAGCGTGTCGCGTTGCTCCGACCACAGAGCCCTGCGTTGCTCCAACCACAGAGCCCTACAGCGGGTCTCGTTGCTCAGAGCCAACGTCTGCCTCGGAATAGTAACCAACGCTGGCGCTCATTCATGTGAGCACGATGAGTTGAGCCTCATGAATGGACACGAACGCACACACACTCACCCAGACACACACACACACACACACCCACACACACACACACACACACCCAGACACACACACACACACACACACACACACACACACACACACACACACACACTGCACGGTGGAACAGTTGACATCAGGGGTTAAATATAGAGAAGCAGACCACTCTGTCTTGTCTGAGTGTGTGTGTGTGTGTGTGTGTGTGTGTGTGTGTACCTACGTGCATGTTTCTGTGTGTTTTGGGTTCAGGGATGTGCGCGCCACCGCTGTGTGTCTGTGCTGCACGTGCCTTAAGTCCGGCGCTGTGGGCTCAGAATGAGAGGAATGCCCAGAGAGAGAGAGAGAGAGAGAGAGAGAGAGAGAGAGAGAGAGAGAGAGAGAGAGAGAGAGAGAGAGAGAGAGAGAGAGAGAGAGAGAGAGAGAGAGAGAGAGAGAGAGAGAGAGAGATAGAGAGAGAGGCGCCACGAGGGAGACAAGATGGAGCGTTTTATGATTGATTGAACACTTTATTTATTGACAGTTTGCAGGAGGAAAAAAAAAGCACAGGAAAGTACAGTTCAATCGGCTTTGACAATTCAATTCAATGGGCTTTATTGGCATGAGAAAACATACAGTATGTTTACATTGCCAAAGCAAAATACAACAATACACAAATGATATACATTTCAGAGTCAGAATCTTCAATAGATCAATTTCTACACAGTATGTACCAATAAGATCACTGAATGAAGAGGAGGAAGAGAGGAGGAAGAGGAGGAGTCAGAATGAAGTGTAGAATAGATGAAAGGGGGGAAGAGAAGGAGTCAAGACAAATGTTACGCACACGCAGGCGTGGTGGTGGCGGCGCGCGAAACGCATTTCTGACACACACACACACACACACACACACACACACACGCACACACACACACACACACACACACAGAGAGGGGCAGCTGCCTACTTAATCACTCAGTCTTCGTGACAGATAAGGTTAAGAGAACATGGCTGTCCGAGTCATGCCGACACACACACGCAATAATGAGCTATTCCTGTCTCTGTCCCGCTGGCGTGCGCACACACACACACACACACACACACACACACACACACACACACACACACACACACACACACACACATGCGCGCACGCACGCACACACACGTCGGGCCACATCACATACATTACTATACTAGTGACGCATGCACGTCTGTCTGTCTGTCTGTCTGTCTGTCTGTCTGTCTGTCTGTCGGTCGGTCGGTCGGTCGGTCGGTCGGTCGGTCTGTCGGCGTATGTGTTACAACAGAAAGCCAACTATTAGGGGACAAACTATTGGAGCGTTTGAACACTGACGCCTGTCAGTCACCATGTGGGACAGACAGCGTCTCAATGTGAACACTGACGCCTGTCAGTCACCATGTGGGACAGACAGCGTCTCAATGTGAACACTGACGCCTGTCAGTCACCATGTGGGACAGACAGCGTCTCAATGTGAACACTGATGCCTGTCAGTCACCATGTGGGACAGACAGCGTCTCAATGTGAACACTGAGGCCTGTCAGTCACCATGTGGGACAGACAGGGTCTCAGTGTGAACACTGACGCCTGTCAGTCACCATGCATGTGGGACAGACAGGGTCTCAATGTGAACA
>NC_137879.1:2405478-2430478 GCF_963924005.1 Protomyctophum bolini | reverse complement strand
GTATAGTAACCCTAACCCCTGTGTGTGTGTGTGTGTGTGTGTGTGTGTGTGTGTGTGTGTGTGTGTGTTTTAGGAGGAGCTGAACAGAGGGAAACCCAACTGGGAGCATCTCAGTGAGGACCTCCATGTCCTCATAACGGTGGAAGACACACACAACAGAGCTCAGGTCAAACTGCAGAGAGCCACGGCCGAGGTCAAGAAGCTGCTCATCCCAGCCGTGAGTACACACAGTACAGTACAGTACAGTTACAGTACAGTACAGTACAGTACAGTACACACAGTACAGTACAGTTACAGTACAGTACAGTACAGTACAGTACAGTACAGTACAGTACAGTACGTTACAGTACAGTTACAGTACAGTTACAGTACAGTTACAGTACAGTTACAGTACAGTTACAGTACAGTACAGTACAGTACACCCACCGTACAGTAGCGAATGTGTTCAAGGTGTTTTTTTGCGTGGATCAATCCGATCGATCAATCGATCGATCGTAGCCACCTCTGCTATTGGACGCCGTATCACTGTTCTACACAACGAGTGGGCGTGGGCGCTGTACTGTATACTTCTCCACCACTCACAGTAAAGGGCCGTTCCAACGGGAAGCGATATGGCGCCGCCCTATAGTTCATTCTCGTCTCTGCGGGGGGCATTTTGAAAGCCGCTCTGCAGACGGCTGGCGTTTCATCAGATTCTCAAGAGTGTATTTTTCCAAACTCACCATCCGCTGCTCTTTTTTAAACTTTCCTCTTTTGGGAACGGTTCTTCTGCAAATGTCTTCTGAATCCTGACTGTTTTCTTGAAAAAGCTGTGTTTTTCTGTCAGTCGTTCTCAAAACACTTTCATGTCACTTTTCACGATTCTTCAAAAAATAGCAGAGATCTACAAGCTATGAGCTTGTAGATCTGCTATTTTTTTCAAAAGCTAAAGCATAGCGTAATGCCAACACCAAAAGGGGTTAAACTCTCCTCTCGTGGTTTTATTTAGCAGGTTCGTCACAATCGTACTATACAGACTGGAGTACAATCACTGATCTACAAGCTGTCAGTTCAGAACTGATCTTCAAGCTGTCAGTTCAGATCAGTTATTTGGAGTGTATAAAATGTGGTTCTGAAACGGTGTTGATTTAGAACAGTTTTCATTTAGTTTTAGTCACATTTCAGTCACGCGGAATGTTTTCGTTGTTAGTCTAGTTTCAGTCGACTAAATCCACAGTCGATTTAGTCGACTAGAATGTGTTTGGGGCGAGCCGTGATGTCGTCATAATGGCTGATTTTATACACTTGCTGAAAATAGCAGATCGACAAGCTTCACAGCGCGTCACGCTGCGACGCGTTGTGTGAGCTTGTAGATCTGCCATTTTCAGCATGCAAACCAAGTGTAAAAATGACTTATACTGCAGGATCTCCACTATAGTCCCTTCCTGACATTTTAGTCTAAGTTTTAGTCATCATAGCGTATAGTTTTCATTTAGTTTCCGTTACATTTTCGCCAGTGAAAAAGTCGCAGTAGTCGACGAACATCTTTTTCGTCATAGTTTTCGTCGAGGAAATCAACAACACTCACTTCTTAAATCCACGGCTGTACTGAAGCGTGCATGTGACCACACGGAGCGGAGAGGTGTTGGTATGCATGTGCGCGCACACGCTATAGTCCATGCTAGTGCGTGTAGAGGATCGCAGGGGTGTGTGTGTGTGTGTGTGTGTGATCCTATGTGTGTGTGTGTGTGTGTGTGTGTGTGAGAGCGAGCGAGAGAGAGAGTGTAAGGGGTTAGGGTAATTAGGGAACACACACATAAAGGGGTTTCCATGGTTACCATGGGGTTGTTTGAAAGGCTGCGCGAATGAATGGCCACTCTGTTCCTCTCCTCTCCTCTCCTCTCCTCTCCTCTCCTCTCCTCTCCTCTCCTCTCCTCTCCTCTCCTCTCCTCTCCTCTCCTCTCCTCTCCTCTCCTCTCCTCTCCTCTCCACTCCATCACTCCCTCTTTTCTCACTTCTTCACAACTCTGCTTCATTCCCAGAGACTGGCTACAGTTTTCACCCCCCCTACACACACACAATACACACACACACACACACACACACACACACACACACACACACACACACACCCCCTGGTCTCTTTAGAGAACATTTGATTGCGCTCCTCAACATTTCTCACATTCTGTAAGCCACCTACTCACACACAGACACACACACACACACACACACACACAAATCCTCTCGCATGAAGAGAGTGACAATTCTTGAATGTTGTGAACCCATGCATGCATACACACACACACACACACATTCTTGAATGGTCAAACTTGTGAGGTCATTTGACTGATTTCCTTCGACTATACATTCATTTCCTAAACGCTGCCCTAATCGTGACTTACACACATAACTATAAACTTTTACCCTTTAACACAAACTATACGGTTATTTTTTCTTCTTTTTGTTAATAATATTTGTACATTTCAAAACTGTGTACTGTATTGGTGACCATAACTATAATCTACCTGATATTGAGGTGTACAAAAAACAGGACGGAATAATCTTTATTTTTATTTTTATTTTAATCAACTAGTCAACTAGTACCAACGAGGTCACTAGTTGCTTAAAGCCCTAGGGCTGTATTTTGCGTGTCTTTTAAGTACCAGGTCTTATTCCCTATAACTTGAGTAAACTAAAGACCTGGAGGCGTGATCAATGCTCTTTGGCCACTCAGAATAGCCAAATGGCATTGATCACGCCTCCAGGTCTTTAGTTTACTCAAGTTTATAGGGAATACGACCTGGTACTTAAAAGACACGCAAAATACAGCCCCTAGTGTGTCTATGGACTTTTACCCTCACCTAAACTTTAGAACTCAGCCCAAAGCCCTGACCACACCAAAGGGTCAAGGCGGTTTTAGCGTTGTCTCTGCGGTGTGATACTGTATGTCACCATGATGCAAATCGCTAAACCAGTGGATATGGTCGCATCGCATCGAGACCCTCTGGTGGGGTTTGGGCTTTAAACTACATTTTAGACTTTACCTTAACCTAAACTTTAACCACTTCAATTCAATTTCAATTCAAAGGGCTTTATTGGCATGAGAAAACATACGTTTATACATTGCCAAAGCAGAAAGAACAATACAACGATACAGCAATACAATCAAAACAAAAATGATGTACATTTTGAAGGTCAGAATCTTCAATAGATCGACTTCTATATACCAAGATCACTCGATGCATGTATAGTGCAGGAATATACACAATGATTAGTCTTTAGGGTGGTTGTGTTCCATTTGATATCCTTCTCCTATCACAGCAACTCACAAATCTTGCTGCTGTGTTTTGTACATTGTTGTACTTCGCCCAGCAGATATGGGAGTTTTTTTGTCATTGGTCATGTTTTGTGTGTGGTTGGTCTGTGGTCTGTGGGAAGTATGTGTCTCTGATGTCTTGGTACAATGGACAGATGGTTAGGAAGTGTAGCTCGGTTTCCACTTCGTTTAGTGTGCAGTGGGTGCATATTAGTCTGTCTTCTCTCGGGATACAGGTCTGCCTATGACGGCCTTTCTCCATCGCGAGACTGTGCTCACTGAGTCTGTACCTACTGTAGTTAAGATTTTTCTTTGTTTTGGGTCGGTCACGGTGCTCAGGTATTCTGCCACTGTGTATTCTCTGTTTAGGGCCAGATAGCATTCTAGTTTACTCTGCTTTTGTGTTGCTTCTTTCCAATGTGTCAGATAGTTTTCCCTTTGCTGTTTTATAATTTGGTTTAGTCCAATGGGTTTTCTATCTCGTGGCTCTGTTTGTGTTTGTGCCCGGAGTTCCAGGGCCAGCTGGCTGAGGGGGCATCTCTCTAGAGTTTCACTGTGTGTGAGTGCCTTGTTATGGAGTGCATCTAGGTCACTTTCTTTTAGGTGGTTGTAGAACTTAAGTGCTCTCTTTTTCACCCCCAGCATCCACGTCGATTGTGGCTTATTACGGTGTGAAAATAGATCACATATATTATATTATATTATACAGTATCTCTCGGATGACATCACGACCTACGAGCTCACCACGAGTTGGTTATTTCTGGCCAAGATATTTAAGATGGTGAAAACAGGAGCGGGGGGGGTCTAGAATAGAACCCTGGGGTACTCCGCTGGGTCAACCAAGTGTTTTATTATTATAGTGTTTAAGTGGTTTAAACTTCACCCTAACCTCAACCTGACTGTGTTTAGTGTTTTAACGCTTTCACCTTTAACCTCAACCTATAGCTCTAATTCCATCCCCGAACATCAGTCGTAAACTACCTGACCTTAACCTCTGCCCTGACCTTAACCTCACACACACACACACACGCACGCACGCACGCACGCACGCACGCACGCACACACACACACACACACACACACACACACACACACACACACACACACACACACACACACACACACACACACACACACACACACACACACACACACACACACACACACACACACAGAACAGGTGTTGTGACTGGAGTATGGACCCCCCTCTTTAACCTCTAGTGAGGTCGTCTGGTAGAGCAGTGATTGGTCAGATTGTAGAGTAGCGAAACGCTTTGATCTCGCCGCTATAAGCTATGGGCTATAGTTCCACACATTGCTCTCCTATTGGCTGGAACTATATCCCGTTGAGATAGAATGAGCACTTCCGCATGCCATTGTTATACAATGGGAGTCAACGCTAGTGTCGCCACTCTCTGACTATAGATTACTCTGTCTCAAAGTAGAGTCCCTTCCTGGGGGTCCCCAGCTCAATGATTACTTGATTTCTTCAGTTTTTCCCCTAGCCAGAAGATGATAGTGTGTGTGTTTGTTTATGAGCTTTCTCGCATGCACTCATGCAGCGCGTGTGGACATTTTTGCGTTTTCTTTTGCTGTCTTTTGCTGTTATTTGCCCGAATTCCTGATGGAGGTCAGTCAGTGATTGGTCATTAGAGTGACCATAACCTAATACAACTTACTGATTGGTAAATCAACACACACACACACACACACACACACACACACACACACACACACACACACACAGTCACACACACACATGTAACAGTGGAGGCAGTGTGTGAGTGCCTGACGCCTGTGTGTGCGTGTAACGCATACATAATGGTGTATAATGTGTGTGTTGTGGGTACAGTACATGTGTGGTCGTTACTGTGTGTACTGTAGTGTATATGTGTTAACATCATTTACATTAATGCCAGCACTGAATGCATAACAATGTGCGTGTGTGGGTGTGCGTGTCAGTGTGTGTCAGTGTGTGCGTTTGTGTGTGCGTGCATGTGCATGTGCATACATGTGTGTGTAAGTTCAAGGCAGCGCTATACAGTAGCTAGCGTAACCCGGGCGACCTTGCTGTGAACAGTAAATCTAGGCGTACAGTATTTGACCTCTGAGGTGCAGGTGGAGTAGAAGTATAATTTAAACTTTAACGTATTGAAAAATGGACATACTCTACTGTATGTGTCTATAACGTGCCGTAAAATTAAGTATCAGTACCTGAGTAAATGTACTTCATTACTTTAAAACACCACAGCCGCTAACTCGGGTGACACCAAATCCGGAGGGAGGGGAGGAGGGGGGGGGGGGGAGGGGGGAGGAGGAGGGAGGGGGGGGGGGGACCTGCCTGCGCAGAACCGGCGCCAACAATGCAACGATTGAACCCAAAGGCCAAACGGAACAAACAACAATAGCAGCCGTTCCACCTCCTACTGTTTCTAACAAGAAAAGACAAAAACAAGAAGGAGAAAAAACAAAACGGAATAGGTTAGAATGAATTAGCCGTGGAATACATTTCCATAATGTTGACACAGAGCGTTTCCAAACGCATGGGAACAATACCGGACCTGTTTCCACCATGACACGACTTGATACCGCTGAGAAATGGAGCTGAGGAATCTGATCGTCTCGCTGCGTGTCTCTCTGCGTGCGTGCGTGTGTGTGCATGCGTGCGCTCAGTTTTATAACCGTTTTATACTTTGTTGTAAACAGCTAGTGTGAAACTAGCTGACCTGATAAGCTATAGTACATGTCTAGTGTCTAAGCCTCACCCTAACCTGTGTTCTTATTCTTCATGTATTTTTTGTATTTATTGCGAATGCAGTGAGCACTTACTATGAGACCTAGCAGATCATGTCTGTCTGTGTGTCTGTCTGTGTGTCTGTCTGTGTGTGTGTCTGTCCCGCTTTTGTGCCCATATATGGAGCTGAGTGATTACGTCACCATGACCCAGCCATAACCATATAAGGAGTCCCCAAAGCAGCTATACGTCCAAAACCCAAATATGTACGAGCTGCGTTCGCTTCCCGCGTTTGCGCGTCTTACTGGTTTATTCAGCACAGTATAAAAACAACACAGGGAACATATAAATAAGAAGGGTAAAAGTGCTAGGCTGGGGCAAAAAACCCAAGGGGCGGGGCTTATACGAGGCCTCTACCTATGTAGATTATAATGAAACATTGTAGAGAATGATTGCAGTATAATAAAACATGATCAAAACAACAAAACAAAAACACAACAAGAACATGATTATATTTTTTGGTTATCTACTTGATTAGAGAAAAGAATAGATGATACAAATAAATAATAATTAATTGATCTGGTCAATTAAGTGGGTCCTAAACTTATGTTTGACATTTTTTAATGAAGTATAATTTGATGAGATTGCTGTATAGGTGTTCCATAGCTGGGCCCCCCTGTATCTGATGGAGAACTGACACAGACCAGTATCTGATGGAGAACTGACACAGACCAGTATCTGATGGAGAACTGACACAGACCAGTATCTGATGGAGAACTGACACAGACCAGTATCTGATGGAGAACTGACACAGACCAGTATCTGATGGAGAACTGACACAGACCAGTATCTGATGGAGAACTGACACAGACCAGTATCTGATGGAGAACTGACACAGACCAGTATCTGATGGAGAACTGACACAGACCAGTATCTGATGGAGAACTGACACAGACCAGTACGGAACTTTGGGAGATGTAAATGATGTGCCTGTCTCGTGTCTCGTACATGGTTACTATGACCTACGACCTATGACCTATGACCCACTGCAGCACGGTTGGTGCTGTTGACATTTTGCTGCTTGTAGTAAAAAGGGTGAAGGAAACTCTTCTTGAAGCGTGATTGTCGATCTATACATTGTTGTCGATCTACAAGCTCACAATGTGTCGTCAGCTTGCAGATCGTCTATAGTTCATGGGGACCAATGGATCCACGGAAATGCTTTGGCTATGTTGTCCCTCGACCCCTCGGTAAGCCAATGGGAGTCTGACCCCATACTCTGTCTTTGTCTGTGCGTGTGCGTGTGTGTGTGTGTGTGTGTGCGTGTGTGTGCATTCAGGCGGAGGGGGAGGACAGCCTAAAGAAGATGCAGCTGATGGAGCTGGCCATTCTGAACGGAACCTACAGAGACGCCAACATCAAGACACGTAAGGATGACATCGTCACTGCTGATTACATCATCTCTGGAAACACAGGGTCTACTGTATCTAATGTGGATGATAGCTCTGTTTGTGTTTCTTACACAGACCAGTGGTTTAAACCATTTTCATATCGAGGCCCGTTATTTATCCAGCATTTGAGCCACGGAACCACCATTTGATGACATTTAGCCTCTCAGACCCAAGATTAAAGAATATTATGTTGTCGCTGGATAAGACAATTCCATGCTGTATTTATGAAGTGGTACCATTAGGAGAGATAACAGGATCAAAATAGCAATTCTTCTACATTCTCTACAATTGTGTAGACTTCTTGTAAATTAAGTAATGCAGATGTCTAACAATATTTTAACTCTTGAGAGCGCTCAAGAGCTAAAGATCTATAAGGGTCCATTTGGTAACTCAACTCCCCATCATTTATAGCTATAGGGACCAGCTGGAACCCCCTCAAGGACCACTGGTGGTCCTCGGGCCACTGGTTTGAGAACCACTGAAATAGACAGTTTTTTTATTTTTCTTGTCCCCTCTCCTCCCTTTTTGTGTGTGTTTGCGTATGTGTGCATGTATGTGTGTTTATTGTTTATTGTTTATAAGGATCCCCATTAGCTTTTGCCTTGACAAAAGCTAGTCTTCCTGGGGTCCGACACAGACAAACGTTTAACATTTAAACAAAGGCAATACTTACAATTGTTTACAAACACTAACTCAAAATAAAACATAGTAAAATAAAATATAAAATAAGAAATAAAAAACATAGGAGAAATAAAAAAAACAAAGAAAAACATAGCAAAAAAAATCACTGTCAACAAATTATACATTTGAATTATTATTTTCCCAGGGTTACTGCAGTATGGTTTACAGAAGGTGTTCTTTTAACCCATTCTGTACGGGAACCCGTTTTGGTGTTAGCATCATGTCATGCTTTAGCTATTGAAAAACAGCAGATCTACAAGCTCGTAGCGCGCCACCGAGTGGCGCGCTATGAGCTTGTAGGTCTGCTATTTTTGAAAAATCGAAGAACGACTGACATTTTTAGAATCTGATCTCAGGTCAGAATGGGTTAATCAGACCAGTGTGTGTCCGGTGGAAACCTCGTATGAATCTGATCTCAGGTCAGAATGGGTTAACTTGATTTTAAAGATGAATTTTGTATTTGTATTGTGTGTGTGCGTGTGTGTGTGTGTGTGTGTGTGTGTGTGTGTGTGTATGCGTGCGTGCGTGTGCATGTGTGCGTGCGTGTGCGTGTGCATGCGTGTACATGTGCGTGTGCGTGTGCGTGCAGCCCACACCATGACGTTCAGCCTGGCGTCGCCCCAGGGCCTCCAGGGCGCTCCCAGGATGCTCACGGGCCACTCCCCCGTCATGCAGCAGATGCAGCGCAGCCCCGCCCCCACCTCCATGTCGTCCATGTCGCCGCAGCTCATGCCTCTGATTCGCCAGATCCAGAGCTCCGCCCTCATGCCGGGCGGGAACCCGCACCACGCGGCGCTGATGCAGCAGACCGGGCCCGAGAGCGGCATCATCTACACGCCCTACGAGTACCCTTACACCCTGACGCCCTCCATCCTGGAGTACCCTATGGAGACTATAGGTCAGTACCCTATAGGTCAGTACCCTTACACCCTGACGCCCTCCATCCTGGAGTACCCTATGGAGACTATAGGTCAGTACCCTATAGGTCAGTACCCTTACACCCTGACGCCCTCCATCCTGGAGTACCCTATGGAGACTATAGGTCAGTACCCTATAGGTCAGTACCCTTACACCCTGACGCCCTCCATCCTGGAGTACCCTATGGAGACTATAGGTCAGTACCCTATAGGTCAGTACCGTCAGTACCCTGTGGACCCTATAGGTCAGTACCGTCAGTACCCTGTAGGTCAGTACCCTATAGGTCAGTACCCTATAGACTATAGGTCAGTACCCTGTGGAGCCTATAGGCCAGTACCCTATAGGCCAGTACCCTATAGGTCAGTACCCTATAGACTATAGTACAAAAAGAAAATATCAGACTGTTTTCACTAAACTGCCTCCCCCTGGCCAGCCGGGGCGCCTGATGGTGGGGGAAAGGAACTGGTTGGAATAACGTGTTCCTTCCACGCGCTACGACGTCCAACCAGGGAAACTCCCCCCTGTCAGGTGTAAAGGAACAACTTGGACACTCAGGCATGAAGGAAGCATGAGTTCAAGTCCGTTGCTCTCCCCTTGTCCCCCATATATGGGGACTAGGTTGGTCTCCCCTTGTCCCCCATATATGGGGACTAGGTTGGTCTCCCCTTGTCCCCCATATATGGGGACTAGGTTGGTCTCCCCTTGTCCCCCATATATGGGGACTAGGTTGGTCTCCCCTTGTCCCCCATATATGGGGACTAGGTTGGTCTCTCCTTGTCCCCCATACATGGGGACTAGGTTGGCGGAGGGTGTGTAGAGCCCAGGATCACATTAGATGATTGACACAGGGGTGAAAAATGGGTTACAGAATCGTGGGATAAAAAATATATTAAAAAAAATAATAATAATAATAATCATTCCTAGAGAGGTAGTGGCGTCAAAAGTACAGTAATGTGTAGTGGAATGAAACTCCAAGCACTTTCATACGCTAAACATATTTCAGCGTAATGGAGTTGGTGAGCGTCCAGCGTTCGCTGCACATGTTGTGATGATGCAGAGGAACTGGACCAGAGCCGGAGCAGAACAGAACAGAACGCCCTGTTAAAGAATGTCTTCTGTGAACCCAGAGGGAATGTCTCAGCCATGTGTTCATGTGAGACGGGCCTTCACACACAGCCCTCATTACGCACTCATTAAAGGAAAGGATGCTTTTCAAGTGACGACAGGCTGTTGTTTCTCCAATCTCTGTTTTGCTTCTGCAACTGTTGTGTAAAAAAAGCAACACAGAACAACCTTCACCAGGCCGTTTATGAGTCGGCTATAGTGTGCGCTAGCTAGCGCGTGCCGTGCACGCACGCGGCAAAAAAGCTTGTTTCTTTAGTATTTTTGAGTGGTGCAACCACTCCAAGGAACAGCAATGTCCGTGTTCACCCACCTACTGTATATGTGGCCATGAGCACCAGTATGACTATTAGTACCTATTAGTATTAGGCAGCGGTGACCGAACGGTTTGCGGAGCGGTCTTGATATCGGAAGGTCCTGGCTGTAAACAAGTTCTTGAGCTTAGTCCAGTTACCCTGGGTAAACATAGTACCTTTCCTTTCCTTAGTCCAGTTACCCTGCAGGGTAAACATAGTACCTTTCCTTTCCTTAGTCCAGTTACCCTGGGTAAACATAGTACCTTTCCTTTCCTTAGAAACATAGTTTTTTCAGATAACTGTCAGGATTTAGAAGACCTTCTAGTAAATGTATTTTAACGTTTATATTTTCCACCACTAACCGTTCCTTTCTCTCTGTGTTGTTCCAACAGGTATGGCATTCCCAACCAAAGGCTAAATGATATCACACACCTCCCCACACACACACACACATGGACTGGCTTTGGCAGAGAATCCCCCGACATGTGCCTGACCTTACTATTATTATTATTATTATTATTATTATTATTATTATTATATTATAGCGGAAACACTGAAAATGTCCTTTTATACTTTATTAGGATGACAGATTTGTTGTTGACCACGTTCTTCTTTTGTTTTTCTCTCTTGTTTTTTTTTGTTTTTCTACTTTTTAGTGGGTTTTTAATGTCCATTCCTTCTTCTCTTCACAAAGCCGCCGTTGTGATTTAATCTATTTATTAGCGTACGGTGTCGGCTAGCTAGCTAGCGTTGTTAGCGCTGCGGCGTGTGGTAGCGTAATGTGTCTAACACTATAATGGCTTCAGCTTCGTGTTAACTGTGATGCTGCCCTTTTTTCTAGTTAACATTTTTATCAGTAATGATAGCACTGTTTGTTTGTTTGTGTGTTTTTTTATGAAGCAACCTTTAAGGTTGAGAGTCTATGATGAAACTAGTGGACAAAGTTCACCTTCTCAGAGTAAACATATATATAGCTTAGCGTAGATCGATGTCCACACAGAAAGAGTAGACATTATAGCTCTTAAATATATAGACCCTTAATGTGTTTGTTATTTTCACTCTTTAAGCCTTAAATCAGTGGTTTATTTACAACCTTTTTTTGCCTTGGAGCTTCTTTCAGAGCGAACATTTTGAACTCAAATCTTTGCTTCTGGGGGGTGTGTGGGGGGGGGGGGGGGGTCCTTGGAACAACATATTTTCTGAGGGGTGTCGGCGGCAGATTGCATATCATTTCTGGGGGTCCTTGACGTGAAAAAGGTTTGATAACCACTGTCTTAAAGTCTGTAGCAAAAGCCTGGTTATGCTGACGGTGTGTAGATGAATATGTGTTGTGTTGTGTTGTGTGTTGTTGTGTTCTGGGTTGGCTGTGTGATGGTGATACAACCTGCTGTCCTGTCTAGAGACCGACCCATGCCATGACACGCTGGACCACGATTTTTTTGTGTTTTTTTTCGGCGAGGAAGAGTCCTTCTAGACCACCTCTGTTGTACAGACGTTTTGACCACATCATCAAAGTGCAAAACTTCAAAATCAATTTGAAAAGCTTTAGATCTAAATAACCTAAAAAAACAATTGATTGATAAACGCAAACGGAACCTTTTTTATATATAATATAGTATATAACCACTTAAGCCGTTATTGAAAGATATATATAAAACAAACAAAAAATAGCTGATTTACAAACTCGCAGTGTGTTGAACTTGCGACACACAGTGAGTTCGTAGATCTGCTATTTCTTTGAAAATGTTTGCAAAACGTCAGTATAAGTTAATTCTCTCGCGGCATTCGATCGGGGACGCACCGCCACCGCGGCTTACGGTATAGCCGCCGTTAGTGTGTGTAGGGAGAAGGAGAAAACAAACAAAAACCTGTCGAATAACGACCGACGTCGTTGCGGTCCAGACATCGGTCCATCATCATCCGCGGGTCATCATTGGGTCACTGGGTCGGGCTCTAGAACCTCCCTTGTCCAATCAAGTAACCTCTCGTTGTGTGATGTGTGCTCTGTTTTGGCGCTCTGCCGCGTGAGCAGGCGCCATGGCGGCTAAGGTTCGACGGCACGACATGAGGCTCCATCCTTACCAAAGGGTAGTGGCCGCAGACAGAGGTTAGTTAGAGCACCGGACACAATGCGTGCGTACGTGTGTGCGTGTGTGCGTGTGCGTGTGTGTGTGTGTGTGTGTGTGTGTTGTGTTTGCGCGTGTTGTGTGTGTGTGCGTGTTGTGTGTGTGTGTGTGTTGTGTGTGTGTGTGTGCGTGCGCGTGTTGTGTTGTGTGTGTGTGTGTTTGTTTGTATTACTATACTTGTGAGGACCCAAAAGTATACTATGCAGTAGAATGTGTAGAAATGGATGAAGTTCTCACAAAGAAAAGGTTTGTGGTTAAAAATGTTAGATCGTTTAGATCTTTTACTAGAGCGTTAAAATGAAATGGGTCCAATTTGGTTTCATTTCATACGCTCTCTGAAGAGTTAATGTCTATAAACAATTAGAGAATGTAGAAGAACTGTTAGTTTTTGATCAACGTTGTTGTGTGTCAACAATAACATATTGTTATAGTTTTGGGTCTGAGAGGCTTAACCCATTCTGACCTGAGATCAGATTCTAAAAAATGTCTTCTACGTCCTGACAGTTTTCCATTCTGACCTGAGATCAGATTCTAAAGAATGTCTTCTACACCCTGACAGTTTTCATTCTGACCTGAGATCAGATTCTAAAAAATGTCTTCTACATCCTGACAGTTTTCACTCTGACCTGAGATCAGATTCTAAAAAATGTCTTCTACGTCCTGACAGTTTTCTGAAAAAGCCGTGTTTCTATATGTCAGTCGTTCTTCGATAAAAAAAAAGAATAGCAGGCCGGCGCGCTACGAGCTTGTAGATCTGCTATTTTTAAATAGCTAAAGCAGGACATAATGCTAACACCTAAAACGGGTTAAATGTCGTCAGACGGTGTTTCCGTCGTGGCTCAAACGCTGAATAAATAAATAAATACATAACGGACGTTGACATGAAACTGGTTTTTCCGAGGTTAGTTTTAGGGCGTTGGTGGTTTCAGTGATTTCCCTACTTCATACGCTGGCGAGTGACGAGACGTCAACCCGCCAGAATAACAGACGCCGTGTACAGTACGAGCTCTCGTACAGTTGTTATTTTATCGGCTTATTGTCCGGCTATTTCCAATGCCTTCCTAAAAACGCTGAACGTCCTCGCAAGTATAAGTAATACAAACCTGTGTGTGTGTGTGTGTGTGTGTGTTTGTGTGTGTGTGTGTGTGTGCGCGTGCGACTGTCTGAATGGCTGCATTCCTGTGTGTGTGTGCGCGCGAGTTCCCCGACCGTGCATGATCTGTGTGTACATGCGCACGTGTTGTGTGTGTGTGTGTGTGTGTGTGTGGGTGTGTGTGTGTGGGTGTGTGTGTGTGTGTGTGTGTGTGTGTGTGTGTGTGTGTGTGTGTGTGTGTGTGTGTGTGTGGGTGTGTGTGTGTGTGTGTGTGTGTGTGTGTGTGTGTGTGGGTGTCGCGAAAGGCTGCATTCCTGTGTATATGTGCGTAAGTACCCGTGCATGATCTGTGTGCACTGCACATGCACACGTGATGCGTGGTGTGTGTGTGCGTGCGTGTGTGAACCAGTGACAGTTTTACATACTGTGTGTGTGCGTGTGCGGCGTGCGCGCCGAAAGCACCACGCTCGCCATGGTCAGACATGTTAACCCATTCTGACCTGAGATCAGATTCACACGAGGTTTCCACTGGACACACACACTGGTCTGATTAACCCATTCTGACCTGAGATCAGATTCTAAAAATGTCAGTCGTTCTTTGATTTTTTCAAAAATAGCAGACCTACAAGCTCGTAGCGCGCCACTCGGTGGCGCGCTATGAGCTTGTAGATCTGCTATTTTTCAATAGCTAAAGCACGACATGATTCTAACACCTAAAACGGGTTCCCGTTCAGAATGGCTTAAACAAAAGGTCACACACACTGATTTGGTGGAGATATAATGTGAAACAGATTGGTCTCAATGATAGCACAGTTCCATGAGAATGACTGGCCTCGGAGGAGGAGGAGGGGGCTCTCTGCCCACCAATTAGATTGCAGCAGAATGCCTGTGGGGCGGAGCCCTCTCAATTAAGAACGGGTCATTACATCCATGTGACACTCTCCTTGTGACTGACTGACTGACTGAAGCCTTTTTTTGTGTGTTTTTTCCTCCTCTTTTCTCCTCGTTTTGCCTTCTCGACCTGTATACGCCAACAACGGTTTAAAGGACGACTTTAAAACGCACGTTTTTTTCAACCTATCCTCGTTGTAAAAAACGGTCCTCACTTAGTGCTCGTAAAACACAGCCATGAAATGGTTTAATTAAGATAATGTTGTTCTTTTAATTAACGTGAGAACGATGGCTTCCATTATGGCACGCTGTAAACTTCCCTGTGGAATAGAAAAACAAAACGTTTGCTGTTTTCTATTAGTTTGGATTGGCCCCGTCGATGACGTCACAGGTGGGCGGGGTTTCTTTCTGAACTGTCCACTCACACACGGCGGCCCCACACAGAAGCGAGTGGACAAAAATGGTGCCATTGTATCGTTTTAGTGAGGATCGATTCTACGAGGACAGGTTGAGGAGACGAGCGAAGACGTTCGTTAACGTAATCATTCAGATCCTCTTTATCATTCCATGGAAGCAACAAAATAAAAATAGGTTGATTTTTCCTTTTATTTTGATAAACTTTTATCCTCGTTTTGTGTCCATCTCAAATATAGCGGTAAGACTTGAAAAAGCTATTTTTAAAGACGGTTTTTACTTGATGAGAAAAATCTTTATTTCTTTTTTCTTTGTTTGTTAGTAATTTTTCTCTTCCAAACCTATATACTAAAAGCAGCATAGTGTGTGACTTACTACTGAATTCTGTGTTCTTTAAGCTCTTTTATAATACATGATTATTATTATTATTATTATTATATGATAATACTTTATTTAGTCTGTTGTTGTCTTATTATCACAAACGCCCACCGGGACTGGACTGACGGGGCTGTTGTTTACATCCTTCACACACGAGTAAAGAAGAGTTTAAAAAAATATATGCATTTAGTGGGAGTGGTGCTGATGCTATAATATTATGATATGTGTGTATTTAGCCGCAAAAAGTACATTTTGTAAATAGGGATGTTGAGGATTTTATTATAAGTGCTTTTACGTTTTTGTTTTTTTTGAGTTTCTGAACTTAAGGTCGGTCGGAAAAATACGTACGCGGTGAGAAAAGAGAAAAAAAAATCCCTCCGCGTTTGATTCGTTTTTAATCGACGCGGAAGGATTTTTTCCCTTTTTTTCCCCCTGTGACCGTTCTTTTATTCCATTTTTACATTATACTTTTTATAGGTAAAGAGTATCCATGTATAAGCTTCCAGCGGTACAGTTTAGCAGTAGAGGAGGATACAGTACTGTACTCTTTATATGTATTTATATAAAAACAGAAAAAGGTGTCCCTCTCTCCATTTTTCTTTTGTTTTTTGTTTTATTGTGTTTCTCTCTGGCCTCGTGACTGTGTATGCAATAGAAAGAGAACATATCCTAGCTCTAGTTTGTTGTGTGTGTTTTATGATCAGTGGCGCTCATGTTGTGTACAAAGTGAGTGCAACGGAAAGAACTGAAGAAAATACAAAAAATCTCTATGAAAGGCAATAAAGTTTGAATATTGAAAAACAAATCTCTAAAGCAACCCAACGCCTCTAAATCATTGACGTATATAGTTTATAGAAACAAATGTCTGTTGATGATAATAATTATTATTATTATATTTCTTAATTCCGTCTAAAAAAACAACAAAAACAAATCACCATCTTTTTAACCACCTCATCAACTTTGTTTGTTTTCCTTTACATTTATTTGGCCCCTCTTCTGCTTTTAGTGTTTATTATTTCTACCGTAGCGTTCTCCTCCTTAGGTGCGGTTTTATTTATTTTTGTTCTTCTAATAACCTCATGTTGCCGTTGGAGCCACAGCATCATAATCTATAAAACCTTTGACTCAACTTAATCGTCCAGATTGTTTGCCTGCTGCTAAACATTAGCTCTAATTTGTCACGGTGGGAATTAGAGCCTGTCAGCCTCTCTTTTATAGAGGGGGATAAAACCCACAAACAAACCGCTCTTCTCTTACACGAGAAAACATGCTATGTTTTCCTCTCCTCCGTTCGTTCCATGGTTTTTTTGGTGTCTTTGTCTGTGCCAGGTGTTTATAGCCCAGCTAGCATGAATAGTAATCACTGTGCACAATCAAATCCATATAGCGTTGATTTAACTCGAGCGGGGGGGCGAAATAAGCGTGCAAATGGAAACCAAATGGACCCGTCGTTCGTTCGTCCGTTCGTTCGTCTCCATTTGGTTCTATTATGTGTGCAAACGCTTTCCTGAGGAGTTCTATCTCCGCCAGAGGATTTCACTGTGCGGCAGCAGTTCTACGCAGTAGGAGGGGGACCCCCGACTAAACCATCACCACCCACCACCACCCACCCCAAAGAAACAAGGGCCGACCTTCAAAAAAGCCGAAATGAGCATAGATATTACACACGGCCATTCCTCACGTCAGCCTTCGGTGGCTGACGTGAGGAAGGATTGAATGCTACATGCTAAATGCTACATGCTAAATGCTACATGCTACATGCTACATGCGGCGCTTCTGAAGGCCTTCCCCGACGTGCAGGCACGCACACCAACAAGAACGGAGACACATGGCCGCTAAAAAACAAGGCGGTTATAATTCGGAGAAAACGTGCCGAGCATTAATTGCCACAAAGTATATAACAAAAAAAAAAGGCACGTTCTTAAAACGCGCGCCATCCTCCCCCCCCCCCGCCCCCCGCCCCCCCTCCCACTGTGAGACTGCGGTAGATGCTGTAATGATTATCACCCTGACGCCACTAGCTGAAACTAATCTCTCTTCTATCTTTGTTTTCTGTCTTTCTTTTGTTTTCTGTCCCCCCCCTTCCTGTTTTATGTTCCTTTCCTCTCTTCTTCTTCTCCTTCTTCTTCTTCTCCTTCTTCTTCTCCTTCTTCTTCTTCTTCTTCTGTTTTTATTTTTTACTTTGTGTTTTTTCTCCTCGTCTGTCTCGTCCCTCTTCTTCTAACTCTAGCTGCCACGGCAACTAACCCATGACCCTTGACCTTCTGACCTTTACTCCGCCCGCACTGGTGAACCCGCCCATCTCTGCCTGCCATTGGCCCCGCTCCACACCACACCGGCCCCCCAGCCAATCTCCTCCTCCCCCCATCAGTCAAGCCAACCAGAGACCATACTACTGCTACTGCGCAATGGGAACAGCCAGCCAATCCGGAGAGGGACAGCCGTCACGTGGGACCCGACAAATCAACCGAGTCCGAGCCGATCGTGCCTTTCTTCCCCCCCCCCCCCCTCCTCCCCTGGGGGTTCCAGAGAGTCCCCGTCCAACCAAATGGACCCTTTTCCGAGGTCTATAATAACTCTGAGAGCGTTACAATGGAGCCGGTCCGTTTTTGGTTCGGGGTCCGTTTGGTTCCGTTTGTACGCTCTTGGAGTTCTGGGGGGTCCGTGGCCTAAAATGCGGACCACTTCGGGGGGAGGGGTGGTGGGGGGGGGGCGGGGTCCCTGATGTAGAAGAGTTTGAGAACAACTAGTTTCAGAAGCTGTCATTCCCAACCCACTGTCAAAACAAACAAGAAATTGAGTCGTTTCCCATTTTTCGTTTTTCCCGATCGCTTCCGACCCAATTCCCACACAGCCAGTAGATTGTTGTGTCCACCGTGACTCGTCCGCTAGGCTACAGGGACGCATCCGTCCCCCAAACCCCCCCCAGAAGGTCTAAAGGGGGCTGATCAAGCTCACCACGCCAACAACGCAAGCTTGTAGATCAGCTATTTAAGGCCCACTGAATTAAAACATCGGCTTTAAATGGTTAAATCATAGTAGGCTACTTTTCATTTTTTTCCCCCCTTAATTTTGAATGACTTTGAAATGTATTTGCGTGAAAGTCATAAAGTATCCCAAAAGAATACACTAGTTCATTTCTCAAGTTAACGTAGTTCATTCCCTGTCCACCACTGCCCCCAGTGGTCACCATGGTGACAACGACGACAACCACATTAATGAAGGACTATATGCTAACGGCGTGGTATAACTCCACTGATACATCACGATGATAATTATAACTTATCCTCCATGTTATGTTATCCTCCTCCTTCGCGAGCACTAAACTCTAAAATGCCTGTTTTTTTTTTAGGGGTTTTTGATTTTCTGTGTATTTGAGTTGTGCTTATATATTATTCTGTGTTTTGTCGGCGTTCGTCGGTCGCGTTCTATCACGTTGTTAGCTTGCAGCTAGCAGCGCCTCCGCTGGCTTTTACAGCAGGAGGAATGCTAACTAGCAGCTAGCGCCTCCGCTGGGATTTACAGCAGGAGGAATGCTAACTAGCCGGGTGGAAACTCAATGTGGCAACAGCACTCAGTGAGTGAATATATATATAATATATATATATATTTACTATTAGACATAGTATATCATAGTATGTCGTTGCTGTCGGGTGGCAAAACTTGTAAAAAATATTAGCTTCGAGCTTGTAGATCTGCTATTTCGGATGCGTTCATTAACCCATTCTGACCTGAGATCAGATTCATACGAGGTTTCCACTGGACACACACTGGTCTGATTAACCCATTCTGACCTGAGATCAGATTCTAAAAAATGTCAGTCGTTATTCGATTTTTCAAAAAATAGCAGACCTACAAGCTCGTAGCGCGCCACTCGGTGGCGCGCTATGAGCTTGTAGATCTGCTATTTTTCAATAGCTAAAGCATAACATGATGCTAACACCAACATGGGTTCCCGTTCAGAATGGGTTAATTCACGGGAAAACACAGGAAGTTAAAACACGGACGCAATAGGTCTGCTTTGCCCGACAGGCAACGATGTGTATATCTTAGAAAGAATATCTCAGTAGAATGAAATGAAATGAATGAAAAAAAAAGCCAAGATATCCCTGACTGTGAGCGTTGCAGCAGGAAAGCCTTAAAGAGTCACCGTTACACGTTACGTTATGTAACCATCTCATGTTCATCGTCATATACCTCGACTCCTCTTCTCCGGTAACGCTCCGACACGCACAGATGTATGTCCCACCTGAGCGCGCGCACGCACACGCACGCACGCTGGGAGATTCTTCGAGCCCTCGTGTCTAAAGTGTAGCAGATTGCCTTCCTCTTGCACTACAGAGTGTGTGCACTACAGAGTGTGTGCACTACATAGTGTGTGCACTACATAGTGTGCGCACTACAGAGTGTGCGCACTACATAGTGTGCGCACTACAGAGTGTGCGCGTTACATAGTGTGCGCACTACATAGTGTGTGCACTACAGAGTGTGCGCACTACATAGTGTGTGCACTACATAGTGTGTGCACTACATAGTGTGCGCACTACATAGTGTGCGCACTACATAGTGTGCGCACTACATAGTGTGCGCACTACAGAGTGTGCGCACTACAGAGTGTGCGCACTGCATATTGTGCGCACTACATAGTGTGTGCACTACATAGTGTGTGCACCACATAGTGTGCGCACCACATAGTGTGCGCACTACATAGTGTGCGCACTACAGAGTGTGCGCACTACAGAGTGTGCGCACTACATAGTGTGCGCACTACAGAGTGTGCGCACTACAGAGTGTGCGCACTACATAGTGTGCGCACTACAGTGTGCGCACTACATAGTGTGCGCACTACAGAGTGTGCACTAGTGTGCACTACAGAGTGTTCCTACAGAATATTATGCAACGAGTAAAGAGCGTACAACGAAACAGTGCCTTTATTTATTATAACAATAATATAACAGATTAATGTTACAAAACCTAATAGGAATAATTGATTGATTGATTGAATTGACATGTTTATTGTGTGAATATACAGTATATATAGTGTTCTTTATATTTAGTGCCAAAAGGTGGCTCAACTGAACGGAAAAGTGCATTAAAAGGCATTGTCTCTCAACGTAGGGTTCCGGGGACCACCCAGCGGCCCCTGGACCACCCAGCGGCCCCGGGACCACCCATCGGTCCCCAGGGACCACCCAGCGGTCCAAGTCTTTTTGGGGGCCGAACACATAATTAGAAAGAAGAAACGTTGTTCATCTTCTTTCTAATTATTTGTTTGGCCCCCCCAAAAAAATTGTGTTTATTGTCATGATTTGTTACTGTCCCTAGTTGTCTTTGTAGGAGGCTTTACAGGACTTTAAATAAATACTTTATGAAACGTCTATGGGGGAAAAACTGGATGAGAAATTCTCTTCCGGGCCGCTCGTCATCATGGGACTGTCTGCGACGCTCTATATTCTATAAGGTTCCATTTGGACCGCATGGGGGTCCCCGGATCGGACCGGGCGTTGAGAAGCGGTGCGTTCCAGTATTTGAAGCATATATTTCAGCCATATAATAATAATAATATGGGTGTCCAGTTAACGACGTCTTTGACTGGAGAGCGAGGCCTGGGTCCTCACTACAGTGTTACTATATATATATATATTATGTGTTGTTTTTCTTTACTTTGGTCGTTCTGTTTGTGTTGATTTATAGGGAGATACATTTTGTATGTGTTTATTTGCATGTGTGTCCACTGTGACCGCCATAGGCCTCCCACGGCCACGGGGTGCGTTTGTTTTGTTGCTTTTGTACCTGAGATTGATTCACCGGTCGTTGCGCGGTTTGGTCGTTGTTTTTTTTTGGTGTGCCTTATAGAACAAAACGTAAAAAAAATTAACAAAAAAATGAACAAAAGAACGAAAACGATGGGAATATGCATAACATCTTCTGTAACAAGTTTATATTGTATTTTTATATTCTATTTTATACGTGGAAAAAAGAAAATAACATTAAATGACCTTTTCAGATAAGAACAACACATGCCTTATTGCGGAGACTAATTTGATGCACATACATACATATCTATCTACGTATACCTTTAACGACTTGTATTGTTGCGTGTTTAAAAACACCATCCGTGCCATCCATCCATCCATGCATAACGTAATCTTCTGTATAACCTTTTACATTTTGCTGAGATGTGTTTGTTTCCTGAGATACTGGACTTTTTTCCCAATGTTCTCCATTTTAACTCGAGCCTTTTTTGTGAGGACTGTGTTTGCTTATTACCTTCTGTGCCTTTCTCTGTACGCACGCGCACGTGGAGGACAAGACCAGCACTGTGGGGGGGACACATGGGGGACACAGACCAGGACTGTGTGGGGGACACAGACCAGTACTGTGTGGGGACACAGACCAGTACTTTGGGGGGACACAGACCAGTACTGTGAGGGGGACACAGACCAGTACTTTGGGGGGACACAGACCAGTACTTTGGGGGGACACAGACCAGTACTTTGGGGGGACACGGACCAGTACTTTGGGGGACACAGACCAGTACTGTGTGGGGGACACAGACCAGTACTGTGTGGGGACACGGACCAGTACTTTGGGGGGACACAGACCAGTACTGTGAGGGGGACACAGACCAGTACTTTGGGGGGACACAGACCAGTACTTTGGGGACACACGGACCAGTACTTTGGGGGACACAGACCAGTACTTTGGGGGACACAGACCAGTACTGTGAGGGGACACAGACCAGTACTTTGGGGGACACAGACCAGTACTTTGGGGGGACACGGACCAGTACTTTGGGGGACACAGACCAGTACTGTGAGGGGACACAGACCAGTACTGTGAGGGACACACAGACCAGTACTGTGTGGGGACACAGACCAGTACTTTGGGGGACACAGACCAGTACTGTGAGGGGACACAGACCAGTACTTTGGGGGACACAGACCAGTACTTTGGGGGGACACGGACCAGTACTTTGGGGGACACAGACCAGTACTTTGGGGGACACAGACCAGTACTGTGAGGGGACACAGACCAGTACTTTGGGGGACACAGACCAGTACTTTGGGGGGACACGGACCAGTACTTTGGGGGACACAGACCAGTACTGTGAGGGGACACAGACCAGTACTGTGAGGGACACACAGACCAGTACTGTGGGGGGGGACACAGACCAGTACTTTGGGGGACACACAGACCAGTAATCCACCGCAGTACTCGGGTCACCGTGGGGGACAAAGACTCCACTGACGCTATAGTGACAGTTTAACTCAGTCTAATCTGTTCTCGAAGGTAAAGGACTGTATAGTGAAGGTAAAGGACTGTATAGACAGTGCTTGATTTAAAAGTATTAAAATCTAAAAATACGAAGCATTTAATTTAAAAGATTAAAAAAGTACACGTGGCAAAAAGTACAAGGGTCTTTCAATGTCGGTGAATATAGCAGATGTATACAAGCTCACAACTCGTTGCATCAGGATTCAGGACACGTGGTGAGCTTGTAGATCAGCTATATGTTTCCACTGTATTTGAAAAAGGGACTCGAGTGGTTTAATTCACTGTCTAGTCATGGATTGCCTTTGAAATTTATAGTTGAGTAGAAGTAATTAAAACACACACACACACACAAATACTCAAGTAGCAAAGTACAGATACTTCAGTACTCCGGTGTCCTCCAGTGCGCGTGCCGCGGTGATTAACTGTATGATTATTAATCTAACTATTCTGTGCCAAATATGGGCGTTTATACTAACTGTGACCTCTCCTGTGATTTATATAATTAACCACTTTAATGATAGACGTCTCTGCTTTGGGTTTCTTTAAAAAAACAAAAACAAAATACTCGTGTGTCTGAGAATAAAAAAGAATAAACCCATTAAGATGTGTGTGTTGGAACGACGGGAGCTGTTATGTGTTGAATAGCTCTTTGTATTTTGGACAGCCATTTTAAAACACACTTTTATTAGATGTCAATAAAAACTAACCAAACTTTGTCGCTTTTTCTCTGTGTGCACTCACTGATTCACTGTCGATGCAAGTCAGCTTTTCTTCTCTTGCATACTAATCATCCACACTCTCTTTATAACACACTCCGGTACGGACCGGTACGTTGGTACCACCGACCAACAGAACCACTGGAAGAGGATCCACACAGACCGGTACGGTGGTACCACCACCGTGGGTGAGGGGGGGGGGGGCTCAGAGTGCTCCCACTAAGGAAAGTAGGCTTTCGATTGACACAACCCCCGCCTTTGTTTTGGTGAGTAGCAAAAACGTTCTTTTTATTTACGCTAAAGACGAGAGGCTGGTCTGCATTCATGCGAGCGGCGGAAGTTGAGAGTAACACATAGCTCTAAATTCAACGCATTAGAGCTATGGACCAGTAGCATTAGAGCTATGGGTCAGAGCATTAGAGCTATGGACCAGTAGCATTAGAGCTATGGACCAGTAGCATTAGAGCTATGGACCAGTAGCATTATAGCTATGGACCAGTAGCATTAGAGCTATGGACCAGTAGCATTAGAGCTATGGATCAGAGCATTAGAGCTATGGACCAGTAGCATTAGAGCTATGGACCAGTAGCATTAGAGCTATGGACCAGAGCATTAGAGCTATGGATCAGTAGCATTAGAGCTATGGACCAGTAGCATTAGAGCTATGGACCAGTAGCATTAGAGCTATGGAACAGTAGCATTAGAGCTATGGAACAGTAGCATTAGAGCTATGGACCAGTAGCATTAGAGCTATGGACCAGTAGCATTATAGCTATGGACCAGTAGCATTAGAGCTATGGAATCAGAGCATTAGAGCTATGGAATCAGAGCATTAGAGCTATGGAATCGGAGCATTAGAGCTATGGAGCAGAGCATTAGAGCTATGGAATCAGAGCATTAGAGCTATGGAATCAGAGCATTAGAGCTATGGAACCAGAGCATTAGATCTATGGAACCAGAGCATTAGAGCTATGGAATCAGAGCATTAGAGCTATGGACCAGAGCTAGTGGAACCCCATAAATTCGACTGAGGAAACCATTCTCTCCACTTGAAAGTGAAGAATAATTGTGCAAGTGGCACTTAATTCCTCACAGTATAAATTAAAGTGTTTTATTTTGTGCCCCCCTCCACGGTTGGTTCAATTGTCATAATCCATCATGGCCAAATGGTATAATTAAGAGCTACACGAACAAATGTGTTTTGTATCACATTGTATAATAATACAGTGCACACTATTGTCAACATGGTATTCATGAGGACTCGGGTAACTTAATATTATATGGCATGTTTCCCAATAGAGCAACAACTGTGGGAAACTACTTGGCTCTGACTGAGAATAACATGGAATACTGAGTAGAAATACTGAGAATAACATGGAATACTGAGTAGAAATACTGGCTCTGACTGAGAATAACATGAAATACTGAGTAGATATACTGAGAATAACATGATGAAATACTGAGTATAGAACATGGAATACTGGCTCCTTCCTTCTGGAAATACTACAAAACTCAGTATACTGTGTAGAAGGTAAAAGGTAAAGAATATAAACTATATCAGAATAGTTTTACAAAGACATGTTTCCCGATAGCACATTGTGCTTAGT
>NC_137879.1:2380478-2400478 GCF_963924005.1 Protomyctophum bolini | reverse complement strand
TGTAATTTGTCCCTGACTCGACTGAATTCATCACATGCGTAACATTAGCCTACATTCACGGCAGGATTGTCTTTGTGCAAATTGTGCGTGTAAAAATCGAGTGACATTCTTTTTTCTACATAAGCTCCCTCTGTGTGAAGACAATGTAAGAAGTATGAAAATAAAAAGAAATAGCAAGAAAACTGATGACACGCACACAAAAAACGACACACGAAGTCAAGTTTTAGCCTATTACATATGATGCTTATTTAAATAAATATAATTATATCCCACCATGCAGTTACCGTTTGGAGGTGAATTATTATGTACTAATTAATTGTATTTTTTGTTGTTGATTCAATTCATCTCAAATGGACTTTATTCATGGAATTAGAAAACACGTTTACGTTTAAACTTCATACTTTGTTTATTGTTTATAAGGATCCCCATTAGCTTTTGCCTTGACAAAAGCTAGTCTTCCTGGGGTCCGACACAGACAAACATTTAACATTTAACAAAGGCAATACTTACAATTGTTTACAAACACTAACTCAAAATAATACATTATAATCATTTGTTGGAGCCAAAATGCTTTTTGTTTTGTTTATTTAAACTAATTAATGATGTCCTTCTTTACGATGACGTCATGAGAATTGGTTGTCATGGAAACGCTCATTTACCTGTCACTGTGATGGCATTCAGGTGCGACAGGGGAAGACGAGACAGTTTTCGACCGGGCGTGGTCACTATAGGTTCAGTTGTTTTGTTTGTTTAATAGTTACAGTTTATTTATACGTTTGTTACTACTACTGCTGAGTATCAATAAATGGATTGACATATCGAAAGTAAGACAAATCTCTGGACATTGAATTAATCACACTGCACGCGTCAAACACGTACAACCCAGTTGCCCTGCTGTAAAGCCTAGTTGTAGGCTGTACATCATTGTATGTATACAAATTAAAATGGAATCTTCACTTTATAGGTATCTCTGCGGCTGCTATTTTAACCTGATGAAGGGGGAAAAAATAGCTTTTACAATGACAAAATCCTCAAGAATTGTGCCTTCGCACAAGTTATAATATTAGCTCAAGCTTTTGGAACAAATTGCAGTAGATGTCTCCGTGTATAAAACCTCTGAGACAACAAATGTATTTAAAAATATAAAGTAGAGAGTAGCCTACAGTGTATGTAACGTCAGGCTAGTTGCTCTGAAGTCTGCCGTTTTGTGAGAGTTTGGTAGTAGCAAATCTCATCCTTTCCTCGTCACAACTCCACGTCCTTCTTGCCACTGGGTTGTGATTGTTCACATTGGTTGTTGTAGGAGTTTTCGAACTTTCACATTGTTAAAAGTCATCCGCCCGAATAGGGACTTGAACCCTAGACCCTCAGATTAAAAGTCTGATGCTCTACCGACTGAGCTATCCGGGCTCTGAGAAGAGCGCATCTGGACATTGTATATATCGGCCACCAGGGGGCCATATGACCTAAAGAGACCAGGGACAGGGCAATGCGACGCAAGCCTTTCGGTTTGTTTGATTCTGAGCTATTTGGTACTTTAATACAGACAGATGTTTTTTTTTTTTCGTCCTTATTTTTGCTTCACACAAAAACAGGGAGATAATATCTGTGTCAGTGAGTCAGTAGCCTCGATACCCAGGCTTTCATTTCGTCTGAGTCAGTAGTATTAATTAATTTGGTTAACTTGGCTTTCTGCTGGCTGAAAAGTGTCTAATTAGTAATTACTACTAGTAGTGAAGTGTCCACTTAGTTATAATATCTGGATTGGCTGTTTTGCTGGAGTCGAACACCGAATTATAATTTTAGCAACCTGAGCTGGAATCGAACCCCTGTCTCCAACTGAGCAGACCAGGCAGGCATACCTTGAAAGATCTCTTGGCGTGGCTTCTGGCTTGTTGACTTCCTGGTCTGCTGAGTTGGAAATGGGAGTTCGATTCCAGCTCAGGGTGCTAAAAGTTGCAGTATTTTATTATTTTTCTTCGAATTTAACATAACTTAATAAAACAATAGACTACTGTGACAACAAACTCACTTATTTATTTATTTTAAATAAACTTTAGTCTTGTTAATAATGAGGATGAACTAAAGTGGAACAACTGTCCCCACCACGTCTGATTAGTTTTTCAATGGACATGCGTAAACTAAGAACATAACAGTGGAATATCTATACAAATAAACTCCGAAGTCCCGAAGTTTGCACATTTCTCCTACTTCTTCACCCAGCGGAATGTAGGCTTTCTGTCGCTTTGGTCAGTGTTTTCATTGAAAAATTATTCCGCCCGAATAGGGACTTGAACCCTAGACCCTCAGATTAAAAGTCTGATGCTCTACCGACTGAGCTATCCGGGCTCTGAAAGTATAGCATTTCTCCGTCGCATCTTCAACCACCACTAGGTGTGAATGATTCCTTCACAGGTAACTGAGGTAAGAAGTTATGACAGCGTCAACAGCAACAACACCAAACCAAACAGACCCTCACGGTTATAAATAAACACAGAGGATTTTACTGCGCAGGGTTCCAGACACTTAGAACTGCGATCCTTCATTGAAGTGAAAGAGTTGGGAGAATTATCACCGTCGTAAAGTGTTGCACGACACCGGCCCGGCGGTTGCTATGCGTAATGCTTTACGACAGAGCGTGTTTTCTGGAGGTCAGAGGCATGATTGATGATGGAAGCAGCAGCATCTTAACGTTTAACTTCAGTTAGAACAGGATTATTACATCACAGCCTCAAATATCATATCGATTATCGGTCATTGACCAACTGATCAACATCGGTTGTTTCCCTGTGTGTGCGCGTGTGTGTGTGTGTGATTGCATCACTGTGTTAGCTAGGTTGCTAACGTCAGCTAGCAGGGTTCACTGTCAGTTCAGACAGTCAGCATGGACAACAGCCCACCAGGGGGGTCCGCGGGGGGGTCCGGTGGCTTCAAGGCCGGCCTGGGGAACCTGTTCGGAGGCAGTGCTCCTGAATACTCCCACTCCGAACTGGCTGGCGTTCCATGTGAGTACATCTTTACAGTCTGTGCTAAAGGATGCTAACATGATGCTAATATGAGGTTACAGTTTGTCTGTACAGTTATAGTACATGGTGTGCCGTCAGAATGTGTGACCCTTATTAGTACACTTATTAATTATGTCTATATTATTATCATTATGGGGCTGTTAGGTCTGCTTAGCCTTTGCACTGTCTATCTGTCTGTTTTCATTGATTGATTGCAGAATTACAGTACATTTCAAGTAGAACTCAATACAAAGACTGTCAACTGTGAGTGGACGACTCAATAAAGCATTGCACTTGTTTACAAGAGGGTCCACCTTGTTCAATTAATCTCTATCTCTATCTAATAGTTTCACCGTTACATTATCCAAACAGCATTTCTCTATAGCTGATGATCTCTTCTAGCTAATATTAGATTTTATTTAATGATTTGTTGTGTGATATTTAAACATTGTTTGTATTACAATTTATATTTTAAAACAACTGTCTGTCATGTGTTTGGTTTGAATCCACGGTTTACTTGGAAGGGGCACATATTCTGACAAAGATAGGTGGTGGCAGTGGTAAATAAATGTACATTCATACATGCATGCATACATACTAGCCCTGGTCCAGGGCTTACAGCGGTCCCCAGCTTCTCTCCAAAATGCACTTTGTGCCATTTTAATAACGCAATGTATACCCTGAATTTACCGGGCAGAGTCATTTCTTCTACTATGGCATTTCTGGGTTTTGCCTGCGCCGATCTGGTTGGATTAATTTTATTTAATTATTAAAATAGTGCATTTTAGAGAAACTGGGGACCTGAGACGCTTCCCCGCTCCGAGAATAGACTTTTACCAAGGTCTAGCAGGCTTTGTTTCGGTGAATAGTTACGTCGTTTTGTTTATTTGCTGGGATTTGAAAACCCGCGGGAGTGAGAATATCACCAGAGGGCTGCGGAAGGGACTTCCACAGGGCGTCAGAGAGAGACTCGCTGTAAGCCCTGGACCGGGGCTACATACATACATACATACATACAGTACATGTCACTGCCTTAACCTTTGACGAGCCTAAAGCCTATTCGTACTCCAATGTTCGGTGAAGAGGTGACCGGTTAGTAAAAACAGAGAGATGTGTTGTGTGAGCGCTGACCATCGCGGCGTGATGTCAGGTTGTAGTTTTCGGTGATCACCGAAAAGGCGAAAACTGGACCATGAATAGGCGTAGTTCGGTGGTCACCTTTTCACCTAAAAGTGGAGTATGAATTGGCCTTCAATCAAATCAAATCAAATCAAACTTTATTTATATATAGCACATTTACATCGACCAAGGTCGAAGCAAAGTGCTTCACATTACAATGCATAATAACATACACAGGCAAACAGAAAGAAGGGGATAAAATATAGCATTATTTCAATGTGTAAAGAGAGCAAAATGCAATAAGGCAATACATGGGAACATCATACATGGGTAGACTTAAATTAAATGGAATTAAAAGTGATAGAGTAGACGCCTTTCTGTGTGGAGTTTGCATGTTCTCCCCGTGTCCCCTAGGGTAGGTACCCTCACAAAAAACATGCAGTAATCCTGGTCACTAAACTGCCTCCCCCTGGCCAGCCAGGAACTGGTTGGAATAACGTGTTCCTTCCACGCGCTATACGTCCAACCAGGGAAACTCCCCCCTGTCAGATGTAAAGGAGCAACTTGGACACTCAGGCATGAAGGAAGCATGAGTTCAAGTCCGTTGCTCTCCCCTTGTCCCCCATATATGGGGACTAGGTTGGTCTCCCCTTGTCCCCCATATATGGGGACTAGGTTGGTCTCCCCTTGTCCCCCATATATGGGGACTAGGTTGGTCTCCCCTTGTCCCCCATATATGGGGACTAGGTTGCTCTCCCCTTGTCCCCCATATATGGGGACTAGGTTGGTCTCCCCTTGTCCCCCATATATGGGGACTAGGTTGGTCTCCCCTTGTCCCCCATATATGGGGACTAGGTTGGTGGAGGGTGTGTAGAGCCCAGGATCACATTAGATGATTGACACAGGGGTGAAAAATGGGTTACAAAATCGTGGGATAAAAAATATATATATATATAAAAAAAAAAAGAAAACACTAAAATCTTAAAATCAATTCTGAAGCGGACAGGGAGCCAGTGGATGGAGGCGAGGCCTTAACTGTGTCCTGTACTCCTGATAATTGACCCTCAGGTGTAATAATTTGTCATTTCAGTGACTGGGATGAGTCCTCTGTCTCCCTATCTCAACGTGGACCCTCGCTACCTGATACAGGTGAGTCATGGCTGCTTTTTATTGAATACTTTTATTTTACAGGCTAAAATGATAGCACAAAAAAGTCCAGAGGTCTAAAAAAACAAAAAACACCTGTCAATAATATTGAGGTCTTTCAGGTCTGTTTTTAAAAGAAACCCAGTGATCCATTTTAAACGTCTGTTATTGTCACTTGTCGGGTCATTCCACATTTTGTTGGCAGAGCAGAAGAATGACAATTATTGTCCCCTTGTTTATTCTATGACTGGGTGGTCTGGGCTTGGGACGGGTCTGATTCATCGATTAATCGTTAATATTGAATTATAGTAATCGATTTTGGACAATTTTATGACTGAACAGTTGTAATGTGGTGTGTTTATATATATAATGTGGTGTGTCTTGTCGTTAAGACCCATCCCTTACGGGATTATAAGACACCAACAACATAAATAAACAATATCACAAGTTCACTTCCCACACAGAAGTTACACCAAGTATTTGATCAAAACAAAAACAGAAATAAGCATTATCATAAAATAAAACCAATCACATTATTTTTTCTTTGTCCGTATGTCCCAAGCTTTCTCTATATATTCTGCTAATGCAAATATCTCTGCATCACTTAACCACATCAGATCTATATTTTTACATCTGTTAAATAACTTTTGACGTAGCTCATGATACAACGGGCAATAGAAAAGAAAATGTGTATACTTTATATATATATGATATATGATGTACTGTATATGTATGTGTTCCTAGGACAACGACGAGTTCATCCTGCCTACGGGAGCCAATAAGACCAGAGGACGCTTCGAACTGGCCTTCTTTACCATCGGAGGCTGTTGTATCACTGGTGAGATATTAATATTAATATTTACATTATTATTTACCATCGGAGGCTGTTGTATCACTGGTGAGACATTAATATGATTAATATTAATATTTACATTATTATTTACCATCGGAGGCTGTTGTATCACTGGTGAGATATTAATAATATTAATATTAATATTTACATTATTATTTACTATGGGAGGCTGTTGTATCACTGGTGAGATATTAATATGATTAATATTAATATTTACATTATTATTTACCATCGGAGGCTGTTGTATCACTGGTGAGACACCATTATTTCTATTACAGAGCTTTTGCTAACAAATAGCAGGTCGACAAGCTCACAACGTGTTGCGTTCCAACGCGTTGTGAGCTTGTGGATCTGCTATCCTGCTACCCTAATAGAAAGGGGTGCATGAGCACCTGGCCGTTCATTCGTGCTCTATCTCCGACCAAGCCACACTTCCACCACACATCTCTCTATGCAAAATAAAACCTGCACACTCCCACAAAAGACATAGACTACATTGCATTCGCCAAAAATGTCTTCTTTACTGTTTAAATATTACTTTTCTGAAACACGCTATTCTTGCTCAACCTCAACAGCCTACGTCAGAATCGTCATGTTGGCGTCTACTACGCCAACTACGTTCACTTAATGGGGCCAGTCCTTCACAGTGACACACGCGTTAGATGAACCACGCGACCGGGATGGTTTCTACCCCTCAATGTCGTGCCTACTCTACACTGCCATCCGAAGGCCCCTCCCCCTTTCACTGCTCCTGTGTGTGACCTGTGAACTACTCTCTGACTGCACTGTGTCTGTGGCTTGATTTATATGTGCGAGGTTGAAATGTAATGCACATAAATTAATTATAGGTCCAGCAAGCAAATCATGATTGTCTGTTTGTGCTCAATAGGTCACCATCACATTCCGATTTTAGGTGTTGTGTTTTCTATGACATTTATTTGGGCCAGTAGTTTCATATCTATCCTTTTTCCGACCAACACAGAACATGCTAACGGTGTTAGCGCGTTAGCATCCATCTTGCTTTTGATTTATATGTGCGAGGTGGAAATGTAATGCACATAAATTAATTATAGGTCCAGCAAGCAAATCATGATTGTCTGTTTGTGCTCAATAGGTCACCATCACATTCCGATTTTAGGTGTTGTGTTTAGTATGACACTTTGGCCAGTAGTTTCATATCTATCCTTTTTCCTTTGACCAACACAGACCATGCTAACGGTGTTAGCGCGTTAGCATCACACAGCTTACAGCGTCAGTGTTGCATGAATACTTTCAACCATGACAATGCCGACTACTTTTGCTACACACACTTCCCAAGGATTATGGAGATGTCTTTTTTTTTTTTTTAAGGTTGAGAAATGAAATAATTATGGTCGTTTCTAATCTCAGCATTTCACAAGAGAAAGACGTGGATGCCTTTCGCTGCGCTGTTGGCGTTGCCATGTCTCATAGAAACAAGTAAATAGGTCTTTAAAAATAATCCCAAAACAAGCGCATATAACAGGGGTCTGTAACCTATTTTAAATGAAGTGCCATGTTTTTATTTTCTAGATAGTGAGTCAGCCACAAGCTCACATCACAACAATAATCCATGTAATAATCACAATAACAATACTAATAATAATAATCATAATAATAATAATAACAATAAACTTCTTTGTAAACTCACTCATTTACAAACAAGCTCACATCAGAACAATAATGCATGTAATAATAATAACAATAATAATAATAATCATTATAAGAAAAACAACACTAACAACAGTACAGTACAGTACAGTACAGTACAGTAAAGACGTACAGTAAAGTACAGTACAGAGGACAACATTACAGTACAGTGCAATACTAAGGAGTGCAGTACAGTATCCTGCTACCCTAATAGACAGGGGTACATAAGCACATGGCCGTTTATCCAACAGCTTTCTCCCACCGAACCACACTTTCACCACACATCTCTATATGCAAAATAAAACCTGCACACTCCCAGAAAACATATAGACTACATTGCATTCGCCAAAAATGTCTTATTTACTGTTTAAATATTACTTTTGTCAAACACGCTATTATTGCTCAACCTCTACAGCCTACGTCAGAATCGTCATGTTGGCGTCTACTACGCCAACTACGTTCACTTAATGGGGCCAGTCCTTCACAGTGACACACGCGTTAGATCAACCACGCGACCGGGATGGTTTCTACCCCTCAATGTCGTGCCTACTCTACACTGCCATCCGAAGCCCCCTCCCCCTTTCACTGCTCCTTTGTCGCCAACTACGTTCACTTAATGGGGCCAGTCCTTCACAGTGACACACGCGTTAGATGAACCACGCGACCGGGATGGTTTCTACCCCTCAATGTCGTGCCTACTCTACACTGCCATCCCAAGTCCCCTCCCCCTTTCAGCGACTCGAACAGCAGCTCCGTCCGAAAGCCCACAGCACTACTGCACAGCCCCACACATGTCACACACCCAAATGAATCGAATGAATGAATAAGGCGCTTATATCGCTTTTGCTCAGTGGATGGGACATTTACATTAAAAGCAATCGGATGGACGCGTGGATAACGGCATGGTTGTGTGCAATCGGAGGGAAAGCTTCCATAATCCATATAGCTTCCATGCTAGCTGCTTCAGACACAGGGGAGGGAGATGGCCCGGTCTCGAGTGCGAAATAGCGCTTATGCAACAATTACCCTAAAAACACAAACACATCAACTCGATGTCATTGTGAATAAGAATTTTGAGCGACAAAATAATTTTTGGAAGGACACTTTCACCCAGTATGAAGCTATATGTGGTAGCCGTCTGTGTCACACCAAAACTGGTGTCCTATACAATCCTGTAACGATCCTCTCTTGCATCTGGGCTGAGGCACTGCCTGCGAGTTGGCTCCGTCTAATAAGCAAATTTAGAAATTCCTGTTTGAGAGCTAGCTAATTTAAGACATCCGGTTGCCTTCAGAATAAAATAAGGTCATTTAATTCGTTAATTACATAATTATTACATTACATTATTAGTATTATTGTTACATTACAGTTATTGTAAAGACACACATTATGTTCCTGTGTAAAAATAAGTAATTCAATATATCTAAATGGATAAATGCTATTCACTACAGTGCATGGACTTTAAAAAGTGGAAATTATACTTCTGGATTTGCAGGCCTGGCGCCACGGGGGGGGGGGGAGGGGTGTTTGCCCCCCTAAATCAACCTCTCTGCCCCCTTACATCAAAAGTGGAAAAAACTCTACAGTTACAGACAAAACAATTACAGGTACATTTCCAGGCATTCAATTAAATTCCCTTGCTTGAAAGGAAGGAAGTAAGGATGCATCTTAATACAGGATCCAGCAGCATCTTAATGATCTCCCATCTACAACTGGAAAAACAACATTCCTCACCTATAGGCCATCCTTGGGGTGGGGAGGGGTGCTAATGTAATTGTTGCAGTGGTCAGGGTGCTTAAGTGGCCAGCTACTGTAACTAGCCAGGGGTGCTAATGTCATTGTGCTGGGTGTGGTCAGGGTGCTTAAGTGGCCAGCTTAGCTAACAATAAGCTTCTTTGTAAACTCACTCATTTACAAACAAGCTCACATCAGAACAATAATGCATGTAATAATAATAACAATAATAATAATAATCATTATAAGAAAAACAACAATAACAACACTAACAACAGTACAGTACAGTACAGTACAGTACAGTACAGTACAGTACAGTACAGTACAGTACAGTACAGTACAGTACAGTACAGTACAGTACAGTACAGTACAGTACAGTAACGACGTACAGTAAAGTACAGTACAGAGGACAACATTACAGTACAGTGCAATACTAAGGAGTGCAGTACAGTACTATAATAATTTATAACCCATCCGTTACTACATGTGCAGGGCACACTACTGAGTTTAAAAACACAGCTGAAACATGAAGTGGAGTCTGTCAACTCCTTCTTCCCATATTGCGCTGCAACGACACTGGGATGAGGCCCCCGAAGGGGGCCGAAATTCTAGTATTATTAATGCGAAAGCGTTCCCCCGCAATACGGATGCTGGCATTTAATTGGTTAAGGCCAATGCATGCACCTTCTGACAGGGGGGGGGGGGAATGGGGGGACACTTCGGTTCAGACAGGCTTTCCGAACTAGTTTGGAGAATCATGTGACTGGAGGTCCACGAGTTCTGAGACCGCCCATCAAAAGTACTGAACGACATCAATGTGCAGTTACAATATATATCAACTCAACAAGTCCCTTTCCCAAGAAATAAACGAAAATTGAAATATGAACGTTAAAGTTGTGTTCCCGGTGTCTGTAGGGGCAACGTTTGGGACGCTGAACGGCCTGAGGATGGGACTGAAGGAGACCAGAGACATGTCCTGGTCCAAACCTCGCAACGTCCAGTAAGTATGACTTTACCGTACTGTCGGTTATGTCTCAGAGTTAGGTTAAGGGCTGTAGCCTGGCCCAGCCAGCGTGATGTTTATCGTACTGTAAGTTATGTCTCTGAGTTACGTTAAGGGCTGTAGCCTGGCCCAGCCAGCGTGATGTTTATCATACTGTAAGTTATGTCTCAGAGTTACGTTAAGGGCTGTAGCCTGGCCCAGCCAGCGTGATGTTTGGCATAGAGGGGACTATGTTAGAAACTAATTGGTTCACCCATCTGAGCGCCCACCCCCTTTTTTCTCATTTTTTGGGTGACTCCTCATTGTAGCGCCAGAGAGAGGCTCAAGTACCACCAGTGGTACTAGTACCAGTGGTTGGGAACCTCTGAGTTAGATAAGTTAACTTCTACTAACCCTCCTCTTCCTCCTCCAACAGGATTCTGTTAGTTAGATAAGTTAACTTCTGCTCTCTTCCTCCTCCAACAGGATTCTGTTAGTTAGATAAGTTAACTTCTACTAACCCTCCTCTTCCTCCTCCAACAGGATTCTGTTAGTTAGATAAGTTAACTTCTACTAACCCTCCTCTTCCTCCTCCAACAGGATTCTGAACATGGTGACGAGGCAGGGAGCATCATGGGCCAACACCCTGGGCTCTGTGGGTAAGCTCTTCACCATGTGTCCATACCATGTCCATACCATGTGTCCATACCATGTGTTTCTCCGTTCATTTTCCTCATAGACATTTCAAAAAGTATTTATTTAAAGACGTTTACGCCGCGGACAAAAGCCAACTCTTATCGTGACAAATCATGACAACAAACACAATTTTTCGGGCCGAACAAATAATTAGAAAGAAGAAAAAAACGGCAGGTTACACAACACTTTTTTGTTGTTTTTCTTCTTTGTAATTATTTGTTTGGTCCAAAATATTGTGTTTATTGTCATGATTTGTCGCGAGTCGAGTTGGCTTTGTCCGCGGCGTAACCGTCTTTAAATAAATACCTTTTGAGATGTCTATGAGGGAAAAATGCGTTGGGAATCATTTCCTGCGCCCTGGCGTCGTCATGAAAGGGGGCGGGACTGCGACGCTCTATATAGGCCTCGACTGTGTGCAGCGTATGTGATGATGTCACTTCCTGTCCCAGCGTTGCTGTACAGCATCTTCGGGGTGGCGATAGAGAAGGCCAGAGGAGCGGAGGACGACATTAACACCGTGGCTGCTGGAACACTCACCGGGATGCTGTTCAAATCTACAAGTACGTTATGCTGCCCCCTGCTGGACTGGTGTCTCTGTTCTCAGGTGGTCTGGGCACCATTTCATTCAGGGATGTCAAACTCAAATACACGGTGGGCCAAAATAAATACATTTGTAGAAGTCGAGGGCCGGACTGTGTTTCAACACCCGGGGCACCGCGGTCAGGAGGACGTCCCATAGGTCAGGAGGACGTCCCATAGGTCAGGAGGACGTCCCATAGGTCAGGAGGACGTCCCAGGCAAATAGCAAAAAAGTAAATTAATTTAAAACTGAAAATGCATTATTATTATTAAGCTCAGTGTCCTGTTCTATGATCCTCACAAAGCAGGACTTGTAGTATTGTGGTGGTCGGTGCAATAATATACCAGTGGGCCAGTTCTAATCCTAATTAAATATCATCCCGCGGGCCAGAGATAATTCTTTCACGGGCCTGATTTGGCCCCGGGCCTTGAGTTTGACATATATATAGATTTAGTTTGACATATATGATTATGGGTATATGATCCTGTCGGGAGCGGATGATGATATCGTTACGTCGCTTTGTAGTCGACAGGCAGGAACAACAGGCGGCAACTTCCTTCTCCCTCAAACCGATTTTTCTCAATAAAAGCTACAGGCTACGAGAGCTTTTATTGAGAAAAGTCGGTTTTAGGGAAAAGGAAGTTGCCACCGCCTGTTGTTCCTGCCTGTCGACTACAAAACAATACTACAACATGACGTAACGATATTATCATCCGCTCCCGACAGGATCATACAGACTTTTGAAACAGAGACCAGGCTTTCCTCCTCCAAGGTGGTGGAAAGCCTGGTGAGGCCAGGTCAGTTCTCAGGTGGTCTGGTAGCTCTGATGTTTCTCACGGGTGTATTGTTGTTTATTGTCGTGTTCCAGGTGGTCTTCGAGGCGTAGCGCGCGGAGGTCTGGTGGGCTTGGCCATGTCCAGCGCCTACGCCGTCTACAACAACTGGGAACACATCGGAGGCTCCAGCCCGTCCTCCAGGCTGTACTGAACTCCCCCCACACATCGGACACAGACACGGGGCCGAAATACGGACAGAGCTCCCCCTCCTTGTCCTCCCCCTGCCCGCCATCAGAGAGAGAGAGAGTGCACGGCTTTTAACCACAGCGCGGAGAGAGAGAGAGACGGCATGGACTGGTCAAACGCTGTGCACTGGACATGGAGCCCAACCCAACCCTCCCCTTCCATTCCCCCGTTCACCACCACCACCCGGGTCCCTGGTGTTAATTAAGGTTAGGAGCGTTCTGGGGGAAGCAGGGGAAAAAATGACTGAAAGAATTGTGAAAGAAATGGACTAAAAAAAATTCAACTTGGAATTTCTTCTCCCCTTTTTCTTCCTCTCTCGTCGTTGTCGATCTCACATGAGGATCCACCTACAAAAGAGTTGATCGAAGTAGTGGATCTTTTTTTGTTTTTTTGTTTCGCTATCGAAATCACTTCTTGCTGAACACCAACATGTCGGGACACGTACATTGGTCTGTGTTCCGGCCTTAACGATCATGAATCATTTTGTATTTATTGCGACTGTATTCACAGCGGGTGCTGGCTTCTTTTCCTGTGTGTGTGTGTGTGTGTGTGTGAGTGAGTCTTCTTGAACTGTACTGGAAGTGCGCTTTGTGTTCTGTGAAACCACTGTACCCTTTTGTTGTAGAGTTAGTACCGAAGTCCTGACATCACTCGCTCATCCTACCCCAAACCGCCGTACCCTTTTGTTGTAGAGTTACTACCGAAGTCCTGACGTCACTCGCTCATCCTACCCCAAACCGCCGTACTATCGTTTCTCTATGGAGAATATCGTTGGCTCATCTTAGAACCGTCTCATGTGAGTTAATTGTGGTCCAAAAATAAACAAACTAAGCGATATTGTCACGTGTCAGGGAGGTGGCTCTGTATCGTTTTGCGATAGTCTGTCACTCATATTTCATACAGTCTTGTTTCTGGCCGGAAATTGTAATGGCGGTAACGTTAGCGTTCCACGATATCAAACACGTCGATGTGAATTCAGAATGGTAGAGGAAAAAAATAAAAGAAGTGACCCAGGCATGATGCGTAAATGACGTCAGACTTTGGTGCTCTATCATTAGTAGACATAATACTAATATACATAATACAATATAAAATAAAACCATGGGGAAAACATAACTGTTGAGTTTTGCTTTAAAGGTTATTTATTGCACAGAATGTAAGACGGGTAGATCAGTCAGTCTGACAAGAGTGTGAGGACGACGATCCACGACTACGACAACACAGTCAAGTCCTCAGAGTTGATGCAACTCCAGAGCGTGTGAACGGAACCAAATGGACCTGTAAGGAAGGGTCCATTTGGGTTCCATTTTGCACACCCCGAGTTCCACGATGAAAAAAATAAAAAAAAGGTGCTAAATAGCACTAACTGTAGTTCTTTGCTCACAATCATAGTTGATGCTGTATCAATCATATTGATTGATTGATTGATTGATTTGATGCTGTATAGCACCAAGGATTCTAAATGGCATTTTGTAGGGTTTGACTGTAGTGTATTACTGTACGTGGGATCGCCGTAGTAGAGGTACAGTACATAGGGCTGGGAAATAATAATAAACCACTTAATTATATTCATGTTGGTTTATCCAATAATTAAGAAGCAGGTTTTATTTTATTTTATTGTATATCAATGAATCGACCCGGGGGAAAAAATAAATAAAAAGTATGATTTATTATTTTTATAATCAACTATACTGATTATAACCAATTAAACCTTGCATTATATTCTTTGTTGCATAATAATGGTTGCGCAGGAGGGGGAAAAAAAAGTAAAAACAAAAAATAAACGTGACAGAATGTATCTGCTAATTAAAATAAAGAGTTCAGACATTGAGCTAAAAGTTTAAAACATATTGTGATATCGGAGTCATAATTATGGCCCAGCCCTAGTAGTATTAGTACACGCTAAATATTATATATAATATACACGACATAATCTATTCTAAACAATTTAACAACACAATAACTTACAGTCTATTGCACATCAGAGACGTATTTACAGATAATGTGAGCATGCTGTATTAACCCATTCTGAACGGGAACCCATTTTGGTTTTAGCATCATGTTATGCTTTAGCTATTCAAAAATAGCAGACCTACAAGCTCGTAGCGCGCCACCGACTGACATTTTTTTAGAATCTGATCTCGGGTCAGAATGGGTTAATCAGACCAGTGTGTGTCCAGTGGAAACCTACGGTATGAATCTGATCTCAGGTCAGAATGGGTTAATTAAAGCCTGTTGAAAGTGTCATGGAAGAGCCTGTTGGCTCCATCTTCGTCACCGCTAAACCCCTTATCCCTAAACGTCTTTGCCTTTTTTTTTTTTTTTTTTTTTTTTTTTACTAGTTTGCTAAACATTTGTGAATAGTTAAAATGGCCAATCTACAATCTCACAGCGTGTCAATGTAGCTTGGCTGGTTGAACTATTAAAAATGTTTTTTTTTTCAAAATAGTAAAAAAAAAAAAAGGCAAAGTAGTAGTAGTAGTTTAGGGATAAGGGGTTTAGCATGGATGAAAACAGAGCCCTAAATGTACAAAGTGTAATGAAAGAGGAGGGACATTCACCACGTCATCTATCTGTCTCCAAACAGCTAGCTAAATGCTACTGAGCTATAGCAGTGGTGGAAGCACTTTTATGTAATTAATGTGTTACTTTTACTTTAGTATTTCCATTTGTGATACTTTATCGTTTATATGCTTCTACGGAATCTACGCCACTACATCTCAAAAGGCGAAAGTACGCTGTGCTTAAAAAAAAATGTATTACTCCATTACGATTATTTGACAGCTGTAGTTACTATACGTTACTTTGCAGAGTTGTATTATTAATTATTACAAAAATGTACCTTAACCCTATTTTATACTTTGTCTAAACGAAAAATAGCCCAATCTACAAGCTCGCCGTTGTGCGTTGCTTTTAAGAGTTGCTGTTTGTCAAAAAGTGTTTTGACAAACACTTTTTAGTATTTTTAGTTTTTCACTTTGATACAGTTTTTCTGCCAAGACTTCAGTACTTTTAACAAAAGTATTGGTTATATCTTTGAATACAGGCCTTGTACTTGTAACAGAGTATTTGTATATATTGTGGTATACTTTGTACTAAAGTAATCCAATCGGAGCACTTTTCTCTTCCACCACTGCTAATCATAATGAATGAATCCATCAACTGGAACAGAGCGAGGACAGAGAGTTCTCATGCTGGCCACCGGGTGGCGTAGTTTGCCCCCCTGAGAGAGAGACGCTTCAGTGCAGGAAGAAGTCTCTGATGCGCGTGGCCTCGATCCAGGGGATGTAGGTCCCGGTGCGGGTGAACACGCTGGGCTTGTTCTCCACCGTGCAGCCGATGGGCCCGAAGCTCACCACCCCATGGACCTCCCAGCGGTCCTGGTCCTGCTGGCACAGCAGGGGACCTCCTGAATCACCCTGGAGAGAGACATGGAGGAGGAGGAGGTGAGTTCTGATTGATTGAATTTAGGGATGCACCGAAAGGGAAATTCTTGGCCGAAACCGAATATAAGAAACAGTTGGCCGAAAACCGAATACCGAATATCCGAATATATTTAATATTATATATTTTTTTGCCTACCATTGCCGTCATTGCCGTACCTTAAAGCTACCTGATTTATGGTTATGGCAAAACTTAACTTCAATAATAATCACTGTTATGGGTCCATAAAACATTTATTCAGCTCATTTGAATGCATTATTTGCATACACTATTCGGTGATATATTTTCTGCCTATTCGGGCCGAAACCGAATAGGCCGAAAATGCTTTTTTAGCCATTTTCTGCCGAATATTTTCTGCGGCCGAATATTCGGTGCATCACTAATTTAAATATTTGTAGAATTACAGTATATTTCAAGCACAAACTCAATACAAAGACTGCTAACTGTGAGTGGACGACCCAATTAAGCATTATACACTTGTTTACAACAGGGTCCACCATGTTCAATTCATCAAAACATTTAGAGACGTACAAATAGACACTTCTATGTAGTTAAAGAACAGAACAGGAATTCATCATAAAGGAAGCAAAAAGGGAAAAGAAACATATACAGTGAGGGGAAAAGGGGTGAGGGGGGGATTCAGATTTTATGGGGCCAGTTTCGAATTGCAGCCGTCCGTATAGGTGCCCTTTGAGAGCGGTTTTGAAGGAGTCAAGGGATTCACATGTCTTAATGACTGTTGGTAGGGCGTTCCACATTTTGGTGGCATAGGAGTGGAAATAATTTAGTCCCTTGTTTGTGCCGAATCTGGGCTGTACATGGTTTGTTTCACTCCCTCTGGTGTTGTGGGTGTGGACTTTGTTTACATTAAGGAAGTATCTAGACAGGTACATGGGTATCTTGGTGGTGTAGTGAATCTTGTGGACCAGACCTCATCTATTTATAGCACTTCAATTTAATTCACTCATCTATTTATTTATAGCACTTTGATTTAATTCACTCATCTATTTATTTATAGCACTTTGATTTAATTCACTCATCTATTTATTCATAGCACTTTGATTTAATTCACTCATCTATTTATAGCACTTTGATTTAATTCACTCATCTATTTATAGCACTTTGATTTAATTCACTCATCTATTTATAGCACTTTGATTTAATTCACTCATCTATTTATAGCACTTTGATTTAATTCACTCATCTATTTATAGCACTTTGATTTAATTCACTCATCTATTTATAGCACTTTGATTTAATTCACTCATCTATTTATTCATAGCACTTTGATTTAATTCACTCATCTATTTATAGCACTTTGATTTAATTCACTCATCTATTTATAGCACTTTGATTTAATTCACTCATCTATTTATAGCACTTTGATTTAATTCACTCATCTATTTATTTATAGCACTTTGATTTAATTCACTCATCTATTTATAGCACTTTGATTTAATTCACTCATCTATTTATAGCACTTTGATTTAATTCACTCATCTATTTATAGCACTTTGATTTAATTCACTCATCTATTTATAGCACTTTGATTTAATTCACTCATCTATTTATTTATAGCACTTCAATTTAATTCACTCATCTATTTATAGCACTTTGATTTAATTCACTCATCTATTTATAACACTTTGATTTAATTCACTCATCTGTCCATAACGGAATTTCACTTGTGTACTATTTATTACTATGTGTCACGGTATTTTACTTTGGACAAATTATATAAATACTCAGTCTAACCCTAACCCATTCATATATATATATATATATATATATATATATATATATATATATATATACTGTAGTCCCCAAGGCTCTGTACTTGGTTCCCTCCTTTCTTTCTCCCCCTCCACCAAATCTCTCAGTCCCACAGCGTGTCTCACTGCGGGGATGCACACGCAGTGAGACACGCCAAAGGTCTGACATCACCCGTCGCTCCCGACATGCGTTTGGTCCGACATGCGTTTGGTCCGACATGCGCTGTGCCGTGCTTGCGGTTAGGGCAGGGGTGGGCAACTTTGACGATGGCGAGGGCCAATATATTTCCACACTCACTCCAGAGGGGGTCACAGTGCATATTACTGTCGTAGCAAAAATTGCCGATCTCGCGACGCGTTTTGAGCTCAAAGATCGGCTATTTTTTTTCATTGGAATCCTGAAAAGTTACCTTTTTCATGAATTTCAAATGCATTTAGTTTATAGTTACGTTGACTTTATGAACTGTTAACATAACTACATTGGACACAAAAAGACAATATTTTAATACTAGTCATTAAGTACTATAGTCATTTATTCATGAAGTAATTAAAGCGGGTTTGGAATTGTAAACGGCTGCAATCAATAATACCATATCAGTATTCTGATATTAACCATGCGTGGCCGCATTAAGTGAAGGTGGGGGCCGCATGTGGCCCCCAGGCCGCCAGTTGCCCACCCCTGGGTTAGGGTTTTGGGGTAGAGTATCGGACTAATGACAGTCGGACCAATAGTTGGTCTGTACCCTCACACTGCAACGTGTTGTGGGGGCATTGTAGATCTGCTTGTTTTATTTTGGGCATAATGTAACCCTATTTATCTTTCAAAAGGTCAGATCTACAAGTCTTCCGACGTCGTCACTGCAGAGCCTTGCATCCATTGCATGCCACCTTGATGCATTGTGAGTTTGTACCTTCTATCTTCTGTTTTTCAATATTAGACACTGTACGGTCATATAGACTATATTTCTCAGTCTATGTTATAGAGAAACCCTACTAAGTGGTCAGGTAGTGTAGTTAACACTTTGGCCGGCCAAAACGGAGGTCTCCGTCCTATTCAATAATCACGCCCCGACACCCAGGACGCTGGGTCCACTGATTTAACGGTTCCAAATGAAACATGTTACCTGGCAGGTCAAACTACCAGGTAGTTTAACGGTAGTTATTCATTCTTTCTGCACCATTGCTGTAGATCTCCAGTGCCCGGCATAGACCTGTTAAACTTACTAGGATAATACTACTTCCGGAAGTCTGGAAATGTGGCTTTTTTCAAAATAAGAGCTCGGCTGGGGAAAAATGCTGGTGTGAATTAGATCCAAGTAATTTTTCAATAAAGGCGTTTAGGTGTTTATCGGTTACCTGGCAGGCGGCCGGCGGGCCAGAGGTGTCTCTGAAGCCGGCGCAGATCATGGAGTCTCGGACGCGGTCGCCCCAGAACTTCTTCTGCTTACACGTCTTGAAGTCGATGATGGGCAGACGGGCCTGGTTCAGAGCCTCGGCCAGAGACACGTTCTCCTTCCCACCTGGACAACAATACACATGGCTCATTATTATTATTATATTAGACCTTTAACACTTGCAGCCCAAATTTGGGCGTGTCATTATGTGTCGAACCCGAACTCGCCCCCAGCCCGACCCAGCCCACGGTTTGAAATAGCACTTTCCGTACTAGTGAAAGCCACGCCTCCGTCACATCAAAACAGTAGTTGTGTAATATGTATGGCCCAGCCAGTGACCCAGCAGTTCTTTTTTTCTTTATATACTTTTTATCGCACGATTTTGCAACCCATTTTTAACTCATGCTTCCTTCATGCCTGAGTGTCCAAGTTGCTCCTTTACACCTGACAGGGGGGAGTTTCCCTGGTTGGACGTAGCGCGTGGAAGGAACACGTTATTCCAACCAGTTCCTTTCCCCTCCATCAGGCGTCCCGGCTGGCCAGGGGGAGGCAGTTTAGAGACCAGGATTACTGCATGTTTTTTGT
>NC_137879.1:2367978-2375478 GCF_963924005.1 Protomyctophum bolini | reverse complement strand
TAAATAAATATAGCCTCGGACTGGTTCTGTCACGTCATCCTTTCAAACCAACTGAACTCTTGATCTGACCTGAACTTGACCGCTGGGGATTTGAGCATGTGTTTAACATGTGTTTAACATGACAAAGAATAGAAACAAACATGTGTTTAACATGTGTTTAACATGACAAAGAAACAAACATGTGTTTAACATGACAAAGAAGCAAATGTAGAAGAATCATAGCATGTGTTTAACATGACAAAGAAGCAAATGTAGAAGAACCATAGAATGTGTTTAACATGACAAAGAAACAAATGTAGAAGAACCATAGCATGTGTTTAACATGACAAAGAAACACATGTAGAAGAACCATAGAATGTGTTTAACATGACAAAGAAACAAATGTAGAAGAACCATAGCATGTGTTTAACATGACAAAGAAACACATGTAGAAGAACCATAGAATGTGTTTAACATGACAAAGAAACACATGTAGAAAAACCATAGCATGTGTTTAACATGACAAAGAAACACATGTAGAAGAACCACAGCATGTGTTTAACATGACAAAGAAACAAATGTAGAAGAACCATAGCATGTGTTTAACATGACAAAGAAACACATGTAGAAGAACCACAGCATGTGTTTAACATGACAAAGAAACAAATGTAGAAGAACCATAGCATGTGTTTAACATGACAAAGAAACACATGTAGAAGAACCATAGCATGTGTTTAACATGACAAAGAAACACATGTAGAAGAACCATAGCATGTTTGTTCAGTCCATTGATTATGACCACGCAATGCAGTCGAGTCAACATTGACTCAATAATTCACTGGTTCGCTTCGCACTTTTTGGAGAGAATCTAAGCGGACGGAATGTCGAACAAATACAGCCTTTTTAATACTGTTACAAATGACAGGTCTAATGACAGCGGTAACAAGAACTGCACTCTGTCGAGTGCCTACTAGCGCACTAGTAGGCCATTTATGGCCTACTAGTGCGCAAGCAGAGCATGCAAGTACTGTCGACCGCTACGAACTTTCAATACTCAGCCTAAAGTCAGGTTATTACTGGCTGTCAATGATGATGTAATTACGATATGTTTCAATATTGGTTGGGTAACGGGTTACGTATGTATACATGTATGTAAGTTGAAAGTACTATACTGTGGTCGGCTGTCTTTTTTTTATGTGACCATCTTTTATGTTACCATTTTTTACGTGACCATCAATACCTACCAAGCATACACGTACCACATCGTACCAGCACCACCACAATAAGATGAGGAACTGCTTCAGAGACATAGGCGGCGGGTGCGTTTTACCTTTGGGTAGGCTATAGAATTGCGTTTGGGGGGGGACTCTCGCGGCCGAGCGAAGCGAGGCCGCCGCCGCGGATTTATTTATTTATTTATTTCCCAGATGGTCTAAAAATGAGTTATTTAGCATACTTTTACCAATGAATTAGCCTATACAGACAACGACTTTTGGACGTCTTTTTCTCAAGTCTCGAGTCAGTCAGTGTAGATTACCCGGCGGTGTTGCTGCCCCTCCCGGGAGTCGCGGCTCATGGCTCTTAGACGGCACAGAGACAGCAGTCACTCCGCTGAACGTGTCAGTGTTGCTGCAGTGGTGTGAACTGTGAACCGTGCGGGCACTGAGTTCTGACAGCCGACTCACAGCTTCTTCTTCTGAATTAGGCTACTTTATCTTTGCCTTGAAAAATACATTTTGCGTTTTGCTGTTTCCCAAAACAAACCAGCGTGCGCTACTCTTTGCTACAAAGCGACTGGAAGGACGAGGTTTACAGACACACCAATAGTAGTCAATCATATGCTGATTAGGCCAGTTGCTGTAGTGTATAGCCTATATCCGATCAGCGATCACCAGGGGGCAGCGACAACACACACACACACACACAATAGCCTTCTATAATGCTGCGCACATATATTATATATAATTAAAAAAATACCCAGGATAATTTTTGGGAAGGCTAAGCCTTCCCTAGCCTTATGCACCCGCCGCCTATGTTCAGAGAGATGCAGAAAGATTAGGATATATTCAGGATTTTCAAGGTTCAGAAACCTGTCTGTGTCTCAAGTCATAGGAGGGCTGTGGGCAGTTCAGAAACCAGTCTGTGTCTCATAGGAGGGCTGTGGGCAGTTCAGAAACCAGTCTGTGTCTCATAGGAGGGCTGTGGGCATTTCAGAAACCTGTCTGTGTCTCATAGGAGGGCTGTGGGCAGTTAAGAAACATGTCTGTGTCTCATAGGAGGGCTGTGGGCGGTTCAGGAACCAGTCTGTGTCTCATAGGAGGGCTGTGGTCAGTTCAGAAACCAGTCTGTGTCTCATAGGAGGGCTGTGGTCAGTTCAGAAACCAGTCTGTGTCTCATAGTAGGGCTGTGGGCAGTTCAGAAACCAGTCTGTGTCTCATAGGAGGGCTGTGGGCAGTTCAGAAACCAATCTGTGTCTCATAGGAAGGCTGTGGGCAGTTCAGAAACCAGTCTGTGTCTCATAGGAGGGCTGTGGGCGGTTCAGGAACCCAGTGACATCATCGATGGGGAATCCAAGCTAATAGTACAAACATCAGGCTTTGCGGAAATGGAAACCATCATTCTCATGATAATACAAATCTAACATTTAGTCCAAAACAAAGGGATAAACCTCGGATCACCTGTAGATCCCACAGCACCCATGCAGGGCCTTCTAGGGTCTCACAACACCCATGCAGGGCCCTTCTATAGGGTCCCACAGCACCCATGCAGGGCCCTTCTATAGGGTCCCACAGCACCCATGCAGGGCCCTTCTATAGGGTCCCACAGCACCCATGCAGGGCCTTCTAGGGTCCCACAGCACCCATGCAGGGCCTTCTAGGGTCCCACAGCACCCATGCAGGGCCTTCTAGGGTCCCACAGCACACCCATGTGCAGCGTCTTCTATCTAGGCTCAGTCGTGGTGTTTTCGGGACATCCCACACCACCCGGGTTTCGTCAACGACTTCATGACGCTCTTCGTCCTGCCGCTGCGTCCGCTCCCGCGGCGGGAAGACATCTTCCGCTGCGTCTCAACGTCCCCGTCGTTGCTTCCGTATGCTTCCTGCTTCTCTCCTTCGCCGCGTTCTTTCCCTGCAGGGTCTGCCACCGCGTCCGCCTCGCCATCGTGGCGTCCCCCACACGTCTCTCTTCCCGCTCCTCCTTCGGCCCCTTTACCTCCCTCTCTCACGGGCTGCCTCTCTGCCGTTGCCTCCTCCGTCTCCCCCTGTGGCTTCCCCTCCATCTCGCGCTCCGTCGTCTTCCCCTGCAGTGTTTTCCCCTCGCCCGCCGCGGCGGTGACTTCCTCCGCCGTGGAGGTTCCCACGTCGACCATCACCGCAGGGATCCTGGCCACCTTGGCGGCGATCTGCTTGACCACGGCGGGCTTCCCGTATGCCTTCTTCTTCCTCCTCTGCTCCCCCATGGTGTCCTTCTGGTTCTGGATCTCCAGGTGTCTCCGTATGGCCGTGCTCAGCTCCTCGGGGTCCAGGCCGGCTCCGTACACGTCCCACGTCATCCCGTCCTCGTCCCACTGCACCTGAAACATACGAGACAAGGGATGGATTGTCTGAGTCAGAGGTAATACCATCCATTTAAGGAAGGTTCGTCCAAACCCGAACCTTTCCAAGACTAAGAGGTATCTCCAGTCAATTCTGTCAGACGCTTTTTCGGCATCGAGAGAGACATTAACCTGGCGACCCACTGTAACGCCTGTTTGGTTCTGATCGATGATAGTGGGTATCATGTTTTCCAGCCGGTGCGCTAATATCTTTGTGATTATTTTATAATCTGAACAAAGAAGGCTGGGTTCGTGTCCTTTTTCAGTATAACCGAAATGGTAGCCTCAGAGAGAGCGAGGTATTTTTATCCTTCAAATGCTTCCTCATACATTGACTTTAGAGGGAGGGATGTCGGAGGGAGGGCTAGTTTAACACTGAATGTTTTGTAAATGTTGGGAGACCAGAGCCTTCCCGCTTTGCATAAGGAGAAGAGACTGGAGCAGCACGGACATTTAGAGCCTTTTATTTAGGTGCTGAGTATACAAAACGACTAACGTTTCGACCTTGCGGTCTTCATCAGAGTCATCTTCCCGCTTTGCATTGTATTGATTGCCTCAATTATGTCAGACACCGAAATAGGCCTGTCGAGGGAGTTTTTCTCTTCCTCTCTTAGAGTGGGAATGACCAATGTATCCAAGAATGTTGAAACAGTATAAGTTAGAGTAGAATAGTTTGGACTGGTCATTTATAGGCTTTGGGTTGCAGTAAGTGGAGTCTGGACCAGTGTTTATTTCAGAAATGTAATTTTTGGCTGCTTCCTGTTTTAAGTTGATGTGCTAACATCTAACTCACTAACTAACCTGCTTCATGCTGCCCCTCCTGCCTCCTAGCTCCTCCCCCTTCAGGCAGGACCTCCTCCTCCCCCCCCTCACCCGGGCAGAGCTGAGCGGCTCCTCGTCGTCCTCCTGGTCCTGTCCGTTGACGGGGAACATGCTGGAGGACGGAGACACCAGGTTGAAGGTGGAGTCCAGCAGGGGGCAGTGCAGGCTCAGCCTGGATCCGGGCGGCGATCCCAGGCTGGACTCGGAGGAGAAGGATCGGGCGATGCACCAGGCGCCCGCCGTGTAGTCCGTCTGCGCAGCCCCGTCCGCCAGCTGCGGCCGCGGCCGCGACGTCATCGTCCCGCCCTCCGACGTCCCGCCCTCCGACGTCCCGTCCCCCTCGCGTCTCGCCGACAACAGCCTCCTCTGAGGTCCGGGTCCGGGCGACGACGCCTGCGGGCTCGGAAGAACCCCCGTCCCCGGCGTTTGGTGGTTGGTGGCGTTTCCCCGGCAGTAGCCGTCCAAGCGCGAGTCGCTCAGGAACGTGACCATGGGCGACCTGATGTGGGCGCGGTACGGGGAGACCGAGGCCCCTTTCTCCGCCGAGGGGTCGGGTGACGTCGACCTCTGAACGCCTGCAGCGTTCTCACCCTCGCCACCCGCGGACACGGCCGTGCTTCCAGGGCTTCCAGCCTGCAGGAAGCCCTGCAGCCCTCGAGGAAGGCATCCAGACTCTGGTGAAACCCGCTCCAATGCACCTCCCTCCTCCAGCGTAACGGAGGTGATGGGGGTTGTATCGGAGGGAGAGATGGGGGTGGTGGGGCTGACGGAAGGCAGGGGAGAGCCGAGGATGTGCGTTGCGTCGCTTCCCGGACTCGGGAGCTGTGGACGTCCAGGGGTGTTTGGGAGCTGTGGACGTCCAGGGGTGTTTGGGTCCAAGGGTGGCGGTGGTGGGAGTGCCATCATCAGGAGTGAGGCTGGGGGAGTCTGGCAGGGTGAGGGAGGGGGCGGCAGGGCCCAGGGTGAGGTGGCGTCGCCCTCTGGAGGTGGGGGTGGGGTTGTGCACGAGGAGGGCTCACGCACGTCCTCCTGGTGGCGGGCGCGGTGCGCCGGCGACGCCAGGGGTGAGGGTAGGAACGGAGGCGGCGACCTGAAAACGAAATGTAAGAATCTGGTTTTGGGTGACCACGGGGGCTTTGAGGTCAGTGGGGTTGTGGGAGACCTGGGTGGGGTTCTGCTGGACCACGGTGGGTTTGAGGTTGTGGGGGATCTGGGTGGGGTTCTGCTGGACCACGGTGGGTTAGTGGGGGACCACAGTGGGTTTGGGGTTGTGGGGGACCAAAGGGGGTCTGTGGTTGTGGGGGACCTGGGTGGGGTTCTTGGGGACCACGGTGGGTTAGTGGGGGACCACAGGGGATTTGAGGTTAAGGGGGACCTGGGTGTGGTTCTGGGGGACCACGGTTGGCTTGAGGGGGACCACGGTGGGTTTGAGGTTGTGGGGGACCCGGGTGGGGTCTTTGGGGACCACGGTGGGTTTGAGGTTAAGGGGGACCTGGGTGTGGTTCTTGGGGACCACGGTGGGTCTGTGGTTGTGGGGGACCCGGGTGGGGTCTTTGGGGACCACGGTGGGTTCGTGGGGGACCACAGCGGGTGTGGGGTTTTGCGGGACCACGGTGGGTTTCTGGCAGTCCTCAGTGGGGTTGTGGGGGACCCCTGCTGTGTTTTGGGAGACACGGCCGGGAAAGGAAACTGTGTCCTAGCCGAGGGGTTTTGGGGGTGGAGCGTGGGGCTGGGTGGAGGGGGGTTCTGACAGGGGAGCGTGGGGCTGGCTGGAGGGCGGTTCTGACAGTGCGTGCTGTCGCTGCTGCTCCGCCTCAGGTCCAGAGCCTTCGCCCACGCCGGGGTCGCGCTTCACGTGCGGCGGCTGCGTGCCCGCCAGCTCCACGGCCATGGAGCTCTTCGACAGCGAGAAGATGGGCGTCCGAGCGCCGTCGTCCGGCGTCTCCCCCTCCTCGCGCTCCGTACCGCCTTCCAGGGAGGAGGAAGTGATGCGTGGCGTCCCACCTTCCAGGGAGGAAGTGATGCGGGGCGTCCCACCTTTCAGGGAGGAAGTGATACGCTCCGTCCCGCCTTCAAGGGAGGAGGAAGTGATGCGTTGTGCCCCGCCTTCAAAGGAGGAGGAAGTGATGCGTTGTGCCCCGCCTTCCAGGGAGGAGGAAGTGATGCGCTCCGTCCCGCCTTCAAGGGAGGAGGAAGTGATTCGCTCCGTCCCGCCTTCCAGGGAGGAAGTGATGCGCTCCGTCCCGCCTTCCAGGGAGGAGGAAGTGATGCGCTGCGCCCCGCCTTCCAGGGAGGAAGTGATGCGGCCTGCGCTCCGGCCTTGCCTGGCGGATATTACAGGGCGCCAGGGCGTCGCCATGGGAACCACACCTGATCACCTGCAAAAGGAAAGTAAAAGGTGAGTGGTGCAACCACTATGTTTAGAGTACCAGTAGGGGCACAAGTGGCGCTGTTGTGTTAGAAACAGAGAGAGAGAGAGAGAGAGATAGTGTTGCACTGTTGCCTGCTAATTACAGAGAGAGAAAGAGAGAGAGAGAGAGAGAAAGAGAGGGGGGAGGGAGGGAGGGAGAGGTGTCTGCTAAATGCTAATTCCCCCACAGAGTAACTCTGTAATTTTCTCGACCGTTTCGGACGCGGGGCGGCTCGCCGGAACCGGGGCTGGCACCCTGGGCGCGTTCCTGTGGGTCCGGAAGTTCCGGGGACCCACCAGGGACCCCCACACGGAGTTTCACCACTTGGTTCACACGGGTGTGATTTAAAAAAAAAGTTTCTTTACTTCTATTTTCAGCCTATGTATCTCAGGTCAGATTACACAAAGTTAAATGAATCTGAGTGAATTTTCAAAAGTTGCCATAATCCATGCTCCGTTGATGAACTGGATATATTCATAGGACCACAATAGACTTTGTTGTGTTGTCCTTTTTTCTAGCCTGGATGTCATACTGTACCTCGAGTCATTGGTCATTTAAAATAGATTCCTCTTTGCTGTTTACATAATAACGTATTCAATCAGTCAAGCGATCAAATCACTTTGTGCTGTTTAATTATACTGAGGGTAACATTGTTCTCTCTCTCTCTCTCTCTCTCTCTCTCTCTCTCTCTGT
>NC_137879.1:2361269-2367778 GCF_963924005.1 Protomyctophum bolini | reverse complement strand
AATGCGTGTACAACTTGGTCACAGAACAGCGTTTGTCTCTCTCTGTGAGGAAAGGACCTGTAGCGTGTCTGCTGCACCAATGCCGAGAGAGAGAGGAACGCTTAACCCATTCTGACCTGAGATCAGATTCATACGAGGTTTTCACTGGACACACACTGGTCTGATTAACCCATTCTGACCTGAGATCAGATTCTAAAAATGTCAGTCGTTCTTCGAATTTTTCAAAAATAGCAGACCTACAAGCTCGTATCGCGCCACTCGGTGGCGCGATATGAGCTTGTAGATCTGCTATTTTTCAATAGGTAAAGCATAACATGATGCTAACACCAAAATGGGTGCCCGGTCAGAATGGGTTAACAGAGGCTGTTAACGGTTCTGTTACACTCTGTTTGTTCTCTCTTATCTGGTTTCTTCTGAACCCGCTGACTAAACTAAAAGACGTTTATTCTCTCCATGGCAGGTATATAGGCAGCAAAACGGCTGACTCATTCATCCATGTTTTACTCTGTGTTCTCTTCGACACTTTGACACTTTTCTTTCTTTCTTTAATGTGTTGTTTCCAGACCCGGCGGTACTGCTGGCCGTGGGCGTGTCAGTGGGGGTCATCTCGGTGCTGTTCTTGGGGATTCTGTCCTACTGTCTGTGTACGAGGAGGAGGAGGAGAGAGCGCTCGCACTACCAGGTATGCCTTGTATCCTCGTCCACACACACACACACACACACACGCACGCACATGCGCGCGCAGCGCACACACACACACACACACACACACACACACACACACACACACACACACACACACACACATCGAGGGGCGGCGGTGGCTCAGGGGTAGAGTGCCTGGATGGGAACCGCAAGGTTGCCAGTTCGAACCCGGGCTCCCCCAGAGTTACTGTCGAAGTGTCCTTGAGCAAGACACTGAACCCCTAATTGCTCCCGATGTGCTAGTTGGTGCCTTGCATGGTTTACGCTGCCATCGGTGTATGAATGGGTGAATGTAATGCACAATCTATTTAAAGCGCCTTGGATAAAGGCGCTATATAAATGCACCATTTACCATTTACCATTTACCACACACACACACACACACATACCTTCATACACCGATGGCGGAGGAAACCATGCAAGGCACCAAGTGCTGCTATGCTGCTTTATTTGTGAACATTCACAGCAAAACTGTGGATGTAATAATAATAATAATAATAATAATAATAGTAATACTAATGCATTTTATTTTAAAAGTGCTTTACAGTGCTACAAAGCAAAATAAATACAATAAAAGCATATAAGCATAAGCATGACGAAGCATGGGGCATTAGTGTGTATAGGGAGATCTTGTATGGGGATGTGGAGCTAGTGGGCTAGTGGGTGTAATATGGTCATATTGTCGCACTCTCATCAGGATCCTAGCTGCGCTGTTTCAAATGTAATTGATGTGCTGCCACTGGAGCCTCTGGGCTGGAGGCCTCCGATGAGAGTAGTGCACATATATGTTCCATTGTAGCTGGGCTGAAGGGGTGCTTGGATGCAGAAGTCATGGACAATAAGATAAAAACTTTCTACACATTTCTAGGGATTATTTACCCTTTTGTTTATAGACTTCAACAGTCTGTTGCTAACTTGTTGACCAGACTTCAACAGTCTGTTGCTAACTTGTTGACTAGACTTCAACAGTCTGTTGCTAACTTGTTGACTAGACTTCAACAGTCTGCTAATTACTAACTTGTTGACTAGACTTCAACAGTCTGCTAATTACTAACTTGTTGACTAGACTTCAACAGTCTGCTAATTACTAACTTGTTGACTAGACTTCAACAGTCTGCTAATTACTAACTTGTTGACTAGACTTCAACAGTCTGCTAATTACTAACTTGTTGACTAGACTTCAACAGTCTGCTAATTACTAACTTGTTGACTAGACTTCAACAGTCTGCTAATTACTAACTTGTTGACTAGACTTCAACAGTCTGCTAATTACTAACTTGTTGACTAGACTTCAACAGTCTGCTAATAACTAACTTGTTGACTAGACTTCAACAGTCTGCCAATTACTAACTTGTTGACTAGACTTCAACAGTCTGCTAATAACTAACTTGTTGACTAGACTTCAACAGTCTGCTAATTACTAACTTGTTGACTAGACTTCAACAGTCTGCTAATTACTAACTTGTTGACTAGACTTCAACAGTCTGCTAATAACTAACTTGTTGACTAGACTTCAACAGTCTGCTAATTACTAACTTGTTGACTAGACTTCAACAGTCTGCTAATTACTAACTTGTTGACTAGACTTCAACAGTCTGCTAATAACTAACTTGTTGACTAGACTTCAACAGTCTGCCAATTACTAACTTGTTGACTAGACTTCAACAGTCTGCTAATAACTAACTTGTTGACTAGACTTCAACAGTCTGCTAATTACTAACTTGTTGACTAGACTTCAACAGTCTGCTAATTACTAACTTGTTGACTAGACTTCAACAGTCTGCTAATAACTAACTTGTTGACTAGACTTCAACAGTCTGCTAATTACTAACTTGTTGACTAGACTTCAACAGTCTGCTAATTACTAACTTGTTGACTAGACTTCAACAGTCTGCTAATAACTAACTTGTTGACTAGACTTCAACAGTCTGCTAATTACTAACTTGTTGACTAGACTTCAACAGTCTGCTAATTACTAACTTGTTGACTAGACTTCAACAGTCTGCTAATTACTAACTTGTTGACTAGACTTCAACAGTCTGCTAATTACTAACTTGTTGACTAGACTTCAACAGTCTGCTAATTACTAACTTGTTGACTAGACTTCAACAGTCTGCTAATAACTAACTTGTTGACTAGACTTCAACAGTCTGCTAATTACTAACTTGTTGACTAGACTTCAACAGTCTGCTAATTACTAACTTGTTGACTAGACTTCAACAGTCTGCTAATTACTATCTTGTTGACTAGACTTCAACAGTCTGCTAATTACTAACTTGTTGACTAGACTTCAACAGTCTGCTAATTACTATCTTGTTGACTAGACTTCAACAGTCTGCTAATTGCTAACTTGTTGACTAGACTTCAACAGTCTGCTAATTACTAACTTGTTGACTAGACTTCAACAGTCTGCTAATTACTAACTTGTTGACTAGACTTCAACAGTCTGCTAATTACTAACTTGTTGACTAGACTTCAACAGTCTGCTAATAACTAACTTGTTGACTAGACTTCAACAGTCTGCTAATTACTAACTTGTTGACTAGACTTCAACAGTCTGCTAATTACTAACTTGTTGACTAGACTTCAACAGTCTGCTAATAACTAACTTGTTGACTAGACTTCAACAGTCTGCTAATAACTAACTTGTTGACTAGACTTCAACAGTCTGCTAATTACTAACTTGTTGACTAGACTTCAACAGTCTGCTAATTACTAACTTGTTGACTAGACTTCAACAGTCTGCTAATTACTAACTTGTTGACTAGACTTCAACAGTCTGCTAATTACTAACTTGTTGACTAGACTTCAACAGTCTGCTAATTACTAACTTGTTGACTAGACTTCAACAGTCTGCTAATTACTAACTTGTTGACTAGACTTCAACAGTCTGCTAATTACTAACTTGTTGACTAGACTTCAACAGTCTGCTAATTACTAACTTGTTGACTAGACTTCAACAGTCTGCTAATAACTAACTTGTTGACTAGACTTCAACAGTCTGCCAATTACTAACTTGTTGACTAGACTTCAACAGTCTGCTAATAACTAACTTGTTGACTAGACTTCAACAGTCTGCTAATTACTAACTTGTTGACTAGACTTCAACAGTCTGCTAATTACTAACTTGTTGACTAGACTTCAACAGTCTGCTAATAACTAACTTGTTGACTAGACTTCAACAGTCTGCTAATTACTAACTTGTTGACTAGACTTCAACAGTCTGCTAATTACTAACTTGTTGACTAGACTTCAACAGTCTGCTAATAACTAACTTGTTGACTAGACTTCAACAGTCTGCCAATTACTAACTTGTTGACTAGACTTCAACAGTCTGCTAATAACTAACTTGTTGACTAGACTTCAACAGTCTGCTAATTACTAACTTGTTGACTAGACTTCAACAGTCTGCTAATTACTAACTTGTTGACTAGACTTCAACAGTCTGCTAATAACTAACTTGTTGACTAGACTTCAACAGTCTGCTAATTACTAACTTGTTGACTAGACTTCAACAGTCTGCTAATTACTAACTTGTTGACTAGACTTCAACAGTCTGCTAATAACTAACTTGTTGACTAGACTTCAACAGTCTGCTAATTACTAACTTGTTGACTAGACTTCAACAGTCTGCTAATTACTAACTTGTTGACTAGACTTCAACAGTCTGCTAATTACTAACTTGTTGACTAGACTTCAACAGTCTGCTAATTACTAACTTGTTGACTAGACTTCAACAGTCTGCTAATTACTAACTTGTTGACTAGACTTCAACAGTCTGCTAATTACTAACTTGTTGACTAGACTTCAACAGTCTGCTAATTACTAACTTGTTGACTAGACTTCAACAGTCTGCTAATTACTAACTTGTAAATGATATTCATGGTACCAGGAGCTGACCTCTACCTACACAGTGGCCCCTGCATTCCCAGAATGCACTGCTCCGGTGCTCCTGGTTTCTGCAGTGCCGTGCCTCAGGTGAGCACCGTCCATCCATCCATCATTCACTGGTCTAATGGAGCCTCAGGGACCAGGGACCCCCTGGGGGTCTAATGGAGCCTCAGGGACCAGGGACCCCCAGGGGGTCTGAATGGAGCCTCAGGGACCAGGGACCCCCTGGGGGTCTAATGGAGCCTCAGGGACCAGGGACCCCCTGGGGGTCTAATGGAGCCCCACAGGACCAGGGACCCCCAGGGGGTCTGAATGGAGCCTCAGGGACCAGGGACCCCCAGGGGGTCTGAATGGAGCCTCAGGGACCAGGGACCCCCAGGGGGTCTGAATGGAGCCTCAGGGACCAGGGACCCCCAGGGGGTCTGAATGGAGCCTCAGGGACCAGGGACCCCCAGGGGGTCCGAATGGAGCCTCAGGGACCAGGGACCCCCAGGGGGTCTGAATGGAGCCTCAGGGACCAGGGACCCCCAGGGGGTCTGAATGGAGCCTCAGGGACCAGGGACCCCCTGGGGGTCCGAATGGAGCCTCAGGGACCAGGGACCCCCTGGGGGTCTAATGGAGCCTCAGGGACCAGGGACCCCCAGGGGGTCTGAATGGAGCCTCAGGGACCAGGGACCCCCTGGGGGTCTAATGGAGCCCCACAGGACCAGGGACCCCCAGGGGGTCCGAATGGAGCCTCAGGGACCAGGGACCCCCTGGGGGTCCGAATGGAGCCTCACGGGTCTGTAACTCTCAGAGTGTAACACATGGAACCAAATGGACCCTTACAGGTCTGTGACTCTGAGAGTGTAACACATGGAACCAAATGGACCCTTACAGGTCTGTAACTCTGAGAGTGTAACACATGGAACCAAATGGACCCTTACAGGTCTGTAACTCTGAGAGTGTAACACATGGAACCAAATGGACCCTTACAGGTCTGTGACTCTGAGAGTGTAACACATGGAACCAAATGGACCCTTACAGGTCTGTAACTCTCAGAGTGTAACACATGGAACCAAATGGGCACTTACAGGTCTGTAACTCTGAGAGTGTACACATAAAATTGTCGGGGCTAGGGCGAGTGCTACATGCCATGATGGTTGGAGTCTGAGGAAATGGGTTTTCAGCCTACAGGGCGGAAGGTTGGGAGTAGTTCTGATTGTAATGGGAAGTTTCCGCTATGTTGTCAATACATTATTTTGGGAGCTTTTAGAACGTTGTGCGGATCGCCTCTCTCCTTTCTTAGACGTTCTTCTGGATCCTGAACCCGTTGAAATGTGTGGATGAGCGTGCAGCTCTTGACCGTTGCTGTCTGTCTGTGTCTGTCTGTAATGCTGTCTGTCTGTGTGTGTCTGTAATGAAAGGCCGACCGAGGTCCCGTTCACACTGCCTCCACGCTTTAAACCACGTAACCAACATGGCAACCCAAAGGCTGGTCCCAAGGAGGAGGAGGAGGAGGAGGAGGAGGGGGAGGAGGAGGGGACGGAGGATGAAGGCTGCAGAGACATCCTGGCCCACCGGGGGTCGCTGTCTGTGAGGAGTGAGTGGAATAACCTGGGATTGTTGCAACTCTTTAAACTTATTTTCCCCCTGTAGTAGTACATGCAATGGCCACTGACCAATATCCTCCCCACCTCCAACTACGGGCCAATTGCGTTTAGATTAAAATGATGAATTACATTTTTATAGCGCTTTTCCAAGTGCTCAAAGCGCTTTACAAATGGTTCATTCATTCACACATTGGGAGGTGAAGCGGCATTGCAATTATTTACAGACAATAGTAATCTATAATAATAATAATGTAACGCTTATATAATTCAGATATTTTTGATATCTAAACAATTTTAGTTATTTTTTACCTTTTATGGAAC
>NC_137879.1:2353769-2356269 GCF_963924005.1 Protomyctophum bolini | reverse complement strand
GTGGTGGTTCGTGGCTCAAGCAGAATAAATACTGGACCTGATGTGAAAAGATTATAAACATTTCCTTTCCGCTCCCGTCCAGTAGGTGGCGACCTCTCCCCGCTGCGTGACGCGGCTACAGAGCAGCAGGAAGTGAACTGGAGCGGTGTTGCCATGTCCGCTAATTATAAGCGACTTTGGGCTTAATTGTTATTCCTGTTAAGGCGTGTGTAGTAAATAGGATGGTTTTTTGGAATGTTTCTAAAGTATATATTACAGTTGCTGATTTATAGGCTTGTTTCCTAATATCGTTTAAACCAGTGATTATCACACATGTCCATATCTTGTCAAGGACCCCCTGTCTGTCAACCCCACATCAAACCCCACTTTGATTAATTGAACAAGGTACGTGCATGGACCCTCTTGTAAACAAGTGCGCTTAATGCTTAATTGGGTCGTCCACTCACAGTTAACAGTCTTTGTATTGTTGTGCTTGAAATGTACTGTACTTCAGCAAACTGTTAATAGGCCTACATATTTAAATAACTCAATCAACCAATCAATGTATTTGTCCATGGACCCTATATCTAAAAGTATTTTGTGCCAGGGACCCCCACCCGCCATTACCAGTTTTGTGTCGTTTTTTTAAATCCACATTTTGTTACTGAATATTTGTTTTGTTGAAAATAGCAGATCTTACAACAAGTAGCCTATATAGATTTGCCTCCTAGTCGTTTTGTTGTGGCATGTTTTCATAGACCCTCGATGCTTACCCCTCTCGCGCAATCTGGCAACACTGCCTGCTGTAGCCCCCACAACAGAGCCGAACAGAAATGGAGACACAATGATAAATATCGATGTGTTTGTATTATTCTAAACCTCTAATCGTTATAGTAACAATACTGTCCTAATATTTCCGCCATGAGGATCAATGAGAACACTCTGCTGGAGGGAGAGAAGGTGGTGTTGGTGCCTTACAATGCAGACCACGTGCCCAGGTTGGATTAATATAATAACTGTTAAAACAATGAATAAAACCGTTAGCTCTCTGTGTGTGTGTGTGTGTGTGTGCGTGCTTTGGCCGTGCGACGCGTTGGTAGCTTGTAGATCTGTTCTTTTTGTATAGCCTACCTTGCTTTTGCGTCTGCAATTGTGCTGCTCTGTTGTCTTCTACTGTACTGTCTGTCATCTTGAATTAATCAATATTAGTAGTATTAATATTATTCCCCGCTGTGTGTGTGTGTGTCATGTTTGTATACATCATATGTGTATATGTGACCATAATTTGACTGAGAGCCTGTCATCATATACTTAGCCTCCAGCTTTTCACCAAAGGAGAAAAACTTAATTTATATTTTATATAAAATGAGTTAGCATATAACACAGGCAGACTCTTCACATACTAGAGCATGTCTGAAATAAATGTAAACATGAAATAAATGCTTAAACATGTAGCTAGGTGTAATGTTCCACAGAAGACATGTAAACATGAAATAAAGGTGTAATGTTAGTCCACAGACATGTACATATGAAATAAATGCTTAAACATGGAGCTAGGTGTAATGTTAGACTCCACAGAAGACATGTAAATATGAAATAAAGGTGTAATGTTAGTCCACAGAAGACATGTAAATATGAAATAAAGGTGTAATCATGTTAGTCCACAGAAGACATGTAAATATGAAATAAATGCTTAAACATGTAGCTAGGTGTAATGTTAGAGACCACAGAAGACATGTAAATATGAAATAAATGCTTAAACATGTAGCTATAGGTGTAATGTTAGAGACCACAGAAGACATGTAAATATGAAATAAATGCTTAAACATGTAGCTAGGTGTAATGTTAGAGACCACAGAAGACATGTAAATATGAAATAAATGCTTAAACATGTAGCTATAGGTGTAATGTTAGATACCACAGAAGGCATGTAAATATGAAATAAATGCTTAAACATGTAGCTATAGGTGTAATGTTAGAGACCACAGAAGACATGTAAATATGAAATAAATGCTTAAACATGTAGCTATAGGTGTAATGTTAGAGACCACAGAAGACATGTAAATATGAAATAAATGCTTAAACATGTAGCTATAGGTGTAATGTTAGAGTCCACAGAAGACATGTAAATATGAAATAAATGCTTAAACATGTAGCTATAGGTGTAATGTTAGAGACCACAGAAGACATGTAAACATGAAATAAATGCATACACATGTAGCTATAGGTGTAATGTTAGAGACCACAGAAGACATGTAAATATTAAATAAATGCTTAAACATGTAGCTATAGGTGTAATGTTCGAGACCACAGAAGACATGTAAATATTAAATACATGTTTAAACATGTAGCTATAGGTGTAATGTTCGAGACCACAGAAGACATGTAAATATGAAATAAATGCATAAACATGTAGCTAGGTGTAATGTTAGAGACCACAGAAGACATGTAAATATTAAATAAATGTTTAAACATGTAGCTATAGGTGTAATGTTCGAGACCACAGAAGACATGTAAATAT
>NC_137879.1:2273769-2348769 GCF_963924005.1 Protomyctophum bolini | reverse complement strand
CTAACTAAGCGTTTGTCCTCCGTGACGTCCTACAGCTGTCCAAGTGTCTCCTGTCTGTGAACTAACTAACTAACCGTTTGTCCTCCGTGACGTCCTACAGCTGTCCAAGTGTCTCCTGTCTGTGAACTAACTAACTAAATGTTGTCCTCTGTGACGTCCTCCAGCTGTCCAAGTGTCTCCTGTCTGTGAACTAACTAACTAACCGTTTGTCCTCCGTGACGTCCTACAGCTGTCCAAGTGTCTCCTGTCTGTGAACTAACTAAGCGTTTGTCCTCCGTGACGTCCTACAGCTGTCCAAGTGTCTCCTGTCTGTGAACTAACTAACCGTTTGTCCTCCGTGACGTCCTACAGCTGTCCAAGTGTCTCCTGTCTGTGAACTAACTAACTAACCGTTTGTCCTCCGTGACGTCCTACAGCTGTCCAAGTGTCTCCTGTCTGTGAACTAACTAACTAAACGTTGTCCTCTGTGACGTCCTCCAGCTGTCCAAGTGTCTCCTGTCTGTGAACTAACTAACTAACCGTTTGTCCTCCAGCTGTCCAAGTGTCTCCTGTCTGTGAACTAACTAACCGTTTGTCCTCCAGCTGTCCAAGTGTCGGGTGTTCAAGGAGGTCACCCTGGGCCTGACGGTGGACGAAGCGCTGAAGGCCACGCTGCATCACGACACGCTCTACATGAAGGAGAGACAACACAGGGAGAGCTGCTGCTCCGCTGGGCAGCACATGACCACCGGGGGGCAGCACATGACCCCCGCGGGGCAGCACATGCACCCCGGGGGGCAGCACATGACCACTGCAGGGCAGCACCTGAACCCCGGGGGGCAGCAGCACATGACCCCCGGGGGGCAGCACATGAACCCCGGGGGGCAGCAGCACATGAACCCCGGGGGGCAGCAGCACATGTCCACCGGGGGGCAGCACATGCCCTCACCGTAACGCTGTAATAGAGCACCGAAGTCTTGACGACAATATCGGTAGGTAGAGGGCGCAAATCCACGGGGGGGGGATTTTAGATCGCCTCAATATAAGAACTGTGTTTGGAAAAAAATAAACATGTCCTCCCGGCCGTTTCACTCACATGGATATGAAGAATCAACTGACTGAGAGAAAACGCTATTGTTAACTGCTACTGAATTAGTTACATTTAAGAAACAGACTGTATCATAATTATATGAGTGACTGACTGACTGTCATAAACGATACAGAGACAACCTCCCTGACAATAACGCCGAGACAGCTTGTTTATTTTTGGACCACAACGCTTATATGAAACGATTTTAAGATGAGCCCGTGTTATTCTCCATGGAGAAATGACTTCCGTGAACCAGGGGAATGGAGGGGACGAGCGAGTGACGTCAGGACTTCGGCGCTCTATACTAGTTGGGGAAATTCCGCCAAATCTGTGACCAATCTGCAAAATAAAAGCTTCCCAATAGCTTTCTTCGCAAAATACGAAGAACCACTTTTTCAAATGTGCCGACTCATCACATTTGTGAAAAAAGTCTGGAGCAACGGAAGCTCTGATCATGAGTAAAATATAAACGCTTCCGTCATACAGTCTGGAGCAACGGAAGCTCTGATCATGAGTAAAATATAAACACTTCCGTCATACAGTTTGGAGCAACGGAAGCTCTGATCATGAGTAAAATATAAACACTTCCGTCATACAGTCTGGAGCAACGGAAGCTCTGATAATGAGTAAAATATAAACACTTCCGTCATACAGTTTGGAGCAACGGAAGCTCTGATCATGAGTAAAATATAAATGCTTCCGTCATACGGTCTGGAGCAACGGAAGCTCTGATCGTGAGTAAAATATAAATGCTGAGTAAAACATAAATGCGTACAGTTATCCTAATATGAATCGAAATCATCTAAGCATTATAATGTTGCTTAACAGAAATAGAAAAAAGAAAGAAATTAAAAGATATGTTAATTAAAATATATTTGAACGGAAATGGCAGCTTCCTTCCTCTGACTTGGGGAGCTGTAGTTACAGATATAGCATTCGTAGATTAGTTGTCTGGCTACGTGAGACTAGGCCAGCTACTGTGTGTGGACTGGCTCAGTGTTTTCATTATTAATTCATGTTTTCATTCTTTGTAAAAAAAAAAAAGTCAACTAGATCCATTCGAGTCATTACATTTCATTACTGTCCATTTTTTTTAAATATTTACTGTAAACATTTTACCGAATTAAAATGAAAGTTATTACAACTCGTCTTCAACCTTTGTGTCGCATCACAAGTTAACAGGTGTAGAAAGCGGGTGAACACGACATCATTTTAGGAGTGGAGGCATTTGTTTACTTGATTCCACAGCTAGTGAAAACAGCCGATCTCCAACAAGCGCACAACGCCTTGAGTTGCAGTGCAATGTGTGTGAGCTTGTAGATCAGCTATTTTCATACGTTTTTTTTCCACTTACTTGGCCACCGTTTGACCAGTTTAGTAATATAGATATTTTTTTGACGCAATTTGCATCAGAGATATCAGATATATCAGTGTATTATAAAGAGAAAACAGTGTCTGCTAAATCCCTTATTGCTTTTTGCCTAGTACCTTCTCTCTCCTCTCAGGTGGTGGATGTCGCCATCTAGTGGCGCTGTTGCCAAAATGCACGCTGCATGCACACTAGTTCACATCCACAGAGGGCTCGGTCTTGCATGGCGCAGCCAAAGCTGAGGTCATGTTTATACCATTATAAGCGGCAGCTTGACACCTCGGTATTGATTGCCTGGCTACACCTGGCCCACAGGGCACCGACCGCTCCATGGATTATTAGTCTATTAAATGTCAATACTCTACATTTGTAATTGTGGGCAACTCTGGCTCACGGTTCATTCTGAACACTGTTGATTTCGTGGACTAAAACTATGACGTCGTCAACTACCTTTTTTCACTGAGGAAAACTAAATGGAAACTAAGCTATGATGACTAAAACTAAATATAATTATGGACAATGTATCAACAAATCTAAACTAGTCTCAAATGTTAGGAAGTATTAGTAGCCTAGCTATATTAGTCTACTGTCTCTGTTGTAAAAACACACAACAGATATAATAATCCATCACCTGGCCCCAGGCGGCCTACAGCAGGTGTAAAGTAACAAACTCTAAAGTGCTGTAGGCTACAATTATTATTTGTGTATAACTTTAGTATTCCTAGTATTTCCAATTGTCAGTAGCCTAAAAAAATAAGAGACCACTCTGGTGGGGAAAAAAAACTTTAATTTCAAGTGGTTAATGCATTGCAAGAATTAACTTTAATTATTTTAATCTTCTTTATTTCATTTATTCATGAAATTAAAAATCATGGATTGTTTTTCTTTATTAAATTCATGAAACGTTTAGGTTTTTTTGGGGAGTGAATGTAGCCTACAATATTTAGAACATGTGAAATAATAATTAAAAACAAAATGCATAGTTATGTGTCAGCGACCCACAAAAGGGTCCCAACCCACTGTTTGGGAACCAGTGGTCTAGAGACTATAGCCTACTATAATATCACACAGTGTCATTTCATTGGACAGTAGACATTAACTAGCAGGATAATATGAATTAATATGTATTTATCGCCAGACTGCATCTGATAATATTTGATTTGTGTTGTTTTCACTAATAGGCTATTGCACATTTTTCACCCTTTTAAATGGTTTGATGAATGATTGATTGATTTAGTGATTGAAATGTCAAACAAGTAGAATAGCCTATTTACAGATCAATACAAAACATGCTACAAGGATAAAAATAAGCTCACAATTGATATATTTATTAACAGTTTGCAGAATTACAGTACATTTCAAGCACAAACTCAATACAAAGACTGTTAACTGTGAGTGGACGACCCAATAAAGCAGGCCTACACTTGTTTACAAGAGGGTCCACCATGTTCAAATCATCAAAACATTTAGAGACGTACAAATAGACACTTCTATCCAAAGAACAGAACAGGAATTCATCAGACCAGATATTTTCAAATAGCCATGATGAATATGTTTAATGTGTAGGCTATGTTAAAAAACGAAGGAGTATGAATTAATTAATGATTACCCCAACTCCATACATATACATACATTGTCGCCTTTCATATAAATTCAATTCAAATGAGCTTTATCGGCACGAGGAAAAAACATACTTTTATATTGCCAATATCTCTCGTCGCCTGGCGGTCCGTGGTGTCTGTTCCAAACAAACCAGTCAGATCCGGTCTCGAGCCCGCCCACTACATCCGGTACTGACTTCCACATTGCACGCGCACACCGTTTCCGTATCCGCCCTTCGCAGAGGAGCAGCCGACTGAGCCGAGCAGCAGAGTGTAAACATTAATAATAATACACACAGAGTCAAATAAAAGCAATTAGGACAAGTTACAACTAACGGAACCAAAGCATTGACTGGTTTGGACAAGTTACAACTAACATTGGAGCTGCTCTTCAAAACAGGTGAGGTTCCGTTGAGTTTTATCTGCTGTGTGTGTTAAGTTTAGTCACAAACGGATTGATTGTGTGAGCCATGCAGGTGTGTGTTCGTCCCTCGGTGTGTTGTGTTTGTGGCAGAGAGTGAAACACTAACTAAATGGATATAGTGGTACAGCCATAGATATGTCTCTATGGTGATATCAAGGCAGCGTTGCTAAACGTCGGTGAAAGTTTTGCCTCCACTGAAAAGTCTTCACATTTATTTACAAACACAGAAAAGAAGAGAACCGCCTGCGCGTCTTTATTTTAGTGGTGATGATGATAGTTCACCACTAGGTGGTGGCATTGTAACACCGTGTTTAGTGACAAGTGTTACTGCGTGTGTGTGTGTGTGTGTGTGTGTGTGTGTGTGCGCGTCACCAGCGTGCTAGGGGTCTACCGACCACCGCTGCTGCCTTCCCCTGCCCCTCCTGTGACACAATATGCGGATCACGCATTGGTCTGAGCAGCCACCAGGCTATGCACAGACGACAGGCACAACAATAATCATCCCATGAACTTTATTTGGACCAACGTCATCATCGATGGACTGCCGTCTGCCATAAGCAAGTAAGTGTGTGTGTGTGTGTGTGTGTGTGTGTGCGTGCGCGCGCCTGTTTGTGGTTGTTGGTTGTTTGTCCAGCATCTAAGAGATATTGCTCTGCTGTACCAAGACTCAAGAGGATGGATTGAATATGCAGAAAAAACACAGACTATTTCAAATATTCCTACTATTTCGTATTCCATATATAGGCCTAACTCTCATTCTAACTTAAATCCAGATCTACATGATTAGGCTATTTTACTGCTGTAGCATATGTGTTTTTCTCAGGGTAGAATCACATTGCATTTCTAATCAGATTTCTAATCATGTTGGGCTCTATTGTTCTTATTTGCTATGTGTGTGGTTGTAAGCTGTTTTTTTCAGGAAATGAAGATATAACCTTATATTTTTTAAACGATGCTATACTGCCTCATCAAATTTGGTGTTGTGACTTTAGATAGATATTGTAAATTACTTGCATGAGAAGGAGAGGTGGTGGAGTGAGCTGGTTTAGACAGTTTGAGGGTGCAATGGAGTTAAGAGGTTTTGTCCAATGCGTTTTTTTACTACTTTCATTGTTTTATTTCATTGTGGTGCGATGTAAGTTGAATTTGTTTCCACTTTAGTATAGAAGACAGTGTGTGTGTTGTTGAGGGGAAAGGGGGAGGCAGGCAGGGGGGGGGGGGTATTGGGCCCCCATTAGCCTAGAAAGAGCCAGTTGTCCCCTGTTGTTGTTGATAGTGTATTTTGTGTATTATTAATATTTTTTGTTACAAACTTGCACAACTGAAGCACTGCTATAAAAGCTGGATTTCAAATAAAGCTTGATGACATCATCAATATTTGATTCACCATAATGGTCTCCTACTGGAGACGGATGCTATCAAACTATACGGTATGGATATTATGTACATGCACTGAGCATCTGGATAAATATGTACAATCTAACTGAATAAGTGGATATGAATGAATTGTCACTGCAGCAGAGCCATTAATCTTGAGGATTTCTCCACATTATTTCAGTAACATCAGAACCAAGTATAAGCAAAGCAAAGTTCTTTGTTTTTCCAGGGAAGTGGACTAAGCTCAGTAACTTGTTTACAGCCAGGCCCTGCTCATAGAACATTTCATGGTAGGGGTTCAATGCCTTGCTCAAGGGCACTTCAGCCATGGTCATTTTAACGTGCCGGTCCCGGGGATTCGAACTGGCGACCTTCCGGTATCAAGACCGCTCTGATAAAAAACAAATCTTGACTTTAAACATGTATTGAAAAACAAGAAAACAGAACTAAAAACAGTTAACAAGACTCAAACTGCCACCCACCCCTTAAAATGATTGCACAGTCTTTATACATTGTAGAAATTCACATCTTGTCTTTTACAAGTATATATCGCCCCCTGTCATTTTATTATTGTATGTGTTAGGTTTCCACTTTAGTGTAGAAGGCAGTGGTCTGGTTTCTGTACAGGACTGGTCAAGATAACAGCAAATAAGTATATTGTCAAATCAAAGTCTCATATCCTAATCTATATTATTTACAGTGAAATTCCATTGTGTAAATGTGACGTGTAGGCCTGTGTGCAGAAACATGTGTCCATAGTGTAAGGTGGTATTAATAAATGATCAGGATAAGTCAAGATAAATCAGGATAAGTTATAATCCTTATACAATTATATCCTATATTCATGATTTGTTTGTTCAGTAGCAGAGGTTACTGTCTCCATATCCAGTCATATAAGTCATAGTGAAACTGGAAGGGATTGAATGAAAATACATTGAACTAAAACATAAGCTGAAACATCTTTGCAGGGTTCTCTCTCAATAGGTAAAATGATAAGATAAATAATGAACAAACCCCACATTAAACAGGCTAAATGATGATGGCTGATGCTTCGTTCACCATAGACAAGCATTCAAATGAAGTCTGGCATTGGACAGATCACCTGTTAATGATTCATCACGTTATGCATGAACTGAGACCATTTTACACCTCTTTGACTCTGAGTTTCAACAGAACTACAGAAATAGGTCTATGACACAGAACTTATTATTATTATTATCCTTTGTGAAATGTTAAAGGGGCTGTAACTTCACTTGTAAGGGATATGTTTTGTTAAAATAGCTCTAGTAATCATTGTTATATTGTTTGTTCAGTAACAGGGGTCTTCCCACGTCTCCATACCCATTTCACCAACATAATTATTACTCTTTCATAATGTGAAATGTGTCAATAATATAATTGACCAGTAATATGAAGAGAAGAAGGCCCATGGGCTCTACAATTTCAGAATTTATGACACAATATTTCGTTCACATGTTTTAATTTAAAAATGTGCTTACCACATATATCACTATAAAATATATACAAAAACGTGTGCTAATGTCTCTCTCTCAGTGGGAATGGAGACAAATCTGAAATGGTAACCAGAGAATTGGCCATTTGAGATGCACCTCCCACCCCTTTTTCCCCTCACTGTTTCTTTTCCCTTTTACCTCCCTTATGATGAATTCCTGTTCTGTTCTTTGACTATATAGAAGGGTCTATTTGTATACGTCTCTAAATGTTTTGATTACTTGAACAAGGTGGACCCTCTTGTAAAAAAGTGTAATGCTTAATTGGGTCGTCCACTCACAGTTAACAGTCTTTGTAGTGAGTTTGTGCTCGAAATGTATAATTTAATCTAATAATCTATTCATAAATGTGTATTTTTGCAAACTTTTAATACATATTTCAATCAAATCAATGATCTGAGCAGGAAAGAGAGAATACATCTTGTGATCTCAAAGTGCAATGTCAAAAATGAGACAGAAATGCACCAAGTAGAAAAATCTAAAAAGGAATTAAAAGTAATAATCACTCACCCTCACACATTATGTCAATCAGTCACCAGAATACAGGTGTTTTCAATGAATCTGATGAAAGGCATTGAGCTCCACATTTTTATTTAATGGAGAAAATACAATAGGAAGCTTGTATATGGACTTCTGTTAAAATGGCCCCAAACTGTGAAATACCCCTTTCATTTCATTTGACCAATGGCTGTAGCCATAATATATAAGAACGTACACTATGTATTTTGTAACACGTTTTATTTCATCCATTTCATTTGACTCAACTGTATGATCACAGTCAGATTTACTTTATATATACTTTATATATTTTACATGCTCTCACATGGAAGACAATGAATGGAACTAATAATGGAATAATGGAAATAGATATACTATACTACAATGAATTGTAGTATAGTAGCCTATAGTATAACATGATGCTTGTTGTGTATGTATTGCAGTGTGAACAGTAATATATCATCAGTTTATATCTTCAAGTGAGATACAAATGAAATATTCATAAAGTCATGTCTGTAGCCTATTCTCCCACATTATTTTGTCTTCTTTCACCTCTGAGTTTCACCTTTACTTTACTTTTATGGTCTGACAATAAAGTGTTCAGATTCACACTTTTGTAATTGTACGCTTAATAAATAGGTAGTTCGTTATGTTTCATAGATTTGCTCTCTCAACTGACTAATTTTATCCAGCGAAACTCTGCTTACTGTAAGTGAATTGAAACTGTATCCTGTATCCTAAATACATTACATCCAAGAGGACAATTAAATGAATGTGTTTTCTGAAAGCATGTGAAAGAACATTTAATGACTGCATTTGACGAGATAGTTATTGTATTTATTGTTATTATGGTAGTTATTGTAAAACTTCATTTTCTTTCACAGAGCACCAGAAGTATTCCTGACTTGTGGTCACTGGGCTGTGTCGTGGCTAACGTGATGCTGAGCCAGGATTTAATCAGTGGGGACACCAAATACCATGTGGTGAGTAATCTATTGAACTGCACTGTAATTCTCAATTATCTGAGCAGGAAAGGGGAGACAGAAATGCACCAAGTAGAAAATCTAAAAATGAATTAAAAGTAATAAAAATCACTAAAAAATCAGTCAAAAGACAATTTGTTTTCCAAAACAAAAAACTGCCACCCAACCCCTAAGATTATTACAAACAGTATTCATAAATAGTACATCGTTTTATTGTATTCATTTGCAATGTAAGTTCAATTCGACTTTAGACAGTGGGTGGGGTTTCTGTACTGGTCAAGGCCTAACAACAAATGAGTATATTGTCAAATCCTCAAAGTATCATAGCCATTTGTGCTCTATTGTTCTCATTTAATCGCTTATCTATATTTACAGTGAAATCCCATTGTTAATGTGTAGGCCATGTGTCCATAGTGTAAGGCATTAATAATGACCAGGATAAGTCAGGATAAATCAGGATAAGTCAATATCCTTATAATAATTATATCCTAAATCCATCATTACATTGTTATAAACGACAGAGACACAATAACAGCAACAACTGTATTTGTGTAAACCTGGACAACTTTAAGTCTTTAAGTCATTGTTCAGGTTGTGTTGCTCTGAGGGAATGAGGAGCACTGAATTAGTTTCATTAGGGTTTTGATGACTGCACTGTTATTCAATGTTTTTCAAATGCTAAATAATGAACAAAACCTACATTTCTGCTTCATTCACTATAGACAATGCATTAAAATGCAGAGATTAAACCTGCTAATGGTCACTGGTTGTCTGTCATTGGACCTGTTAATGATCACATTATGGATGAACTGAGACCATTTTACACCTCTTTGACTCAACAGAACTACAGAAATAGGTCTTTGACTCTGAGTTTCAACAGAAATAGGTCTATCACACAGAACTTATTATTATTATTATCCTTTGTGAAATGTTAAAGGTGCTGTAACTTGTAACATGGGATATGTTTTGTTAAAATAGCTCTAGTAATCATTGTTATATTGTTTGTTCAGTAACAGAGATCTTCCAACGTCTCCATACCCATTTCAGTAACATAAGTGTTATCCTTTCATAATGTGAAATGTGTCAATAATATAATTGACCAGTACTATGAAGAGAAGAAGGCCCATGGACTCTACAATTTAAGAATTTATGACACAATATTTCGTCCACAGGTTTTAATTAAAAAAAACATGTGCTTACCACATATATCACTATAAAATACATTAGGCCTATATACAAAAACATATGCTAATTTCTCTCTCTCAGTTGAAATGGTAACCAGAGAACTGGCCATTTGAGAACATGATGAGTAGGAAAGAGAGAATACATCTTGTGATGTCAAATATAAAATCAAATAAGGAAAAAAGACAGAAATGCCTCAAGTAGAAAAAGTAGAAAATCAAAAAATGAATCAAAAGTAATACAAATCACTCACTGCAAACATTATGACAATCAGTCACCAGAATACGGGTGTTTTCAATGAATCTGAAAGGATGTAGTTCGCACACCGGCATTGAGCTAATTACTAAAAGCTTTTCCTCACATATCACAATTATTTGGGTTTCTCTACAGTATGAATTATCCGGTGTCTTTTAAAGGGATGTTTCACTTTCAAACATGTTGGGGGATTTTAACATGGATCTACTCAGACTTTTGTGGGGACCCCATTTTTTAAGTTGATTTGTTTAACATAATGTGTCAATATAGATTATAGATCAAGCTTGTACATTTTAATTATATACTAAGAGAAACAAAACAGGAAGAAAAAATAACCTTTCGTAACGTAATAGCATTTAGAATATCCATTATATAACTAAACATAAAGGCAGTTTGTTTTAGTGTTGAGTAACACAAACAATAATTGTATTCTATATTTTTATAAAGAACAAACGATTGATTCAACATTTTATTCAGTTTGTAGAATGGGTACAGTTAAACAAAAGTACAGGTCAATAAAAAAAAAACTGATTTTTTTCAGGGTCATCCATTTTCAATTCATCCGAACATTTAATGACATGACAAAAATCGTCTAAATATAAACTACAACAAATATGGGGAATCTGTAACATGGCAGAAGACAGTAGCCTACATTTGGTATAACTGGCTACACCTATACTGTTCTTTCCTAGACATTTATCTTGAAACTATTGACTCAGTGAATGAGGAGTAGTACTACAAATAACAGTCCGTTCAAATTGTATGTTAAGTTTACTTGCAATTCATCTATACATGCAAACATTTGTTTAATCGCCATCTAATTAATCTAGTATCAGCATACATGTAATGCATTTAAACAGTTTAGCCTTAAACAATTGTTAAAACATACAGAGGATGTGAATTCATATGTGTGCGGTCAGGACATTTTCAGTGGCTCAAATTAGTAAAATTTGAACACAAGAGTCAACAGTTTAAATCCAATGTGTACAACCTTGTGAAAGTCTAAATTGTTTGAATTACTAAAAAGCTTTTCCACACAATTATTTGGGTTTCTCTCCAGTGTGAATTCTCTGGTGGCTTTTAAGGCTGGACATTTGAGAGAAGTGTTGTCCACACAGCTCACAACCATAGGGTTTCTCTCCAGTGTGAATTCTCTGGTGTGATTTAAGTTGTCCCATTGTAGAGAAGTGTTGTCCACACTGATCACAACCATAGGGTTTCTCTCCAGTGTGAATTCTCTGGTGTTTGTTCAGGCTGGACTTATCAGAGAAGTGTTTCCCACACTGATCACATCCATAGGGTTTCTCTCCAGTGTGAATTATCTGGTGTCTTTTAAGGTGTCCCATTTGAGAGAAGTGTTTCCCACAATTATCACATCCATAAGGTTTCTCTCCAGTGTGAATTATCTGGTGGCTTTTAAGGTGTGCCATTTGAGAGAAGTGTTGTCCACACTGATCACATTCATAGGGTTTCTCTCCAGTGTGAATTAGCTGGTGTGTTTTAAGAGTTCCCATTGTAGAGAAGTGTTTCCCACACTGATCACATCCATAGGGTTTCTCTCCAGTATGAATTCTCTGGTGTGTTTTAAGGCCGGACAACTGAGAGAAGTGTTGTCCACATCCATAGGGTTTCTCTCCAGTGTGAATTCTCTGGTGGCTTTTAAGGTTGGACTTCTCAGAGAAGTGTTGTCCACACTGATCACATCCATAGGGTTTCTCTCCAGTGTGAATTCTCTGGTGTTTGGTCAGGGTGGACTTGTCAGAGAAGTGTTGTCCACACTGATCACATCCATATGGTTTCTCTCCAGTGTGAATCCTCTGGTGTATTTTAAGTCTGGTCATTGTAGGGAAGCGTTTGCCACACTGATCACAGCAGTGGCATTTTTGCTTAGCCAAGCTTCTTTGTTCATTCACCTCTGGTAGAACATGGAAACCAGACTGATGATGCAACACTGAATTGGAAACAAAGGAAATGTTGTTTAGAGGCATCCCTGGGCTTAAAATAGTGTAAAGTTAATATACCCAATTATCAATTTATAATTCGATTATACAATAGTTTTATATTTTAGAAAATACATAAACTCAATGCCAAAACAAATGACTAGATAATAATACATCCTTATGGCATGCTGTATATCCATATAAAGACAGTAAGTAACTTACAGAGGTCTTGGTGATCATTGGGTCCTCCCTGTTGAGCAGAACTGTTCATGGTGGCATTGGTAGAGTTCATCTTCAGCTGGAGTCCACAGTCAGATGAGATCAGAAAGTATTGATATCCTGGAGGAGTTGTGAAGAACTGACAACTACAAACTCTTCTTATGCTAGAGAGTCTGAGGTGGAACCACTAACTGCTTGGTGTTGATTGGCCAAAGAGGAGAACAATAGAATCATCAGCCACCAATCACAACTTAAGAAACTGTTGCATGTGATCCACCCCTCTCTGACTCCTCCCCCAGGTCATGCTCTATGCAACATTCTAGAAATAACCTGTGAGATTGCTTTGTAAGCTTCATATTTAATATATCTATATCCACTATAGAGTATCTGACTATCTGGATAATATATGTACAGTCTAAATATTGAATAAGTGGATATTAATGAAGTGTTACTGCAGCAGAGCCATTAAGAGGATTGCTCCATATTATGTCAGCCACATAGAACCAGCTCTGGTGAAAAAACAACAAGAAGTTTTCCAAAACACAAACTGCCACCCAACCCCTAACATTATTGCAAACAGTCTTCATAAATAGTACATAGTTTTATTGTATTCATTTGCAATGTAAGTTCAATTCGACTTTAGACAGTGGGTGGGGTTTCTGTACTGGTCAAGGCCTAACAACAAATTAGTACATTGTCAAATCCTCAAAGTATCATAGCCATTTGTGCTCTATTGTTCTCATTTAATCGCTTATCTATATTTACAGTGAAATCCCATTTTGTAATGTGTCCATAGTGTAAGGCATTATTAATTAATGACCAGGATAAGTCATTAAAAATCATATCCTATATCCATCATTACATTGTTATTAACAACAGAGACACAATAACAGCAACAACTGTATTTGTGTAAACCCTCACAACTTTAAGTCATTGTTCAGGTTGTGTTGCTCTGAGGGAATGAGGAGCAGTCAGTTGTTTTGAATTAGTTTTTGTTTTTCAAATGCTAAATAATGAACAAACCCCACATTCTTTCCCCAGGTTAAAATGTAAACAGGCTAAATGGTGATGGCTGATGCTTCATTCACTGTAGACAATGCATTCAAATGCAGAGATTAAACGTGTTAATGGTCACTGGTTGTCTGTCATTGGACAGATCACCTGTTAATGATCACATTATGGATGAACTGAGACCATTTTACACCTCTTTGACTCTGAGTTTCAACAGAACTACAGCAATAGGTCTATCACACAGAACTTGTTATTATTATCCTTTAAAGTTAAGTCCTATGTTTTGTTAAAATAGCTCTAGTAATCATTGTTATATTGTTTGTTCAGCAACAGAGATCTTCCCACGTCTCCATACCCATTTCACCAACATAAGTATTACTCTTTCATAATGTGACATTTGTTCATAATATAATTGACCAATAATATGACAATACAATATTTATTTCACATGTTTTTAATTAAAAAACTGCTCACATGTGCTTACCACATATAACACTATAAAATACATTAGGCCTATTTACAAAAATGCGTGCTAATGAATTGAGAATTGGCCATTTGAGAACATGATCAGAGTAGGAAAGAGTGCATACATCTTAAAGTCAAAGAAGGAGCCAGCATGAATAAAAAATAACATTATTGGTATAGCAAATTCCAACAAGGCATTTAAATGTGCTTTGCACAAATCAGGAAACATATATACAATCATAACTAAAACAAAAATACATAAAACATTACAGTTCAGAAGAGAAAGAAAGAAACAAACTCAATCAAATGCAGTGGGAAACAGAACAGTCTTTAATTGTGATTTTTAATTGTGAATGTGTTTTCTGAAAGCATGTGAAAGAACATTTAATGACTGCATTTGACGAGATAGTTATTGTATTTATTGTTATTATGGTAGTTATTGTAAAACTTCATTTTCTTTTACAACCCACAGAGCACCAGAAGTATTCCTGACTTGTGGTCACTGGGCTGTGTCGTGGCTAACGTGATGCTGAGCCAGGATTTAATCAGTGGGGACACCAAATACCATGTGGTGAGTAATCTATTGAACTGCACTGTAATTCTGAAAACTGTTAATGCATATTTAAATCAAAATCAATCAGTCAATGATCTGAGCAGGAAAGAGGAGACAGAAATGCAACAAGTAGAAAATCTAAAAATGAATTAAAAGTAATAAAAATCACTCAAAAATCAGTCACCAGAATGCAGGTGTTTTCAATTAATCTGATGAAAGGATATGTAGTTCGTACACCGGCCTTGAGCTCCACATTTTTATTTAATGGAGAAGAGGATACAAAGTTTCGACCCTCTCAGGTCTTCGTCAGGATATGTTCAATTAATCTAACATGGTTAAAATGCTGTTTGAAAATAATATGGGAAGCTTGTATATGGACTGTTAAAATGGCCCCAAACTGTGAAATACCCCTTTCATATATTTGACCAATGGCTGTAGCCATAATATATAAGAACGCACACAATATGTATTTTGTAACACGTTTTATTTCATCCAAAATGTGATTATGTGCTCATTTCCTCCCTGTCACAGACAATGTGTCTAATTTAAAATGTCTTGAAAAATGTCCAATAAGAAAATCCATTAACAAGTTAAACAAAATCGATCTATACATACAGATGTATGGTCACAAAAAATATCTGAATATCAGAGAACTTAAAACATGATCTATTCTACATAAAACCGAGAATATGCCTACATGTTTTTTGAACACTACTGTATTTATGTGTCACTAATCATACATCACAATATTCACTTGTGCCACAATGTCTAATATAGAATTAATCAACAAATTAGTTTCATTGCCATCATAATATTCTTGATCATCATGCTTGTTCATAAGTTCATGACGTTTTCGGTGGCTTGAATTAGTAAAATTATTCCTACACTGACCACAAGGGAACAGTTTAAATTCAGTGTGTACAACCCTGTGAACGCTGTGTAATTACTAAAAGCTTTTCCTCACATATCACAATTATTTGGGTTTCTCTACAGTATGCATTTTCTGGTGTGTTTTAAGGTTGGACTTGTCAGAGACATTGATCACATCCATAGGGTTTCTCTGCAGTGTGAATTCTCTGGTGTGTTTTAAGGCTTGACATTTGAGAGAAGTGTTGTCCACATTGATCACACCCATAGGGTTTCTCTCCAGTGTGAATTATCTGGTGTGTTTTAAGATTTCCCATTGTAGAGAAGTGTTGTCCACACTGATCACATCCATAGGGTTTCTCTCCAGTGTGAATTCTCTGGTGTTTGTTCAGGGTGGACTTCTCAGAGAAGTGTTTTCCACACTGATCACATCCATAGGGTTTCTCTCCAGTGTGAATTCTCTGGTGTGTTTTAAGGTGGGTCGATTGAGAGAAGTGTTTCCCACAATGAACACATCCATAGGGTTTCTCTCCAGTGTGATTTCTCTGGTGTGTTTTAAGATTTCCAATTGTAGAGACGTGGTATCCACACTGATCACATCCGTAGGGTTTCTCTCCAGTGTGAATTATCTGGTGTGTTTTAAGGCTGTCCATTCTAGAGAAGTGTTGTCCACACTGATCACATCCATAGGGTTTCTCTCCAGTGTGAATTCTCTGGTGTGTTTTAAGGCTTACCAAGTGAGAGAAGTGTTGTCCACACAGATCACAACCATATGGTTTATCGCCAGTGTGAATTCTCTGGTGGCTTTTAAGGCTGGACATTCGAGAGAAGTGTTGTCCACACTGATCACATCCATAGGGTTTCTCTCCAGTGTGAATTATCTGGTGGCTTTTAAGGTGTGCCATTTGAGAGAAGTGTTGTCCACACAGATCACAACCATATGGTTTCTCTCCAGTGTGAATTTTCTGGTGGCTTTTAAGGTGTGCCATTTGAGAGAAGTGTTGTCCACACTGATCACATCTAACAGTTTGTGCTCGAAATGTATAATTTAATCTAATAATCTATTCATAAATGTGTAATTTTGCAAACTTTTAATACATATTTCAATCAAATCAATGATCTGAGCAGGATAGAGAGAATACATCTTGTGATGTCAAAGTGCAATGTCAAAAATGAGACAGAAATGCACCAAGTAGAAAAATCTAAAAATGAATTAAAAGTAATAAAAATCACTCACCCTCACCCATTATGTCAATCAGTCACCAGAATACAGGTGTTTTCAATGAATCTGATGAAAGGAGATGTAGTTCGCACACCAGCCTTAAGCTCCACATTTTTATTTAATGGAGAAAATACAATAGGAAGCTTGTATATGGACTTCTGTTAAAATGGCCCCAAACTGTGAAATACCCCTTTCATTTCATTTGACCAATGGCTGTAGCCATAATATATAAGAACGTACACTATGTATTTTGTAACACGTTTTATTTCATCCATTTCATTTGACTCAACTGTATGATCACAGTCAGATTTACTTTATAAAAGGAACATGCTCTCACATGGAAGACAAAATATCAATGCAAATAAGAATATGTACAGCAAATGAATGGAACTAATAATGGAAATAGATATACTATACTACAATGAATTGTAGTATAGTAGCATCAGTTTATATCTTCAAGTGAAATACAAATGAAATATTCATAAAGTCATGTCTGTAGCCTATTCTCCCACATTATTTTGTCTTCTTTCACCTCTGAGTTTCACCTTTATTTTACTTTTATGGTCTGACAATAAAGTGTTCGGATTCACACTTTTGTAATTGTAATCTTAATAAACAGGTAGTTCGTTATGTTTCATAGATTTGCTCTCTCAACTGACTAATTTTATCCAGTGAAACTCTGCTTACTGTAAGCATACTTTAAGTGAATTGAAACTGTATTCTGTGCAGAATGGTAATGTATCCTAAATACATTACATCCAAGAGGACAATTAAATGAATGTGTTTTCTGAAAGCATGTGAAAGAACATTTAATGACTGCATTTGACGAGATAGTTATTGTATTTATTGTTATTATGGTAGTTATTGTAAAACTTAATTTTCTTTCACAGAGCACCAGAAGTATTCCGACTTGTGGTCACTGGGCTGTGTCGTGGCTAACGTGATGCTGAGCCAGGATTTAATCAGTGGGGACACCAAATACCATGTGGTGAGTAATCTATTGAACTGCACTGTAATTCTCAATTATCTGAGCAGGAAAGGGGAGACAGAAATGGAGACAGAAATGCACCAAGTAGAAAATCTAAAAATGAATTAAAAGTAATAAAAATCACTAAAAAATCAGTCAAAAGACAATTTGTTTTCCAAAACAAAAAACTGCCACCCAACCCCTAAGATTATTACAAACAGTATTCATAAATAGTACATCGTTTTATTGTATTCATTTGCAATTCGACTTTAGACAGTGGGTGGGGTTTCTGTACTGGTCAAGGCCTAACAACAAATGAGTATATTGTCAAATCCTCAAAGTATCATAGCCATTTGTGCTCTATTGTTCTCATTTAATCGCTTATCTATATTTACATAATATAATTCGATTATACAATAGTTTTATATTTTAGAAAATACATAAACTCAATGCCAAAACAAATGACTAGATAATAATACATCCTTATGGCATGCTGTATATCCATATAAAGACAGTAAGTAACTTACAGAGGTCTTGGTGATCATTGGGTCCTCCCTGTTGAGCAGAACTGTTCATGGTGGCATTGGTAGAGTTCATCTTCAGCTGAAGTCTGGAGTCCACAGTCAGATGAGATCAGAAAGTATTGATATCCTGGAGGAGTTGTGGAGAACTGACAACTACAAACTCTTCTTATGCTAGAGAGTCTGAGGTGGAACCACTAACTGCTTGGTGTTGATTGGCCAAAGAGGAGAACAATAGAATCATCAGCCACCAATCACAACTTAAGAAACTGCTGCATGTGATCCACCCCTCTCTGACTCCTCCCCCAGGTCATGCTCTATGCAACATTCTAGAAATAACCTGTGAGATTGCTTTGTAAGCTTCATATTTAATATATCTATATCCACTATAGAGTATCTGACTATCTGGATAATATATGTACAGTCTAAAAATATTTAATAAGTGGATATTAATGAAGTGTTACTGCAGCAGAGCCATTAAGAGGATTGCTCCATATTATGTCAACAACATAGAACCAGCTCTGGTGAAGAAACAACAAGAAGTTTTCCAAAACACGATTTGTTTTCCAAAACACAAACTGCCACCCAACCCCTAAAATTATTGCAAACAGTACATCGTTTTATTGTATTAAGTTGCAATGTAAGTTCAATTTGTTTCGACTTTAGAAGACAGTGGGTGGGGTTTCTGTACTGTTCAAGGCCTAACAACAAATTAGTATGTTGTCAAATCCTCAAAGTATCATAGCCAATTGTGCTTTATTGTTCTCATTTAATCGCTTATCTATATTTACAGTGAAATCCCATTGTGTAATGTGTGTCCATAAGGCATTATTAATTCATGACCAGGATAAGTCAGGATAAGTCAATATCCTTATAATAATCATATCCTATATCCATCATCACATTGTTATTAACAACAGAGACACAATAACAGCAACAACTGTATTTGTGTAAACCTGGACAACTTTAAGTCTTTAAGTCATTGTTCAGGTTGTGTTGCTCTGAGGGAATGAGGAGCACTGATGTGTGTGGAATTGAGGTGTGGAATCCCGTGCACGATCAGCTATCGAATGTGACTTTTTCATCAATGACACTTTGAGCCATCAATATGTCTCACTGCAAAGTTACATCTTACACAATAGTCTTTGACTGTGACAAGTTTGTATTGGGGTTATCTCAACTAGTGGCTCAGAGTTTGCCAAGAACCGTTTGAGAATAAGTTTAAACAATTTAAAACAAATATTATGTGGGTCTTTCACAATCCTTGCTGACAGAGAGTCAGACCCAGTGGAAACTTAATGTGCAAATAATTTGCACTAAGAAAGCTAACATATAAACATTGTAGAAAGGTAATATATAGGCTAAGTTTGTTTGTTTTGTCGTTTTTTCTATATTGTGGTTTGACTCTGATTTATTGACATTTGTATTCACAGTTTGTAGAATGGGTAGCCTACATTTCAACAAAAGTACAAGTCCATATGGTTTCTCCCCAGTAGTAATTATCTTCTTACTATATTGTCAAAGTCTCATTGTATTCTATTGTTCTAATTATATTTCTTATCTATATTTACAGTGAAATCCCATTGTGTAATCTGTAGGCCTGTATGCAGAAACGTGTATTATTAATTAATGATCAGGATAAGTCAGCATCATGGTTACATTGTTATTGACATCAGGGACACAATAACAGCAACTGTATTTGTGTAAACCTGGGAAACCTGGACATCTTTAAGTCATTGTTCAGGTTGTGTTGCTCTGAGGGGATGAGGAGCACTCAGGTGTGTGGAATTAGTTTCAATAGGGTTGTGATGACTGCACTTTTATTCAATGTTTATTCAAATGCTAAATAATGAACAAAGTAACCCCACATTCTTAAAATGTAAACAGGGTTAATGATGATGACTGATGCTTCATTCACTGTAGACAATGCATTCAAATGAAGATATTAAACGTGTTAATGGTCACTGGTTGTCTGTCATTGGACAGATCACCTGTTGATGATCACATTATGGATGAACTGAGACCAGTTTACACTTCTTTGACTCTGATGAGTTTCAGCAGAACTACAGAAATAGGTCTATCACACAGAACTTAATATTACCCTTTTTGAAATATTAAAGGTGTTGTAAGGGATATGTGTTGTTAAAATATCTCTAGTAATTATATAGATCATAATCATATTGTTTTTTCCATAACAGAGGTCTTCCATGTCTCCAGGCATAGAACTCATATAGGATACATGCAGAATATAAGTGAAACTGTAAGACATTGAACTAAAACACAAGCTGATACATCTTTGCAGGGTTCTCTCTCCTTTTAGGATGGAATTTGTAACCCACATGTACATTTATTTCTGTTTACCAACGAGATTGTGTGATGGGCAGACTCCTGGTACTGATCAAAGACTGCATGTTTAAAGGGATGTTTCACTTTCAAACATGTTGGGGGATTTTAACATGGATCTACTCAGACTTTTGTGAGGACCCCATTTTTTAAGTTGATTTGTTTAACATAATGTGTCAATATAGACTATAGATCAAGCTTGTACATTTTAATTATATACTAAGAGAAACAAAACAGGAAGAAAATACAACCTTTCATAACGTAATAGCATTTAGAATATCCATCATATAACTAAACATATAGGCAGTTTGTTTTAGTGTTGAGTAACACAAACAATAATTGTATTCTATATTTTTATGAAGAACAAACAAACGATTGATTCAACATTTTATTCAGTTTGTAGAATGGGTACAGTTTAACAAAAGTACAGGTCAATACAACAAACCTGAAAAATAAACAATTCATCCGAACATTTAATGACATGAAAAAAATCGTCTAAATATAAACTACAACAAATATGGGGAATCTGTAACATGGCAGAAGACAGTAGCCTACACCTATACTGTTATTTTCTATTCATTTATCTGGAAACTATTGACTCAGTGAATGAGGAGTAGTACTACAAATAACAGTCCGTTCAAATTGTATGTTTTTACTTGCAATTGATCTATACATTTGTTTAATCGGCATCCAATTAATCTAGTATCAGCATACATGTAATGCGTTTAAACAGTTTAGCCTTAAACAATTCTTAAAACATACGGAGGATGTGAATTCATATGTGTGCGGTCAGGACATTTTCAGTTTCTCAAATTAGTAAAATTCAAACACAAGAGTCAACAGTTTAAATCCAATGTGTACAACCTTGTGAAAGTCTAAATTATTTGAATTACTAAAAAGCTTTTCCACACACATCACAATTATTTGGGTTTCTCTCCAGTGTGAACTCTCTGGTGGGTTTTAAGGCTGTCTATTCTAGAGAAATGTTGTCCACAGTGATCACATCCATAGGGTTTCTCTCCAGTGTGAATCCTTTGGTGTGTTTTAAGGTAGGATATTGTAGAGAAATTTTGTCCACACTGATCACATCCATATGGTCTCTCTCCAGTGTGAACTCTCTGGTGGGTTTTAAGGCTGTCTATTCTAGAGAAATGTTGTCCACAGTGATCACATCCATAGGGTTTCTCTCCAGTGTGAATCCTTTGGTGTTTTTTAAGGTTGGATATTGTAGAGAAGTGTTGTCCACACTGATCACATCCATAGGGTTTCTCTCCAGTGTGAATTCTCTGGTGTGTTTTAAGGGTGGATATTTGAGAGAAGTGTTGTCCACACTGATCACATCCATAGGGTTTCTCTCCAGTATGGATTCTCTGGTGTGTTTTAAGGTGTGCCATTGTAGAGAATTGTTGTCCACACTGAACACATCCATAGGGTTTCTCTCCAGTGTGCATTCTTTGGTGTGTTTTCAGGTTTGCCATGTGGGAGAAGTGTTGTCCACACTGTTCACATCCATAAGGTTTTTCTCCAGTATGAATCCTCTGGTGTATTTTAAGTTTAGACATTGTAGGGAAGCGTTTACCACACTGATCACAGCAGTGGCATTTTTGCTTAGCCAAGCTTCTTTGTTCATTCACCTCTGGTAGAACATGGAAACCAGACTGATGATGCAACACTGCATTTGGAAACAAAGGAAATGTTGTTTAGAAGCATCCCTGGACTTAAAATAGTGTGAAGTTAATATACCCAATTTAGCATCCATTTGTAATTCGATTATACAAAAGTTTTATATTTTAGAAAATACATAAACTCAATGCTAAAATAAATCAAAACAAACATATGACTAGATAATAATACATCCTTATGGCATGCTGTATATCCATATAAACACAGTAAGTAACTTACAGAGGTCTTGGTGATCATTGGGTCCTCCCTGTTGAGCAGAACTGTTCATGGTGGCATTGGTAGAGTTCATCTTTAGCTGAAGTCTGGAGTCCACAGTCAGATCTGATCAGAAAGTATTGATATTCTGGAGGAGTTGTGGAGAACTGACAACTACAAACTCTTCTTATATTAGAGAGCCTGAGGTGGAACCACTAACTGCTTGGTGTTGATTGGCCAAAGAGTGTAACAATAGAATCATCAGCCACCAATCACAACCTAACAAACTGCTGCATGTCCTCCACCCCTCTCTGACTCCTCCCCCAGGTCATGCTCTATGCAACATTCTAGAAATAAACTGTGAGATTGCTTTGTAAGCTTCATATTTAATATATGAATCTATCTATATCCAATATAGAGTATCTGACTATCTGGATAATATATGTACAGTCTAAAAATATTGAATAAGTGGATATTAATGAAGTGTTACTGCAGCAGAGCCATTAAGAGGATTGCTCCATATTATGTCAGCAACATAGAACCAGCTCTGGTGAAGAAACAACAAGAAGTTTTACAAAACACAATTTGTTTTCCAAAACACAAACTGCCACCCACCCCCTAAAATTATTGCAAACAGTCTTCATAAATAGTACATCGTTTTATTGTATTAATTTGCAATGTAAGTTCAATTTGTTTTGACTTTAGAAGACAGTGGGTGGGGTTTCTGTACTGGTCAAGGCCTCCATTTGTGCTCTATTGTTCTCATTTAATCGCTTATCTATATTTACAGTGAAATCCCATTTTGTAATGTGTAGACCATGTGTCCATAGTGTAATGCATTATTGATTCATGACCAGGATAAGTCAGGATAAGTCATTATCCTTATAAAAATCATATCCTATATCCATCATTACATTGTTATTAACAACAGAGACACAATAACAGCAACAACTGTATTTGTGTAAACCCTCACAACTTTAAGTCATTGTTCAGGTTGTGTTGCTCTGAGGGAATGAGGAGCAGTCAGTTGTTTTGACATTCAAATGCAGAGATTAAACGTGTTAATGGTCACTGGTTGTCTGTCATTGGACAGATCACCTGTTAATGATCACATTATGGATGACCTGAGACCATTTTACACCTATTTGACTCTGAGTTTCAGCAGAACTACAGAAATAGGTCCATCACACATAACTTGTTATTATTATCCTTTAAAGTTATGTCATATGTTTTGTTAAAATAGCTCTAGTAATCATTGTTATATTGTTTGTTCAGCAACAGAGATCTTCCCACTTCTCCATACCCATTTCACCAACATAAGTATTACTCTTTCATAATGTGACATTTGTTCATAATATAATTGACCAGTAATATGACAATACAATATTTCTTTCACATGTTTTTAATTTAGTAATGTGAGTCATATATTGAACTGCACTGTAATTCTCAATGATCTGAGCAGGAAAGAGGAGACAGAAATGCACCAAGTAGAAAATCTAAAAATGAATTAAAAGTAATAAAAATCACTCAAAAATCAGTCACCAGAATACAGGTGTTTTCAATTAATCTGATGAAAGGATATGTAGTTCGCACACCGGCCTTGAGCTCCACATTTTTATTTAATGGAGAAGAGGATACAAAGTTTCGACCCCTTCAGGTCTTCGTCAGGATATGTTCAATTAATCTAACATGGTTAAAACGCTGTTTGAAAATAATATGGGAAGCTTGTATATGGACTGTTAAAATGGCCCCAAACTGTGAAATACCCCTTTCATATATTTGACCAATGGCTGTAGCCATAATATATAAGAACGCACACAATATGTATTTTGTAACACGTTTTATTTCATCCATACTTACAACACATGTATGTACAAAATGTGATTATGTGCTCATTTCTTCCCTGTCACAGACAATGTGTCTAATTTAAAATGTCTTGAAAAATGTCCAATAAGAAAATCCATTAACAAGTTAAACAAATCGATTTATACATACAGATGTATGGTCACAAAAAATATCTGAAATGGTAACCAGAGAACTGGCCATTTGAAACATGATCTAATCTACATGAAACCGAGAATATGCCTACATGTCATTTGAACACTACTGTATATCTGTGTCACTAATCATACATCACAACATTCACTTGTGCCATAATGTCTAATAAGGAATGAATCAACAAATTAGTGTCATTGCCATCCTTCTGTGGCTTGAATTAGTACAATTATTCCTACACTGACCACAAGGGAACAGTTTAAATTCAGTGTGTACAACCCTGTGAACTTCTAAATTAATATAATTACTAAAAGCTTTTCCTCACAATTATTTGGGTTTCTCTACAGTGTGAATTATCTGGTGTCTTCTAAGGCTTGACATTTGAGAGAAGTGTTTCCCACACTGATCACATCCATAGGGTTTCTCTCCAGTGTGAATTAGCTGATGCGTTTGAAGATTTCCCATTGTAGAGAAGTGTTTCCCACACTGATCACATACATAGGGTTTCTCTCCAGTGTGAATTAGCTGGTGTGTTTGAAGATTTCCCATTGTAGAGAAGTGTTTCCCACACTGATCACATACATAGGGTTTCTCTCCAGTGTGAATTCTCTGGTGTTTTTTAAGGTCGGACAACTGAGAGAAGTGTTGTCCACACTGATCACATCCATAGGGTTTCTCTCTAGTGTGAATTATCTGGTGTGTTTTAAGGCTGTCCATTCTAGAGAAGTGTTGTCCACACTGATCACATCCATAGGGTTTCTCTCCAGTGTGAATTCTCTGGTGGCTTTTAAGGCTGGACATTCGAGAGAAGTGTTGTCCACACTGATCACATCCATAGGGTTTCTCTCCAGTGTGAATTCTCTGGTGTATTTTAAGGCTTACCAAGTGAGAGAAGTGTTGTCCACACAGATCACAACCATATGGTTTATCGCCAGTGTGAATTCTCTGGTGGCTTTTAAGGCTGGACATTTGAGAGAAGTGTTGTCCACACTGATCACATCCATAGGGTTTCTCTCCAGTGTGAATTCTCTGGTGTGTTTTAAGATGTCCCATTGTAGAGAAGTGTTGTCCACACTGATCACATCCATAGGGTTTCTCTCCAGTGTGAATTCTCTGGTGTGTTTTAAGGCTTACCATTTGGGAGAAGTTTTGTCCACACTGATCACATCCATAGGGTTTCTCTCCAGTGTGAATCCTCTGGTGTATTTTAAGTCTGGTCATTGTAGGGAAGCGTTTACCACACTGATCACAGCAGAGGCATTTTTGCTTAGCCAAGCTTCTTTGTTCATTCACCTCTGGTAGAACATGGAAACCAGACTGATGATGCAACACTGAATTGGAAACAAAGGAAATGTTGTTTAGAGACATCCCTGGACTTAAAATAGTGTGAAGTTAATATACCTAATTATCAATTTAGCATCCATTTCATAATTCTGATTATACAATAGTTTTATATTTTAGAAAATACATAAACATAAACATAAACGAGTTCATCTTCAGCTGAAGTCTGGAGTCCACAGTCAGATCTGATCAGAAAGTATTGATATCCCGGAGGAGTTGTGGAGAACTGACAACTACAAACTCTTCTTATACTAGAGAGTCTGAGGTGGAACCACTAACTGCTTGGTGTTGATTGGCCAAAGAGGAGAACAATAGAATCATCAGCCACCAATCACAACCTAACAAACGGCTGCATGTCCTCCACCCCTCTCTGACTCCTCCCCCAGGTCATGCTCTATGCAACATTCTAGAAATAAACTGTGAGATTACTTTGTAAGCTTCATATTTAATATGAATCTATCTATATCCAATATAGAGTATCTGACTACCTGGATAATATATGTACAGTCTAAAATATTGAATAAGTGGATATTAATGAAGTGTTACTGCAGCAGAGCCAATAAGAGGATTTCTTTACATTATTTCAGTAACATGGATGTGGTATGTCTGGTGAAGAAACAACAAGAAAAACAGTTTTCCAAAACTATTGTTTTCAAAACACAAACTGCCACCCACCCCCTATAGTGTTGCAAACAGTCTTCATGAATAGTACACAAGCCTTCACATCTTTTACAAGTATACTACTGCACACCCTGTACCTTTTATATTTATTAAGTTGCAATGTAAGTTCAATTAGTTTAAACTTTAGAAGACAGTGGTGGGGTTTCTGTACAGGACTGGTCAAGGCCTAACAGCAAATTAGTATATTGTAAAATCCTCCATAGTTTTATAGCAAATTGGGCTCTATTGTTATCATTGAATCGCTTATCTATATTTACAGTTAAATCCCATTGTGTAATGTGTAGGCCATGTGTCCATAGTGTAAGGCATTATTAATTCATGATCAGGATAAGTCATCATCCGTATAATAATTATATCCTATATCCATCATTACATTGTTTTTAACAACAGAGACACAATAACAGCAACAGCTGTATTTGTGTAAACCTGGACAACTTTAAGTCTTTAAGTCATTGTTCAAGTTGTGTTGCTCTGAGGGAATGAGGGGCACTGAATTAGTTTCAATAGGGTTGTGATGACTGCACTTTTATTCAATGTTATTCAAATGCTAAATAATGAACAAAACCCACATTTCTTCCCCCTGGTTAAAATGTAAACAGGCTAAATGATGATGGCTGATGCTTCATTCACTTATTTGACAAGATACAAATAAGGAACTTTATATTACTTTATACTAAACTATTTACTTATTCTTCTCATTATTATCGCATTGGTTCTATGTTGATAGTGGAAATTGCCCTACTGAAGACACAGAAATTGATTAGTTGAAAACCTCTAGGTGGCAGTAATGTAACATGGCACCACCACACTGTGTGTGTGTGTGTGTGTGTGTGTGTGTGTGTGTGTGTGTGTGTGATTGATTTAAATGGTTTAATTGTACAGCTTGCCTTAGAACAACAAAACTCTGTAGCTGATGGGTAGGCCTTCCTGGGCTAGGCTTGATGGGTAGACCTTCCTCATTGATTCATGTAGCTGATGGGTAGGCCTTCCTCAGTGATTCATGTAGCTGATGGGTGGGCCTTCCTCAGTGATTCATGTAGCTGATGGGTGGGCCTTCCTCAGTGATTCATGTAGCTGATGGGTAGGCCTTCCTCAGTGATTCATGTAGCTGATGGGTAGGCCTTCCTCAGTGATTCATGTAGCTGATGGGTAGGCCTTCCTCAGTGATTCATGTAGCTGATGGGTAGGCCTTCCTCAGTGATTCATGCATTGTAGCTGATGGGTAGGCCTTCCTCAGTGATTCATGTAGCTGATGGGTAGGCCTTCCTCAGTGATTCATGTAGCTGATGGGTAGGCCTTCCTCAGTGATTCATGTAGCTGATGGGTAGGCCTTCCTCAGTGATTCATGTAGCTGATGGGTAGGCCTTCCTCAGTGATTCATGTAGCTGATGGGTAGGCCTTCCTCAGTGATTCATGTAGCTGATGGGTAGGCCTTCCTCAGTGATTCATGCATTGTAGCTGATGGGTAGGCCTTCCTCAGTGATTCATGTAGCTGATGGGTAGGCCTTCCTCAGTGATTCATGTAGCTGATGGGTAGGCCTTCCTCAGTCATTCATGTAGCTGATGGGTGGGCCTTCCTCAGTGATTCATGTAGCTGATGGGTAGGCCTTCCTCAGTGATTCATGTAGCTGATGGGTGGGCCTTCCTCAGTGATTCATGTAGCTGATGGGTAGGCCTTCCTCAGTGATTCATGTAGCTGATGGGTAGGCCTTCCTCAGTGATTCATGTAGCTGATGGGTAGGCCTTCCTCAGTGATTCATGTAGCTGATGGGTAGGCCTTCCTCAGTGATTCATGTAGCTGATGGGTAGGCCTTCCTCAGTGATTCATGCATTGTAGCTGATGGGTAGGCCTTCCTCAGTGATTCATGTAGCTGATGGGTAGGCCTTCCTCAGTGATTCATGTAGCTGATGGGTAGGCCTTCCTCAGTCATTCATGTAGCTGATGGGTGGGCCTTCCTCAGTGATTCATGTAGCTGATGGGTAGGCCTTCCTCAGTGATTCATGTAGCTGATGGGTGGGCCTTCCTCAGTGATTCAAACCGTTAGAAACACTGAGGCCTGCGTGCCGGAACGCGTTCGGATATTCCCCTTTTTCCATTAATTGTACTGAACTGACCCTCCGTGTTTGAGTAGGAGGAGGACGGCATCTGAAGAGTTTAGACAATACATGACAATCCTCCTCAGGGAGGATTCTGAGGGGCAGCTAGCCCCTCCTATGCACAGCTTTGTGTGTCTGTGTGTTTGTAGCGCAGAATGAGATGATTTGTCCATGACACTACTGTATATTCTATTTTTTTATTGCAACACTGCGATCAAATATAGTAGTTGCTTCTAATGTACAAACAACGATTGTGCTTTTGCAAAAATGTTGGGGCACGTGGAGTTTGTTTATATATAGCTAGATGGCTATAAACACTATTCCCGGTCGGTGGACTTCATATTATTTTTGTATTATAAATATTATTCTCTGGTATCAGTATTGGGTAAGTTGTGGTATTGGGATCGGATCGGGACATCCCTAATGAGAATGTTAATAAAACAATACAGTAGTGCTATAGTATTTAATCGTAGCAAAATACACAGTCACACTCTTGATGGAGGAAGTTATTTATTTACTTATTCATTTTCAGATGGAGGAGGAAGTTAACCTGTGAAACGGGAGACTGGATGTGGAGTTTATGACGTGCAGGCCTTACTGGAGCGTGGGTGAGTCCACAGTCCATACAGTGTTCATTACTATCACACCGATGAGATATGATCATAATGAACCCACCCAACCCAACTTGTTCAACACTGTTGTTTGAAATGTGCTTCTATACATACAGTGGATTGGATTGGATGGAATGGGAAGAGGGGAGGGGCTGGGGGAGGGAGGGGGAGGAGCGGGAGAGAGGAGGAGATGGACAGTTTTGGGCACTATTCTTTTCCATGTCAAGTGTCAAGTGCATGTCCCGTGCACGATCGGCTATCGATGTGAGTGGTTTTGACAACCCTGCCAGGCTAAAACTCACCTCTTCATCCTTTTATTATCGTGTATAAAATACTTTTATCTGACACTGTGTTCCAGATTCATGCAGACATTGTAGCAGCATACTGTAGGTCTGGTTACAGTTCAACTCCAACACATTGGATCTCTACACAGACAAGGACCGAGGAGTCATGACGGGTAAGGCTGTACACGTCTGATGGCGTTACATTTGACCATATAAACTGTTTGATTGATTGATTGAAATCTTTATTAACAGTTTGCAGAATTACAGTACATTTCAAGCACAAACTCAATACAAAGACTGAGTGGACGACCCAATTAAGCCTTACACTTGTTTACAACAGGGTCCACATTGTTCATTTCATCAAAACATTTAGAGACATACAAATAGACACTTCTATGTAGTTAAAGAACAGAACAGGAATTCATCATATAGGAAGCAAAAAGGGAAAAAATACATACATGTATGAGTGTGAATTGTACTATTATTGTAAGATGATGGTAATGAACAGTAGCAGAGCTACCAGGGGCTGTAGCTAAAGCAGGGGTTACACATATTTACCCACACATTTTTGACTTGAGCTATACTTCCAAAATGACGAGCTCACCCCAGCTACCGATGGGGCTTTGGCATAGCGGCGATGGCGTTGCATAATAAGACAAATGCACTTGGAATGTGAAATGGAATAGGTATTTTTTGTATTATATTCTTTTGGTATATGTTTTTGGTATAGTATTTGTAATAATGCTACCGACGTTTGTGCACACTGCACAGCAACAAAATATAGCATTTTGGGTTTGAGCTGACTGGCTGATTTATTTTAAAATATTTAAGTTAAACATTCTTCGGGGACATGTCGTGTGATCTACTGGTAGATTGAGATCTACCTTTTGGTCACCGCTGAGCTAAAGGGTGTCGGTGTGAGCCGGGCTCTGCTACGGCTCTCCAGGGCCTCATCAGAACCTGCTACGGCTCACCAGGGCCTCATCAGAACCTCATTATATTGTTGCAATGATGATGATGATGGTATTTCATTTACTTTATCCTTTATTTAAACCCTAAAAGCCACATTGAGATTTGACTCTGAAGTGTGAACTGGCCATAAGAGCAGTGGCAAATAATATTTAGGCGCTCTGACTGGAATCAATCTGAGCGCATGTGGCACTGAAGGTTAAAGGACTTCACCTACATCTAGGCTATTGTAAACATAAGTTAAGTTAATGTAAATGTAATTGGTCTTCACTATGCTCATAAGATTATACCATTTCTCTTTGATATTGATATTGGCACCCTCCTTGGATATTTAAAAAACAGACTCAAAAAGCAAAAAAGAAATATGTTTGGACACTTTTTGATGTGCTCCCACATTTTCATATATATTTGTTAGTTTTTCTCCTCAGCTATTTGTCTTCCTGTTGGTTTTATATATTAGCTTTTTTTGGTTTTGGAGTTGTTTGTTCCCCACTGAGCAATAGTTGGCTGTTAGACGTCTGTCTAAAAATGTTTTTAAAACAATGCAGGCTTATCTTAGAAGTTGATTAGCAGTTTTTTTTTAATGCTGACGCTGTACAGCACTTTAATCGGCCTTTGGTTATTTTTAAATGTGCTTTCACTAGGAAAGACCAAGCATTAGACAGAACTAGGTTTAGGGTTGTTTATTGAATAAACTTTGGTTATGGTCGTTTATGGGCACGTTGCATGCGTAGCATGGGACGTGTGGCATTAGGCCAAGGATGCTGAGTGTGAAATGCACATATAGGTTTATTATTGTCTTTTGAATGAACTTGGAGTATGGTCGTTTATGGGCAGGTCGCATGTGAAAGGCTGAGATCAATTCTGCATAACATAAAATTATATCTATTTAAAAAAACAGTGAATGGCATTGTTTTGACAAGCTGGTAAGACTATACTGTATGTTGTTATTATTCTGACGTCAGTAAATAAATACTTAGTGGTCTATATTTTGTTGAAACCTCTGCATGCATACACCTTTTTCTTTTTGGCATGAGCAGATATTATATACTATATACTAGCATATATATATATATATATATATATATATATATATATATATATATATATATATATATATATATATATATATATATATATATATATATAAATATAGGCTATATATATATATATATATATATATATACTATACAGTATAATATATATAATAGCGAGTTAGGGTTGATGACTGACGAGGAAGGTAACAGGTTGTCAATCACACGCAATTCACGGCAGTAAAACAGATTGCGTGTACGTGAATAAACAGGCTTAAAAATTAAAGCAATGTCGTTTTAGTCCACTTATAAGGTCATTTATTAATAAGGTACTGTATTCATTTACATTTTATTTTGTAATTTCCAAGTAGGTCAGAGTCAGTCACAGGGCTGTATGTGGCCCCCAGGCTGTGGTCAGTCAGCCACAGGGCTGTGGTCAGCCAGCCACAGGGCTGTATGTGGCCCCCAGGCTGTGGTCAGTCAGCCACAGGGCTGTGGTCAGCCAGCCACAGGGCTGTATGTGGCCCCCAGGCTGTGGTCAGCCAGCCACATGGCTGTATGTGGCCCCCAGGCTGTGGTCAGTCAGCCACATGGCTGTATGTGGCCCCCAGGCTGTGGTCAGTCAGCTACAGGGCTGTATGTGGCCCCCAGGCTGTGGTCAGCCAGCCACAGGGCTGTATGTGGCCCCCAGGCTGTGGTCAGTCAGCCACAGGGCTGTATGTGGCCCCCAGGCTGTGGTCAGTCAGTCACAGGGCTGTATGTGGCCCCCAGGCTGTGGTCAGTCAGCTACAGGGCTGTATGTGGCCCCCAGGCTGTGGTCAGTCAGCCACAGGGCTGTATGTGGCCCCCAGGCTGTGGTCAGTCAGCCACAGGGCTGTATGTGGCCCCCAGGCTGTGGTCAGCCAGCCACAGGGCTGTATGTGGCCCCCAGGCTGTGGTCAGTCAGCCACAGGGCTGTATGTGGCCCCCAGGCTGTGGTCAGCCAGCCACAGGGCTGTATGTGGCCCCCAGGCTGTATGTGGCCCCCAGGCTGTATGTGGCCCCCAGGCCGTGTAATTCCCAGCTCTGATCTAAGATTCTAGAGCATGATAACGATAGCAGTGTGATTACAGAGAGGTACCGGCGATGGTGCGTCTCATAATAGGCATTAGTAATAAGGACCAATTATAATGACTTGGAACATGTTTTTCACCTTGGAGTAATTCACCTTTTGCTGATTGAACCTCATTAATTTGTCCTATTTTGTCTCTTTTCAGTCTAACAGTGTGAGTTCATCTTTCCTGGGTGTCTGACCAGCAGAGTGACGTCATGGCTGAAACAGCACATGGTGGTGAGTCCATGTTAAACTTCATGAATGAACACACACACATTGGGCTGGTGAAAATTGGGCCGTGTAATCCCCGCAGCGAGCGTGTAGTGTGAGGCTGAGATGGTCTAGAACGTAACCCTAACCCGTGAGGATATCAGACCAGCAGAGTGACGTCATGGCTGGTGAGTCCATGTTAAACAATTTACAATTTACAATTTAGGCATTTAGCAGACGCTCTTAATCCAGAGCGATTTACATTAAGCAAGAACAAAAGCATGGGAATACATCACATAAAAGCATTTATCATGAAACGTGCGCAACATGCGTTCATGAATGAATCTCAGTATAGTAGCTATACTTGGTGGAGAAAAAAACACTCACAGGATAATCTACTCGAGGCCTTTTTGTTTTTACTTTTTAGTACATGGTGCATTTAGATAGAACTTTTATCTAAAGCACTTCACATACACTTTACATTCACACACTGGGCCTCTCTCTAGCCCTGAGCCACTGCCACCCATGAACACCTACAGAATATTACTGAACTTATTAATCATTCATTCGTTAAATCAGGGCCCTGGCAGGTTTCTGCTAGGCATTTTTATGGAAGACTAACGTGACTGTCTGGAAATATTCTAGTGTGTCCAAGTTCATATTCACACAGGGATTTTGGTTTTGACGTTTAGTTGAATGTTAGTCTTGATAGACATGATTAGTCATTTTTTACCAAATATATTTTTCACAGAATCTTCTTTTTCCTATACGGTACAATAATCTGTCCCTCGTCACGGTTGGTCACATTGTTACTCATTTCCCTCTTTGTCATTTTCACCTGTACAATTATATTTTTGTAATTGTCATAATGTTGCTGATGTCAGAGCCTTCATGATGTCAGTGCCTTCATGATGCTCAGTGACATCATAATGATGTCAGAGGTGGGCGGGTCTTTCAGTACCTTCATGATGCTCAGTGACATCATAATGATGTCTGAGGTGGGCGGGTCTTTCAGTACCTTCATGATGCTCAGTGACATCATAATGATGTCAGAGGTGGGCGGGTCTTTCAGTGCCTTCATGATGCTCAGTGACATCATAATGATGTCAGAGGTGGGCGGGTCTCTCAGTTCCTTCATGATGCTCAGTGACATCATAGAAGGTAGGTTTGTTTCCCTGCCCACATCCTTGTTGTTTTCGGGTGAATTTCACCCGTGTTTAGTGATAGTGTGATAGTGTGATAGTGTTTAGTGATAGTGTTTAGTGATAGTGTGATAGTGATAGTGTGATGGAGAAAAAACCCATACACCCACAATGGACTTCTAGTTTCTTCACTGGACCATTCTCACATGTCCGAGGAATGGTGGACCAAAGGAGAAGTTCCCAGCTTAATTTCCTTTTTTAGTAATATTTAAAAAAAGAAATATGCATGTTTTTCATTGATTTTGCCCCACCCCCATGATATCTATTATTATTTTCTGGTGAAAAGTCATCATGAAATATTAAAGAAGAGTATAAGCTACAGTTGCCACGTATTGCTGTACTTTTTATGTAATATTTTAAATCTATGCTCCATGTTTAGTGACGGTGTGACAACAATATGTTTAGTGTTCTAGGGTAAAAGGAAGTGGAGTGGACTGATGCTGAACTAAGTTGTATTGTTTTATTATACAATGACAATAAACCATCTAATCTAATCCAGAAGCTACTTTATAATATGAGGTCAGCCGGCTGTGGAAAGTAAAACGGTCCTCGGTCATAGTTCACCTGAATTTCACTAGCATATACATTTATGGTCCTATACAAGTGAAAACTGATGTGAATCCCACCCACACAGTGTCTTACTGTAGCCGTGGAGGAGCAGCAATAGTTCCCTAATGCTAACGTTGTGCTCCTTTTTACCATAAGGTATAAAGTGGGTCTCTTTGGACATTCACATCACTAGACCTCTACGTGCCCGTTGGCCACCGGCCTATACTTGATAAACTAATAATACCCGTTGTCAACTTGTCATAGCACCTGTTTGAACTATCTCCCTTTTGTGCCCTGCCTGTATAAGTGCATATGGAGATCCCTGTGTACAAAGTGACTGGTTAAGTAATCAATTGGCAGCTAAGTCCTGCCCTATGCGGGAGCTTACTATTTCCGTAGACAACGCCCTGGTAACGTCTGTCCCAACAGCCAGGAATCTTGGTGTTGTCCTGGACAGTCAGCTCTCGTTCAAAACTCACATCACAGCTGTCACTCGATCCTGTAGGTTCACACTCTATAACATACGACGAATTAGACCGTTCCTCACCCAGGAATCAGCCCAGCTCCTAATCCAGACAACAGTCTTGTCAAAACTAGACTATTGTAACTCCCTCCTTACTGGCCTACCAGCATGTGCACTTAAACCTCTCCAGCTGATCCAAAATGCCCGCTCGCTTCGTCTTCAACTAGCCAAAATTCTCACATGTCTCCCCCCTGCTCCGCTCCCTCCACTGGCTCCCGGTCGCTGCCCGCACAGAATACAAAATCTGATGCTGGCATTCAAAGCAACCAAAGGTATGGCTCCCCCATATCTTGCAAGTATGATTGAACCCTACAAACCCTCCCGCGCACTCAGATCAGCCAACGCAGGGAAGCTGGAAGTACCCTCACTAAAAACGCCGGGACAACGCTCCGCACATCCCAAACTCTTCTCCCTTCTGGCTCCAAAACTGTGGAATGCACTTCCCATTGCAGTCAGAACTGCAGCATCACTCCCAATCTTCCGCCGTAGTCTGAAAACCCACCTTTTCAGACTCCATCATGGCCCGTAGCACTTACCCCACCCCCTTAGATAGCATTTCTGTAGACTTAGATAGCATTTGATACAGACTTATAGCATGTTATGTAGACGGCACTATAATTACATTGTATGTAGTCATAGCACGCCATAGTACATATGTAGTAGTATATATGTATAGTTCATATGTATAGTTCCATTATATAGATATTCCACTGTTACTTTCTTAGCTTACGCATGTTTCATGATAAATGCTTTTATGTGATGTATTCCCATGCTTTTGTTCTTGCTTAATGTAAGTCGCTCTGGATTAAGAGCGTCTCCTAAATGCCTAAATTGTAAATTGTAATGTGTGGGGTTGCCATGGCAATCAATTGGCTGAGGCAGAGGAAATTGCACATGCGGTTGTTTGGAACGCATGTATCAAATATGAAGTCGGTGGGGCAAACGGTTCTCGAGTTACGTGCATTACAACCGTGTACACACACACACACACACACACACACACACACACACACACACACACACACACACACACACACACACACACACACACACACATGCATGCATGCAGACAGAGATGTGGCACATTTACAGTAGGACTAGACCTGTACGTGCCCGTCGCAGTCGGCCACCGGCCTACTTGGGAACGATGCAACTTGGGAACCTAATGATACACGTTGTCATAGCGCCCTTTTTAACTGTCAGCCGGTGTCCCACATGGAGATCTCAGATCTGTGTATGTGTGTGCCTGTGTGTGAAGTTGTTGGTGTGTCAAACGGTTCTCCAGTTAAGTGCATTACAACCGTACACGCACACACACGCACGCAGAGACTTGGCGCATAGATGAGCACTCTCTATGGCTGCTCTCATCTAGACTATTCCTGGGACAGCATATAGTTACGCTGTTGTCCTCGAATAAATTATTAACTGAATGCCTTGGATTGAAGTGTAGTTACGCTTAGACAAGGTGCAGTCACAAGTTTGCACCTGGCAATAAAAGGGATTTATTGACCTGGTTAGATAAAGTGATGACTCTGAGCTGGGCCAGCCAGGGTGGGGAGACACAGTGGTTGTTTAGCTTTTATTCATATTCTTTTTAATCTACAGACACTGGTGTTTTTAATGTCATGTCATTGCTGCTCATCCACAGTATTATTATTTTTTAATGAAACAGAGTTTTATGAAAATTCCTTATCTGTACCAAATTAAAAAACAAACAAATTGGGCTCTGTGTCTGTCCTGGTCAGATCAAGACATTTCTGTGAGCCAACATGACTGATCTCATCCTCAAGTTCAGGGGAAAAGCTATTCTCCTGAATGCTGCCTTCCAGTATATCTGGCATGGAAAGGAGAGGCATTTGCATTTCTTTCACCATGTAGTAAATGCTGCATTCATTCGTGGTCTGGAGAGGGCAGTTGTTTTACAGACGGGTAAAAGGGCAGGGGCTGAAGCCCCCTTTGATGTCTATGTGTTCTGTGTGCACTGTATCCCTGCTCTAGGATTTGGATGGAGGGATATGTAGAAATGTCCTTGTGCTGTAATTAATGTCCGTCTCTCTGTCTCTCTGTCTCTCCCTTCTCTGTCTGTGTGTCCATTCAATTCAAAATGCTTTATTGGCATGATGACATGTTTTGCATTGCCAAAGCATACATGCAGTATAAGTTACTGTTAGTCTATATGTTACAGCAGGTCTCTGTGTCGTACCTAGTTAGCAATTATATGATTACCCTGAAATACAGGACAATTATATGATTACCCTGAAATACAGGACAATTATATGATTACCCTGAAATACAGGACACAGGGCAAGGTGTAGTGAAAGTCTCTCAGGAAACTACATCAGTATGCTGAGATTCCCCAGAGTGAACAGACCTACACTGCCCCCTACTGACAGTAGTTAGCTGTTGTTTGGGCTCTCTGTCATGTAGAGAACAGTGCCACAACACCAAAGACCAAACAAATAATACATGCTTGAATATTGCATTTCATTTGAATTGATCTTTATCAATAGATTCCTCAGTTACAGTGAGTTGACGTTTGCTGTGTGGTGTTTTCTGACGGTATTGTTTTAGATGTAGCCCCTAGTAGAGTATTTACTAGTGACGTCATGAGTCATGCCGGTATAAACAGCCTTTATAATCAGGCAGTCGGGAGGTTGCCAATCTTTGGGTCCTCACAGCACCACACTGGTTGGAGTGTTGTGAGAGGGAGATTGTTATCATGTTTGCACTGACTTGGTCACTCAGGTGTGTACTGTTTCTGTCGTCTCTCCAGTATAAAAAGTGTAGGAATGCAAATTGGAGAATAAATTATAGCCTACAGCCTACACCTGGTTCATGTGGAGCTGAGGTTTAACCGCTGTTCATTCTTCTTTAGTTTATTTGTAATTAGGGATGTCCCGATCACATTTATTTGCTCCAGATCCAATTCCGATCATTTGATTTTGAGCACCTGCCGATACCGATTTTTACAATTATTTAGAACACGTTTTTGCCATAATCACAACAGTACAATATCCCAAATCACAGACAATATCCAGTCTAATATCATGATATGGATATAATATTGATACTAGGGATTTCCCCGTTCACGTTTTTTTGGCTCCTGGTTAGATATTGATTGCTTGTCAAAGAATCAACTCCGTATTAAAACAGGAAACATTTATTAGTTCTCCAGTGAACAACTGCACTGCGCCGGCATGTCCCCTGCTTATGACGTAATCAGTTGGACATCACAGTACATCCCCCCCTTACTAGCAAATAAACTCCAATGTACATCTGTACAATAACCAATATATATTATATATATATATAATACAATAATCCAGAAGCTATATGAGGTCAGCCAGCTGTAGAAAGTAAAACGGTCATAATTCATCTGAATTTCACTAGCACATCAATATAATGGTCCTCTATACATATACATCTCCCCAGTAGAGTTCAGTCAGGTAACCAGCCGTGCCTGCACTCCCCTTCATGTTGGGCTGCCATAGAGGCTCAGGTGAGGGGCTTGTTGGTATACACTGGTTGGCCTTAGTGGTTTGTAGTGATTACATTGCTCTGTTGAGTTGCAGTGTTGGCTTGGATGCCATTTGTAAGGGTGTTAAATGTGTGAGTTCACCCTTCTCTGAGCCTGCAGACCATAGAAGTGCAAATGTAGTGGAAATGCCTTATTTGTACCAAATAATAAAATAAAATAAATTTGGGTTCTGTGTCTGTCAAGATCAGATCAGATCTGATCAAGACATTTCTGAGGACCAGGACATGTCTGATCTCATCCTCTATTACAGGGACATGCAGAGAGTGTTAGACAGGCAGCAGGGGCTGAAATCTGAAAAAAGAGAGCACTTTTGGACAACAATAGCGAAACTAGCTGATCTACAAGCTCACAGAGCTTGTAGATCAGCATCTTTTGGGGCGCAACACACCACTCTTTATCTAGTGGAGATGCCGTGTGACGACATGGATTTAGAAACAAATTAGTTCAACACAAAATGCTGTGTTCAAGTTCAGGGGATTTTGGGGAAAAAGCAATTCTCCTGAATGCTGCCTTCCGGTATATATGGCATGGAAAGGAGTGGCATTTTAAGGTATAAAGTGAAACTCTTTGGACATTCACATCATGAGCACTCTCTATGGCTGCTCTCATCTAGACTATTCCAGGGACAGCATATTGTTACACTGTTGTCCTCAAATAGATTATTAACTCAATGCCTTGGATTGAAGTGTAGTTACACTTACACAAGTTCAGTCACAAGTTTGCACCTGGCAATAAAAGGGTTATTGACCTGGTTAGATAAAGTGATGATGAGAGAGAGAGAGAGAGAGAGAGAGAGAGAGAATTACAGTCACCCAAAACTATAGTTATTATTTAGTGACTATATTACTTTAGGGGCAGCGGTGCCCCTAAAGCGGTTAGAGGAGCACCCTTGTTGCCGAAAGGTTGCCGGTTCGATTCCCAGGACGGGCTGGAAAAATCTGGGTGGGGAAGTGATTGGTCAATCACTCACCCAACAACACCGCTGAAGTGCCCCTGAGCAAGGCACTGAACCCCCCAACTGCTCCAGTGTAGCCACCAGTATGAGGCTGAGGTTGTATACTGGTCAGCTCCCAGGTTTTAATGTGTGTCTCTGTGTGCAGGGCGTTGCTGAAAATGAGCACTTGTGCTCAGCTACTACCATGGGTACATAAAGGATTAAAAAATAAATACTAACCATCTACCGGTATATCCTACCTGCTGGCCATGCAGGGTGAAGTAGGCCTACAGCAATATTCTGTAGTGTTTTCTCTCTGCTCTCTCTGTTTTCTACAAGCTCACAGAGCTTGTAGATCAGCATCATTGATGTCTATGTGTGCTGTGTGCACATCCCTGCTCTAGGATTTGGATGGAGGGATATGTAGAAATGTCCTTGTGCTGTAATGTCCGTCTCTCTGTCTCTCCCTTCTCTGTCTGTGTGTCCATTTAATTCAAAATGCTTCATTGGCATGATGACATGTTTTGCATTGCCAAAGCATATAAGTTACTGTTAGGCTATATGTTACAGCAGGTCTCTGTGTCGTACCTAGTTAGCAATTATATGATTACCCTGAAATACACTGAAAAAAACAGTAACATTATGAAGTACATCTTTGTGATGTCACTGAGATGTACTTCATAATGTTACTGATTTTTTTTTCAGACATACAGTTCTAGGCAACACAGAATGGGGGGGACTTTCTTATTATATCCACACAACAACTCTAAGGTATATTAATGACAGTAAAATGTTGAAAATGAGTGGAATCCCGTAGTCACTATTCACTGGGATACCAAAAACATTTGAAAAAAGGTTTCTCAAATATTGATATGCGATTAAAATTTGATTAATCGAGATTAATTAACTACAAAGCCTCTGATTAATTAGATTAATTTTTTTAATCGATTCCCAGCTCTAAAAATAATACTACTAATAATAAATAAGATATCAGGAAAAGTGTGTGTGTGCGTGCGTGCAGCTGGTGTGAGAAATACAATGACATTGAAACATTTTCAAATAGTTTTAGTTCATGATGTGATTTTTAAGTGTATTGTATCACATTATCATTACAGGAGACCTGCAGGGGAAACCTCTGAAACGCACCGAAAGCTACGACTTTCTACCTCCTAACAGTGAGTACAACTGAACTGAATCACAACTTACTGGTGTTTAATGTGTTTTGGTTTGATAATGTTTGCAATATTCTACATGATTATTTGAAGTTATCACTCAGCACATATAGTTGTAATACACAAGATATAAAGAACCTTTGTAAGGCTCTGTGGGACATAATGAACATCTTAAAGGGGTAATTCACGTTAAAACATTTCTGTTTAGCTCCCCAGACATGTTTTTGAGTTGCTTGGTTCAGTTGTTAGATATCTGATACACATTTGATCAGACATGCTCCCTTGTAAGCCCATTTAATGTCAAACTCCATGTTAGATTAAACTAATTGAAAAGTCCAGGATGCTGGTGATATTGTGCTTCTAGTGAACGGGGAGACCATAATATTTGATTACGGTATTTATATTTTCTGTAACATATCAATGTGTGCTGTAAGTCCATGAAGGTCTCCCTGATTTTCATACATACAGTTGCCTTTGTGCACATACAGTAACAAAAATACCCCAATGGAGTGGGAACCTAATGTAATTATTATTATATACATGTATTCATGTAATGTTTTCATGTAATGTTTTCATGTAATGTTTTCATTTCAGTGTCTGAGGTGAGGGTTGTTCTGTTAGGGAATGACCAGTCAGAGAGGAACAGAGTTGGGAACCTCCTTCTGAGACAGCCTGTGTTCAGTGGTGCTCTCAGAAAATGTATGACAGGTAGTGTTGTAGTGGAGAACAGTCAGATGGTGGTCATCAACACTCCAGACCTGCTCGATTCCAAGATGAGATCCCCAGAAATGTCAAAGATGGTCAAAAGCTGTGTGAGATATTCTGATCCTGGACCTCACGTGTTTCTACTGGTGATTCAGCCTGAAGACTTCACTGAAAAACAAAGAATCAGGTTACAGAATATTCTTGAAACCCTCAGTCATCGCTCATATGATCATTCACTTGTATTAGTCTCAACACCCAGACAGCAAAGTGCAGGTCTCTTGTTAGACTATGTGAAGTATCCTTCACTACAAGACATGATCAGGAAATGTAGGTTCAGGCACGTAGAGCAGAGGAACCTTGACCACCTAGAGCTGTTGACACGATTGGGTCAAGTTGTTAAGGAGAACCATGAACAGCACGTCCACTGTGATGTCTATGATGAGGCCAGTGGTCTCACCAGCACTGATGACGGCCAGAGACCAGATGCTGTGAGATCGGGTCCAGAAAGAGCTGCTGGTAAGGGATGGACTTCATGGCATTTATTTGTATATTTTAAAAAAAATGTTTTTATTTATATATATTATTATTATATATATATTATTTATATAAACTGTGGAGCAGAAGCTGTTTGTGCAGACTTCATTTCCATTCCTCCATTTATTTGAATATGACCTGTTTTGTATGCTAATGTACAAATCCTACCTAACCAACTACTAAAACAAACAACATAAACAAACAAGAGTAACCATCTGTCTCTTGTGATACTATTCAGTGAGTCTTATTTTGAAGAGCCACTAGGATCTATTCAGTGAGTCTTATTTTGAAGAGCCACTAGGATCTATTCAGTGAGTCTTATTTTGAAGAGCCACTAGGATCTATTCAGTGAGTCTTATTTTGAAGAGCCACTAGGATCTATTCAGTGAGTCTTATTTTGAAGAGCCACTACAGGATCTGATTGACATGTTTGACTGTCAAGGTTTCAGCCTCCAGGAAGAAAGAAACCCTAAATAAATGTACAAAGGGATGACATCATTGTTCATTGCACAAAACAACAACACCATCTAACAAATACAAAGCAAAGGTTGTGGCACCTCATTTATAAGTGACTGTGATACAGATGTAGGCTATAGGTGGCTGCGTTGCTGCTTTCCAGTCGAGCCATGGCTGTTTATCCGACTGGTGTGGCTTGTTGATACGAAGTCCCGGGTTCGCTTCACGGCCGAGGATACACAGACATAGGCTAACGCACACAACACTAATACATATTGTTTGTTGTGGTTTTGAATATGGGTTGAATTAAATCAATGTATCACAGGAGGCCTGCAGGGGAAACCTCTGAAACGGACCGACAGCTACGAGATGCTGCCTCCTGACAGTGAGTACAACTGAACTGAATCACAATTTATTAGGGTTTGATATTTTTGCAATATTCTATATGATTATTCAAAGTTATTACTCAGCATATAGTTGTACTAATAATTTAATCTGATACAGATGATCTGACAAGATCTAAATTGTAATGGTTGCATTTGTATAGCGCCTTTATCCAAGACGCTTTACAGAGATTGTGCATTACATTCACCCATTTACACACACATTCATACACCGATGCCGAGTGTAGGAAACCATCCAAGGCACCAACCAGCACATCAGGAACAATTAGGGGTTCAGTGTCTTGCTCAAGAACACTTTGACACTAACTCTGGGGGAGCCCGGGTTTGAACTGGCAACCTTGCGGTTCCGATCCGGTCACTGCCGGCCCCGAAGATATAAAGAGCCTTTGTAAAGCTAGGCTGTGCGGGACATAATGAACCTAACAACTTAAAGGGGTATTTCACTTTAAAACACTAGTTTTTAGCACCCCAGACATGTTTTTGAGTTCCTTGGTTCAATTGTTAGCAGAGATGATGATTGACAGGTACAATCACTAGAGAGAGAGAGAGAGATACAAAAAAAAAAGCCTAATTATTATAATTATGTATTAATGTAATGTTTTCATGTAATGTTTTCATTTCAGTGTCTGAGGTGAGGGTTGTTCTGTTAGGGAATAACCAGTCAGAGAGGAACAGAGTTGGGAACCTCCTTCTGGGACAGTCTGTGTTCAGTGGTCCTCTCAGAGACTCTATGACAGTTGGTGGTGTAGGTGAGAACATTAAGATGGTGGTCATCAACACTCCAGACCTGCTAGATCCCAAGATCTTACTTCGAGAACTGACAGAGAAGATCCAAAGCTGTGAGGAATGTTCTGCACCTGGACCTCACGTGTTTCTACTGGTGATTCAGCCTGAAGACTTCACTGTAAAACAAAGAATCAGATTACAGAGCATTCTTGAAACCCTCAGTCATCGCTCATTTGATCATTCACTTGTATTAGTCTCAACACCCAGACAGCACAGTGCAGGTCTCTTGTTAAACTATGTGAAGTATCCTTCACTGGATGAAGTGATCAGGAAATGTAGGTTCAGGCACATACAGCGGAAGAACCTTGACCGCCGAGAGCTGTTGACACGATTGGGTCAAGTTGTTAAGGAGAACCATGAACAGCACGTCCACTGTGATGTCTATGATGAGGCCAGTGATCTCACCAGCACTGATGACGGCCAGAGACCAGATGCTGTGAGCTCGGGTCCAGAAAGACCTGCTGGTAAGTGTTGGACATCATGGCATTTCATTTGTATATTATTTAACAGTTTTTCTTCTTCTGCTAATGTATAAATCCTACCTAACTTCCAAAAAAGAATTGGCCTACAAGAAAAGGAAAAAAATAATTAATTGCTCAAACAGAAAATCATATTTTTTCACACAGACAACGCAGGTTTTTATTTTAATTTAGGGAGGATTTCACTTGTGGAGCTGTAGTAGCCCACTCCTCTAAAATAATTATAAATTATTAAAACAGTGACTGTTAGTGATTGATGAATCTCCACCAGGAGATTCGTGTTTTTCGATTCCTGAACTATATTATAATAATTTTACTTGTAATACATCAATGCCTCTAATCTACGTCTTAATTAAGTTGCTGAATGCAATGGGGTTGTTTGTTCAAAATAGTCAAAATACATTTCACCACTTTTTGTTTTGTAGATTCTGGACTCAGGATTGTGCTTCTTGGGAAAAGTGAGAACAAAAGGGCAACACTTGGCAACTTAATCCTCGGACATGATGTTTTTTCATGTATGCGGACATTATTCGGACATAATGTTTTTAATGTCATCCAAAGTCCAACCAAGCAAGGGGTTAATGGAGACTGGAATGGAAAGCCTGTCAGAGTAGTGAAAACCACAAACCTCTTCAGCATTTCTGTTGGATCAGTGAGAAAAGAAATAGAAGAGATCTGTTCATCTGATTGTTCACCCCATGGACCAAATGTATTCCTGCTGCTGTTGAAGCCTAATGACTTTACTGAGGAAGACAGAGACACACTGAAGTTCATCATGACCTCATTTCATCAAGAGGACTTGAGCAACTTCATTGTCATCAAAACTGATGAGGTTCAACCAAATGCATCTCTAAAACAGATCATTGCAGACTGTGGAGAAAGACTTTACAGCATGACTGAAGATCACATTCCATCACTGATGATGGAAATGGAGAAGATTGTGAGTGAACACAAAGGAAGATGCCGTACCTCTGTTAAAGGTAGCGGTGCGATGACACCAAAGTCAAACCCTCCTCTGAACCTGGTTCTGTGTGGTACTGGGAAGACCTCCGCAGCCAACACCATTCTGGGTCAGACCCAGGACAGCTCAGGGCCTAGTTCCCCTACAGAGTGTGTGAAGAGACAAGCAGAGGTGTGTGGCCGCTCAGTGACCCTGGTGGAACTGCCTTCCTTGGATGAATCATCTGAAGCAATGATTCACAATGTGTGGAGGTGTGTCTCTCTCTGTGATCCTGAGGGCGTGCATGCCTTCCTGTTGGCCGTTCCTCTCGGTCCGCTCACCGATGAAGACAAGGCAGAGTTACAGAACATCCAGGATGTATTCACCTCTGAGATCAGAGACTTCACCAGGGTTCTGTTGACTGTAGAATCTGATCCAAATGCTCCAGCTTTTGTCAACTTTGTAGATCAAGACAAAGGCATTAAGGAGCTGTGTAAGAGCTATGCAGACCGACGCACTGTATTCAACACTAAGAACAACAAGCAAGTTCCTGAGTTGTTGGATGCTGTGGAAAAGATGAGACCTCTGGAGGGTAAATCACTTTGCTTCACAAGAGAAATGTTTATCAAAGCCCAGATGGAGAAGATCATACAACAAGACATACTTTTCAAGACCCAGAATAATACGATCATACAACAAGACAGACTCATCGCCAAACTACAGGCTGTAGGAAAAGAGTTGGAAAGACCCAACACTCGTAAGTATATCACTTGTTACCTTTAGATTGTCAGAATTCAACTCTTGTTCATATTGATAATCCATTGAACGAATTAGCTAGAACAAGTTATAAATAAACACATAAATACATACAAAATAAGATGGTGTAGAACTAATTATATGCCTATTTCAGGTGATCATGACGATCAGAGCCTCAGGATGGTGCTGATAGGGAAGACTGGCAGTGGGAAAAGCGCATCAGCTAACACTATTTTGGATCAAGAGATATTTAGCTCCGAACTCAGTCCAAACTCTGTCACCAAGTTTTGCCAGAAAGCACAGGCTGAAGTAGACGGCCGTCGAGTTGTTGTAGTTGATACACCTGGTCTGTTTGACACAAGTCTGTCCCAGGAAGAGGTTCATGAGGAGATGATCAAATGCATCAATATGCTGTCCCCAGGACCTCATGTGTTCCTGTTGGTGTTAGGGATTGGTCGACACACAGAAGAGGAGAAAAATACATTGAAGCTAATCCAGGAGAACTTTGGAAATGATTCCAAGAAGTTCACCATCATTCTTTTCACAAGAGGAGACGATTTGAAACATAAGAAGAAAAAAAAGTCCATTGAAGACTACATCAAAGACTGTGATGATTCATTTAAGAAGCTGATTTCTGACTGTGGAGGAAGGTACCACGTCTTCAACAATATCGATGAAAACAATAGAGAACAAGTCAGTGATCTACTGATGAAGGTTGAGGAGATGGTGAAGGAGAATGGTGAGGGGTGCTACACCACAGAGATGTTCCAGGAGGCTGAGGCAGCAATCCAAAAACAGATGGAGAAGATTTTAAAAGAGAAGGAAGATGAGATGAAGAGAGAAGTGGAGGAGCTGAAAAGAACCCATGAAGAAGAAAATAAAAAAATGAAAGAAAGGATGAAAGAGCAGGATGATGAAATTGAAAAGGAGAGAGAAAAAAGAGAGACACAACTCAAAGAAAAGGAGGATTCTATTAAGAGAGAGCGTGAGGAAAGAGAAGAGGAACGTGTTAAAAGAGAAGAGGAGGACAAAAAACGGAAGGATTTGGAGGAAAATAAACGCAATGAGTGGAATGAAAAACTCATTGCCTTGGAGAGAGAGAAACAAAAGGTGTCAGATGAAAAGGATAGAGTTTTGGAACTCAAGAGAAAAGAAATGAGAGAACAGCAAGATGCTTGGGAGAAGGAAAGAAGAGCATTGCTGGATAAAAGAAAAAAGGAAGAAGCCAAGAGAAGAGAAGAAGAACGAGATAAAATAAAAAGGCTTCAGACAGAATTTGATCTGGAAAGACAAAAACATGAAAATAAAAGAAGAGAAGAAGTTCAAAATAGACAAGAAGAAGAAAATAAACAACAGGCAATTCTGCAGGAGAGGAAGAAAGAACAGGAAGAAAGGGAAAAGGACGACAGAGGAAGGAAGGAAGAAGAGGAAAATAAATTACTGGAGTGGGAGAAAAAACTTAAGGTCTTGGAGAGAGAGAAAAATGTAGGATCAGAAGAAATGATAAAACAAAAAGAGGCCTGGGAGAAGGAAAGAGAAAGATGGAATAAAAAAGCACAGGAAGACAAAGACGGAAGAGAAGAAGAAGAGAAGAAAATAAAAAGTCTTCAGAAAGAATTTGAACGTGAAAGAAAAGAACATGAAAGGAAAAGAAAAGAAGAGCACAAACGCAGACAGGAAGAAGAGGACAAACGCAGACAAGAAGAAGAAGCAGAAAAACAGAGAACTGTTGACGAGTTCAGAAAGAAAGAACTGGAAGAACGGCAAAGAAGAGATGAGGAGGACAGGAAAAGGAAGACACAGGATGAAATGAAACATAAGGAGTGGGAAAGGAAAGTTGAGGCCATGGAGAGAGAGAGAAAGGAAGCAGAAGAAAAGGACAGAACAATGGAAAATGAGAGAAAGTTCATGAGAAAACAACGGGAGGATTGGGAGCAGGAAAGAAAAGCATCGTGGATTAAAAGACAACAGGAAGATGAGGAGAGAAGAGAAGAACACCAAAAGAAAAGAAAAAAGCTTCAGAAAGAAATTGATCAGGAAAGAGACAAACATGAGAAGACAAAACAAATATTACGACAACAAGACGAAGAGGAACGAGAGAAACTTGAGAAAAAGCATAAAGAAAAACTGGAGCTGATGGAGAATAAATACAAAGATGAGGCCAGAAAAAAAGCTGAGGAATTCAATGACTTCAAAGAAAAATACCTGAAGGAGTATAACGATCTCATACAAAAACAAGAAGAGGAAATTTGTGAACTGAAACAGAAACAAGACGCAGAATTGAAACAGGAACAAGTGAAATATGAACTTTTACGTCATAAAGAGACTGAACTGAAGAAGCATGTAGATGAGAAAAGTAAAGAAATAGAAGAGAAAGCGAGAGATATAGAAGACATGAAGAAGAAGAAAGCGACAGAAGAAGAAGACAAGAAGAAGAAAGCGACAGAACTAGTCGACCTGAAGAAGAAGCATGAAGAACAACAGGCAGAGCTGAAAAAGAAGTATAGGTATAGACCAGGCGTGTGCACTACCAGCTGAGATCATCATCATGATGTCAACATCTTGGGTAAGTGACTATAATGTATCTATAAGTCAATCATATATAATTTGATGTGATCGTATGACTGTTTTGCATTTGAATGGATCCTTACTAAGACAACTATGAAATAAGATTACAAAATAAAATGTCTCCTCAGACAAAGCCAGATAAATTATATTATACATTTAATTATAATATAAATTAAATTATCTTTGAATATACATATTTTTTTACATTTACAAACATTTTTAACTGGAGATTTTGAGATTGGGATCGGTGGCTAAATATATTTGACTACTCTAAACTAATGACTACTCTAAACCAAATACTGTCTAAACTAAGTACTGTACCCCTGTCTGTCTGTCTGTCTGTCTGTCTGTCTGTCTGTCTGTCTGTCTGTCTGTCTGTCTGTCTGTCTGTCTGTCTGTCGTTGTGTGGCTCCGCCTCTCTGCAGGTGCTGGAGGTGGGCGTGGCAGAGGGTCATCAGCAGAATGGAAACATGCAGAGGTCATCAAGGCGTGTCCATCTCTCTAGGTCAGAGGTCATCAAGGCGTGTCCATCTCTAGGTCAGAGGTCATCAGGGCGTGTCCATCTCTAGGTCAGTGGTCATCAGGGCGTGTCCATCTCTCTAGTCCTCAGACCAGACCTCCATCGTCGCTTCCAGCCGTGGGAAATTATTGATTTAGGAAAACAAAGTAGTAAGAAACAGAAAACCTATTTTCTTTTACCTAAGAACATTATAATGTTCTTACTGTATATTCTGTATATACTGTATAATATACTGATAGACGTTTGACAATTGTGACCAGATTTGACTGAGGGGCTGCCATCGTGCAGCCGCCAGCTTTTCACCAGAGGAGAAAAACTGACAAGATTTATACTGAAATATTTATACTGGTTTATACTGAAGTTTTAGTGTCCAGGTTTTCTTCAGAACAGGAAGGGCACTGATTTAATGTACGCAGAAATACTACTATGAGTTTTTATAATGTTTAGAACATTGGAATACATGAGCAACAACACTGGCAACACAAGGGACACTAGGCCTCTGGGAGTTCAGTGATGCTGACTCTATTTTTATAATGAATAATCAGAGTCAGATTATTCATATTGCGTGATGTGTCTTTCAGCAGCACTTTCAAGGAGGATGGGCTCCGTCGTGCTTAGTGCCATTATTTACAGAACGTGCTGTTCATTAGTGTGGATGCTCACATTATTATTATCATACAGTTATAGTTAGTGTGAACATGCTTGATAAGACATATTCCTTTTGCTGTTGAACTGTTGTTTGTATTGCTGCACCAGACAGCATTACACTCATGCACACACTTACACTGCTGATCATACTGAGTGACTACTGTACTGTATGTCATTGATATTTTAAGTTGTCCTCTTGTGTTATTATTTTAATTAATACATTAGTTGTTAATTGACTTGGTTTGTGTGACTCTCCCTCAGTTTGTCTTGGCCACAAAGACAGGACCCGATATGTGGGGTTCTGACCCGATATGTGGGGTTCTAAAGACAGGACCCGATATGTGGGGTTCCACAAAGACATGACCTGATATGTGGGGTTCTGAAGACATGACCCGATATGTGGGGTTCTGAAGACATGACCCGATATGTGGGGTTCTAGAGACATGACCCGATATGTGGCGTTCTAAAGACAGTCTGATTTCTGTTTGTTTGAGGTGTTGTGGTGTTCTTATGGATGCAGGATCTCAGTGTATATATTATATTCTGGCTGGACATACAGTATTGTAATGGAGGATCTCACTGTATATATTATATTCTGGCTGGACATACATTATTGTAATGGAGGATCTCACTGTATATATTATATTCTGGCTGGACATACATTATTGTAATGGAGGAGCACACCTTCTGTACATGAATGGTGATGATAAAACACATGGCCATTGCACCGCTCGGTGCAGGCACTCGCTCGACTATCCCCTAACTAATCATTATTTTGTTCCTTAAATGGATAAACAAGTTGTTTGTTTACCATACAAAGCTTTAGTGTTTGTGGCACTTACTGTATGTGTTGCATTGATGTTGAACTTTTTTATTGACCTAATTAAGTGCACCTTTGTATTGATTTTGATACAACTATCTAGTTAAGTGGTAAACCATATTGATATACCACCGTACCGTTGTATTGATGTAAAACTGATCTGATTAAGTTGTAAACCTTTGTATCGATTCTGTAAAACTATCTGGTTAACCAACAACTGCTTTTCTTGCTTCAGAAGCAACAAATAAATTGATATGCAAACTGCATGGTTCTCGTTGTTGTGGCTCGTCATCAAATTCAAACAGTTATCCTCATGGAAATACATACTGTATGACATTATGCCAACATGCAACATAATGTATATGGTAAAGCTCTTATGTTACAGATAAAACATTCTTCTTTTCTTAAACTATCACACAATGACATGATGTTGTTTGACACAATGTGTCTTTGTACTATTTTTTTAAAAGCTCTGTAATCATTGGCCATAACCACTCAAACCCCAAATGGACCTGAGTTGGCTCTGTATTTTGACCGTTTTTGTCCCGTCTAAACCACATTTCTTCACCAAAAATAGCCGATTTTCTTTTTTATGGGCTTATGTTCTCCCACAGAATATGAATGCCATGGGGTTCAAAATACTTTTGAGAGTTGTAACGAGAATGTATACACTATTATTTTACAGCACAGTTATCTTTCAGAGCACAGAGCTAAGATATGCAGGTGCAATCCTTCATCCTTATCATTCACAATGGAAGAACATTGAAGAGATGAGAGCATATCCTCCACTCGCATACTAAAGAATCCTAGCTGATGACAACCTACAAATGTATCTAAAAAATATACTCGTTTGAACCAAATATTCACTTATATTGCCTTTTTATGTGGTTGTTTCAATCTTAGGATAAGAAATTAAATGTTTCAATCTTAAGAATATATCAAGTATTAAAGGTCTTATGTCTGTCAGTCTACTACTATTGTAACAGTGTCTTTAAATCTTCCAGACGACGCAGACGGTTCAGAAAGCTGTTCTTATACAAAGACAGGGGATTCCAAGTTATTATTATTATTATTATTAGTACATCACCCTGCACTTCTCAGACCTTTACACTGGCTCTCTGTTCCTCAGAGAATGCATTTCTAAATACTATTGCTGTAAAGCACTGAATGTTTTAGGGCCAACAATATATTTATGATCTCTGGTGGCTGCAGTCAGGCCTGCGTTCTGTGGAGACGCAGAATTTAGATTTTTATAAATATACATTTCCATTGTAGTCCTTTCAGTGTAAATATGCTGACACTTTTAGTATACTGTACGTAGTACAATAATAGTACAACAGCAGTGGTAGGCACTATTTGGCACCGGTACCAATTGGCACAAATGAGGGTTATCACTGGCACACTGGCATACATGTGAGAGAGAGGACTTTTGGTTTAAAATAAACTATTTAAAAAAATGTAGACTAGTCAAATAAATGAACTCCCTCACATTTGTATGTAAATGGTGCATTTATTAGTGCATTACATTCACACACCGATTGCGGTGGAAGCCATGCAAGACAACAACCATCACATCAGGAGCATTTTGGGGTTCAGTGTCTTTGCCCAAGGACACTTTGACATGTAGACAGGAGGAGGAGCCGGGATTCGAACCGCCGACCGACGGATAATTGGACGACCTGCTCTACCTCCTGAGCCACAGCCGCCACTACACGACATCCTGCACATTATTCTACATTAACATTACAGCTCTGAACTCTGACTGGGGAGAGTCTGGGAGATAGGAGGTTATTGCTCTGAACTCTGACTGGGGAGAGTCTGGGAGATAGGAGGTTATTGCTCTGAGTCTAATGATCATTATAACCATGTGAAAGAAAATATTTAAAAAGAAGGGAAAAGATGATATTTGTGGACAATCAAAAATATGTTGATTGGATATGTTTTCATGTGGTGTTATTGACATTAATGTTGGCAATTAACATGGCACACTATCTAGATTATATAACATAAAAACATGGCAGTTTCCTCCATAAAGGGTACAGTCAGAACCCTGCATACACTGTATGTCTGTCAGTCCATCAGAATCCAATGTCTGGTGGCGTTGTCTTGTTACAGTACCAGTCCACCACCTAGTGGTGAAATATCGCCACTGACATCATTTACAGAACATAGTCAAATGTTACCCATTAAATAAGAAATACTAGTAGACAAGGCAAATATTCAGCTCAAGTGCCATTTATTGAGGCCAATTAATTGAGTGTAGGCCTATAAATCAAACACTATCCCTTTCCACTTGTCTTTTCCCCATGTATGCATTTGTAAACATGGTTAAGGTTCAATCCATTCTGACAGTTGATTCACACCTAACTATCTCCACAGGACAGATATAATGTGTCAGCGACTCACAAAAGGGTCCCAACCCACTGTTTGGGAACCAGTGGTATAGAGACTAGCCTACTGTAATATCACACAGTGTCATTTCATTGGGCAGTAGACATTTATTAGTAGGATAATATACATTAATATGTATTTATCTGCAGACTCTCATCTGATATTTGATTTGTGTTGTTTTCACTAATAGGATATTCCAATTTTTTTCACCTTTTTAAAATATTTGATTGATTGATTGATTGATTGAAATGTCTAACAGTTTGTAGAATATGTACATTTCAAGGGAAGAAGGCTACAGGTCAATACAAAATATGCTACGAGGATAAAAGCAGAAAAAAGAAGCTTGTGTTGTACAGTCTGTCTTTGTAGACCAACTATATATTTGTACGTCTCTAAATGTTTTGATGAATTGAACAAGGTGGACCCTCTTGTAAACAAGTGTAGGCCTGCTTTCTTGGGTCGTCCACTCACAGATAACCGTCTTTATTGAGTTGTGCTTGAAATGTACGTACTGTAATTCTGCAAACTGTTAATAGGTATTTAAATAAATCAATATAAATCAAAATAGCCGATGGTGAATATTTTTTATGTGTAGGTTAAAAAACGAAGGAGTAGCCTATGAATTAATGAATGATGAACTCTATACATTGTTGCGTTTAATTAAATTAAATTGAATTCAAATGAGTTTTATTGGCATGAGGAAACATACTTTTATATTTTTAATATCTCTCGTCGCCAGGCTGTCCGTGGTGTCTGTTCCAAACAAACCAGTCAGATCCGGTCTAGAGCCCGCCCACTACATCCGGTACTGACTTCCACATTGCACGCGCACACCGTTTCCGCCCTTCGCAGAGGAGCAGCCGACTGAGCTGAGCAGCAGAGTGTAAACATTAATAATAATACACACAGAGTCAAATAAAAGCAATTAGGACAAGTTACAACTAACGGAACCAAAGCATTGACTGGTTAGGACAAGTTACAACTAACATTGGAGCTGCTCTTCAAACCAGGTGAGGTTCCGTTGACGTTTATCTGTTGTGTGTGTAAAGTTTAGTCACAAACGGATTGATTGTGTGAGCCATGCAGGTGTGTGTTCGTTTCGTCCCTCGGTGTGTTGTGTTTGTGGCAGAGAGTGAAACACTAACTAAATGGATATAGTGGTATAGCCATAGATATGTCTCTATGGTGATATCAAGGCAGCGTTGCTAAACTTCAGTGAAAGTTTTGCCTCCACTGAAAAGTCTTCACGTTTATTTACAAACACAGAAAAGAAGAGAAACACCTGCGTGTCTTTATTTTAGCGGCGATGATGATAGTTCACCACTAGGTGGTGGCATTGTAACGCCGTGTTTAGTGACATGCATTGGATTGTGACGGAGTGAGATATATATAATATATAACGCTGAACAACGTGGCCGTGCGTGTATGTCCCTGTTTTTCAGCCTGACAATGACTAGGCTGCAGTACAAAAGTCCTCTGAATGAAAGATAGAAAGTGACGCAACACAGCACACTACTTATTTTACGATTTAACTGTTTTTTAATATATCTAGTATTGAGTGTCACCGGACACAAAATGCTCTCTGTCAGTATCGCCCTAGCGGCTTCACTCTCATTGTACAGTTCACAGTGGTTCCCCATGGGCGGGGCGTGGGGTTATTTTGGGGGTCTCTCAGTAAACAAACCAACATACACAGATATACTGGCTATATCTCCACATTTATAAAACGGGTAGGCCTACCGGCGGTAGCCTATATATTTAATTACTTTAATTGTATTGTAGGCTACTGTTACTGTACTGCATTTTGATGTACTGAAGAAGTATTGTAAACCATTGGAAAAAAATGAGCATACTGCTATAGTACTTGAGTGAAGTACAGTATACGGCGATGAGTAAATGTACTTTGTTGCTGCTTATAATGTGAACGTTTATGTGTACGGACAGTATGCACAAAGGTGTTGTGTGTGTGTGTGTGTGTGTGTGTGTGTGTGTGTGTGTGTGTGTGTGTGTGTGTGTGTGTGTGTGTGTGTGTGTGTGTGTGTGTGTGTGTGTGTGTGTGTGTGTGTGTGTGTGTGTGCGTGTGGGTGTGGGTGTGGGTGTGGGTGTGGGTGTGGGTGTGGGTGTGTGTGCGTGTGCGTATGTGTCAAGGTTATTCTCTCTCCCGGGCGGTTGGAAGTGTAAATACTGTATGTACATTACAGAGTCATCTCTGGCCTATTTTATTTACATAACTACACTCACACATACTGCACTGTACTGTACAGTACAGCCCCATGGGCAGTTCACCTGAAACCAGTGGTTTTCAACCCTTATATCAAAGTCCATTATTGTCTCCACCAGGCCGAAGGCACGCGGAGAGAGTATGTTTTATTGTCTCCACCAGGCTGAAGGCATGGGGAGAGAGTATGTTTTATTGTCTCCACCAGGCTGAAGGCATGGGGAGAGAGTATGTTTTATTGTCTCCACCAGGCCGAAGGCATGGGGAGAGAGTATGTTTTGTTGTCTCCACCATGACGAAGGCATGGGGAGAGAGTATGTTTTATTGTCTCCACCAGGCCGAAGGCATGGGGAGAGAGTATGTTTTGTTGTCTCCACCAGGCCGAAGGCATGGGGAGAGAGTATGTTTTGTTGTCTCCACCATGAAGGCATGGGGAGAGAGTATGTTTTATGGTCTCCACCAGGCCGAAGGCATGGGGAGAGAGTATGTTTTGTTGTCTCCACCAGGCCGAAGGCATGGGGAGAGAGTATGTTTTGTTGTCTCCACCAGGCCGAAGGCATGGGGAGAGAGTATGTTTTGTTGTCTCCACCAGGCCGAAGGCATGGGGAGAGAGTATGTTTTGTTGTCTCCACCAGGCCGAAGGCATGGGGAGAGAGTATGTTTTGTTGTCTCCACCAGGCCGAAGGCATGGGGAGAGAGTATGTTTAGTTGTCTCCACCAGGCCGAAGGCATGGGGAGAGAGTATGTTTAGTTGTCTCCACCAGGCCGAAGGCATGGGGAGAGAGTATGTTTTGTTGTCTCCACCAGGCCGAAGGCATGGGGAGAGAGTATGTTTAGTTGTCTCCACCAGGCCGAAGGCATGGGGAGAGAGTATGTTTTGTTGTCTCCACCAGGCCGAAGGCATGGGGAGAGAGTATGTTTTGTTGTCTCCACCAGGCCGAAGGCATGGGGAGAGAGTATGTTTTGTTGTCTCCACCAGGCCGAAGGCATGGGGAGAGAGTATGTTTTGTTGTCTCCACCAGGCCGAAGGCATGGGGAGAGAGTATGTTTTGTTGTCTCCACCAGGCCGAAGGCATGGGGAGAGAGTATGTTTTGTTGTCTCCACCATGAAGGCATGGGGAGAGAGTATGTTTTATGGTCTCCACCAGGCCGAAGGCATGGGGAGAGAGTATGTTTTGTTGTCTCCACCAGGCCGAAGGCATGAGGAGAGAGTATGTTTTATTGTCTCCACCAGGCCGAAGGCACGGGGAGAGAGTATGTTTTGTTGTCTCCACCAGGCCGAAGGCATGGGGAGAGAGTATTTTTTGTTGTCTCTACCAGGCCGAAGGCATGGGGAGAGAGTATGTTTTGTTGTCTCCACCAGGCCGAAGGCATGGGGAGAGAGTATGTTTAGTTGTCTCCACCAGGCCGAAGGCATGGGGAGAGAGTATGTTTAGTTGTCTCCACCAGGCCGAAGGCATGGGGAGAGAGTATGTTTTGTTGTCTCCACCAGGCCGAAGGCATGGGGAGAGAGTATGTTTAGTTGTCTCCACCAGGCCGAAGGCACGGGGAGAGAGTATGTTTTATTGTCTCCACCAGGCCGAAGGCACGGGGAGAGAGTATGTTTTATTGTCTCCACCAGGCCGAAGGCATGGGGAGAGAGTATGTTTTGTTGTCTCCACCAGGCCGAAGGCATGGGGAGAGAGTATATGTTTTGTTGTCTCCACCAGGCCGAAGGCACGGGGAGAGAGTATGTTTTGTTGTCTCCACCAGGCCGAAGGCATGGGGAGAGAGTATGTTTTGTTGTCTCCACCAGGCCGAAGGCACGGGGAGAGAGTATGTTTAGTTGTCTCCACCAGGCCGAAGGCATGGGGAGAGAGTATGTTTTGTTGTCTCCACCAGGCCGAAGGCATGGGGAGAGAGTATGTTTTGTTGTCTCCACCAGGCCGAAGGCATGGGGAGAGAGTATGTTTTGTTGTCTCCACCAGGCCGAAGGCATGGGGAGAGAGTATGTTTTGTTGTCTCCACCAGGCCGAAGGCACGGGGAGAGAGTATGTTTTGTTGTCTCCACCAGGCCGAAGGCACGGGGAGAGAGTATGTTTTGTTGTCTCCACCAGGCCGAAGGCATGGGGAGAGAGTATGTTTTGTTGTCTCCACCAGGCCGAAGGCATGGGGAGAGAGTATGTTTTGTTGTCTCCACCAGGCCGAAGGCATGGGGAGAGAGTATGTTTTGTTGTCTCCACCAGGCCGAAGGCATGGGGAGAGAGTATGTTTTGTTGTCTCCACCAGGCCGAAGGCATGGGGAGAGAGTATGTTTTATTGTCTCCACCAGGCCGAAGGCATGGGGAGAGAGTATGTTTTATTGTCTCCACCAGGCCGAAGGCACGGGGAGAGAGTATGTTTATTATCAGAGTATTGTTTATTGTCAGATAACATGATGTTGGTACCATTGGGAGAGATAGCAGGCAAACGTTGATAAAAATATCAATTATTCTACATTCTCAAATTGTCTAGACTTCTTATAATTGTAATTTCACTCTGATGTTTTTAGTATTTGTAGGGGACATCAAAATGAAGTAATGCAAAAATAAATAAAATTATTAGCACAATAATGGAATAAATGGAACAAATAGTAATTGTTCCTCATACAATATTTTATAATACCCAATAAAGGGGAGGAGGAAGGAAGCTTTTTACAGAATGAGATTATAGACCTAATCTGTATGTTAACAGTAGCGTGTAATGGTGTAAGCCCTATTTGAAATGCTCGCGCATTCTCAAATTATTCAAGCTTGTCTTTGAGTATGAATCTAATTTATTTTTGGGTGGAAAGTGGAAACCTTTTATGTCCACAAAATAAAACGAGAAACAATTGAAGTCATTTTATTTCAGCTTGCGTTCCAATCTGTTGCATGGGTCTTTCTGTAGTGGCGTTAGCAGTGGCTAGTGTGTGTGTGTGTGGTGTTAGCATGATTACGCTATGCTTTAGCTATTGAAAATAGCAGATCTACAAGCTCATAGCGCGCCACCGAGTGGCGCGCTACGAGCTTGTAGGTCTGCTATTTAAAAAAAATCGAAGAACGACTGACATATAGAAACACATAGCTTTTAAACTAGGAAAACCAAACAAAAATAAAAAGTAACAGCAGCTGAAATAACTAGTGTTTACCACACAGTATACAACTGACTAACTGAGAGACGTTCAGACTTGTAATGGACAGCATAAACACCTTAAAAAGTGTATATCCTGGCTGTGCTGCTATGGTGGAGAAGTGTGTTTACAATTTAATTTATTATGAGTTGCCTCCAATGCTGACCGATTTTGATTTATATTTCTGGTTTAATTTATTATACATTTTAATTATTTTAACCTGTATAATTTCAAAATAATTAGCAGCAGTTGGCTTTGTTAGGACGAGGATACTTTGATTTAGGAAACGTTTATTTATTGGTTCCTTATTGGTTGTAATTCATGCCTTCACAAATCACAATCAAATCAAATCAAATAAAGCCCCATGGTTGGTTGGTTGGTTAATTGGTCCAGTTGTATTGGTTCATTTGGTTGTTTGGTGTATTGTGTATTCGTTGGTTGGTCCAGTTGTATTGGTTCATTTGGTTGGTTGGTTAATTGGTCCAGTTGTATTGGTTCATTTGGTTGTTTGGTGTATTGTGTATTCGTTGGTTGGTCCAGTTGTATTGGTTCATTTGGTTGGTTGGTTGGTTGGTCCAGTTGTATTGGTTAATTTGGTTGGTTGGTGTATTGTGTATTGGTTGGTTGGTCCAGTTGTATTGGTTCATTTGGTTGGTTGGTCCAGTTGTATTGGTTCATTTGGTTGTTTGGTGTATTGTGTATTGGTTGGTTGGTCCAGTTGTATTGGTTCATTTGGTTGGTTGGTTGGTTGGTGTATTGTGTATTGGTTGGTTGGTTGTTTGGTTGGTCCAGTTGTATTGGTTCATTTGGTTGGTTGGTGTATTGTGTATTGGTTGGTTGGTTGTTTGGTTGGTCCAGTTGTATTGGTTCATTTGGTTGGTTGGTGTATCGTGTATTGGTTGGTTGGTTAGTTAATTGGTCCAGTTGTATTGGTTGGTTGGTCTATTGTCCTGTTTGTCCAATAATGTGACTACAAAGTCCAATCATTGATCAGCTCTGGAACTTAAGATTTAAAAAAACCCTCCACTTTTCAGGAAATGTAAAAAAAAAGGTTCCCATATTCTATAATAATGTCCCCAGTGTAGTTATTATTAATCACAAGACATTTATGTTGGTTCAATATTAATAAAAGCCTGCAGTCTTTCAATTCCTTTAATCCATTCTGGCCGGGAACCCCTTTTGGGTGTTTTAAGGATTATGCTTTGATTTGAAATAGCAGATCTACAAGCTCATAGCGCGGCACCGAGTGCCGCGCATGCAACGAGCTTGTAGATCTGCTATTTTCTTTGAAAAATCGTGAAAGTTGTGGCGCAAATCTTTGAATTTGGTGTCCCTGGAACTACATATTGTCCGATGGGGGTCCGTGTGGCCAAATACAGACAATTCTGGGGGTCCTTGACATGAAAAAGGTTGAGCACCAGCTGACATGGAAACATATAGGTTTTTCAGAAATCTGTTTTCCAAAGACTCTAAAGGTCTAAATGGGTTAAAAAAGTGAAAATAGCTCAGAGCTCGCATAATATCGCCTACTTTCACTTTTGCACGACATTAATTAAGGGAAATAAACGGTAGTATTTTTAGCGCGGAGATGCGAGGCTTCCGGGCGACATGTTTCCGTTTGCCTTTACCTACGAGAGGAGCATATTAACCCATTCTGAACGGGAACCCCTTTTGGTGTTATAGCATCATGTTATGCTTTAGCTATTGAAAAATAGCAGATCTACAAGCTCATAGCGCGCCACTCGGTGGCGCGCTATGAGCTTGTAGGTCTGCTATTTTTGAAAAATCGAAGAACGACTGACATTTTTTAGAATCTGATCTCAGGTCAGAATGGGTTCATCAGACCAGTGTGTTGTCCTAGTGGAAACCTCGTATGAATCTGATCTCAGGTCAGAATGGGTTAATGCCAGGCGCCGCTGAACTTATATATTCGTCTGAGCGCGGCGCATGAATTATAATACATTTGCGCCGAGAGGAAGCTTTTAATGATGTCTCTTTGGTGTCCATGAATCATTCAGCAACCTCGTCTAATTATTTTAATTATACCTGTATCACACGTCTGTCTGTCTGTCTGTCTGTCTGTCTGTCTGTCTGTCTGTCTGTCTGTCTGTCTGTCTATCTGTCCAACATTTTACAGCATTGTACAGCTACGATACCATATGTAATATACCATATGATATGGTATCATACTGTAAATAGTACCTACATGTTGAAGTGGTGCAACCACTTCTACAACCAGCTTGCAATGTCCGTGTGTGTACCTGTTTGTCTGTTTGTCTGTTTGTGTACGTCAATGAGCACGAGTATGTGACTTATTCATAGCAGTAGGGGGCGCCAGAAACAGAGAGAGGGGTAGTGCTGTGTCTCTGAGAGAGAGAGAGAGAGAGGGGGGAGTTGCACCACTTGGTTCACACAGGTGTGATTTTTTTTTTTTTTTCAACATCTGTCAAAATGTTGTTTTAGAAAATGCCAGATCTGCAAGCTCACAACATGTGTCAATGCAACGCGCGTAGGCAGCTTTCAGCCAATTTCAGGTTTTTGCAGATAACCGGATGCAGTGAAAATAAAAAAATAAAAAAATCACACCCGTGTGAAGTGAGGGGCGCTCTTATCATCGTACATTTTGCGTCCTCACCTTCGTCTTCAATGTTTGTGTTTACAGTACATAATGTTTGTGTTTACAGTACATAGTGTTTGTGTTTACAGTACATAATGTTTGTGTTTACAGTACATAATGTGTGTGTTTACAGTACATAATGTGTGTGTTTACAGTACATAATGTTTGTGTTTACAGTACATAATGTGTGTGTTTACAGTACATAATGTGTGTGTGTGTACACAAACAATCAACATTATCGATGGCATTTTATGCTTGTGTCGGGACCAGTGTTGTTTTTGGCAGCGAATTTCTATTTTAGTTTTAGTCGTTAGTCTCTTGAATATAGTCTCTATTTTAGTTTTAGTCACATTTGAGTCACCTGGAATGTCTTAGTGTTAGTCTAGTTTTAGTCGACTAAATGTCACGTGATTTTAGCCGACTAAAACTACGGTTGATTTAGTCAAACAAAATGTGTTTTGTCGGGCCTTGATGGCGTCGTAACGACCGCTTTTTTCACGATCTACAAGCCCACAACGCGTCACAGCGCGACGCGTTGTGGTCTTGTAGATCGTCTATATTTTCAGCATGCAACCAAGTGTAAAATGACTTGTACTGGATCTCTTGTCCACTAGTCCCTTTTATAACATTTTAGTCTAGTTTTTATTTGTTGACGAAATCGTCACTATATTTAGTCTTAGTTTTAGTCAGCGTAGCTTAGTTTTCAGTCGGTGGAAAAAGGTAGTCGACGAAAAAAAAAGTTGTCTTAGTTTTAGTCGACGAAAACAACTCTGTTTGTGTTTACGTGCACACTAAAAGCTGTACATGGGAGCGGCTAGCGCCCCTCAAAAGGTGCAGTATCTGTTCTGAGATGTATAGTGGAGTTACGTAGAAGTTAAAGTAGTGAGAATTAGCACAATATGCTCTGTCCGCTACTACTGTAAAGAAATCCATTTGCACTTGAGGATAACATCTTAATGTGGTTCCTCTCCACCCTGAGAGAAACCTGTGAGTTTAACCCATTCTGACCCGAGATCAGATTCTAAAAATGTCAGTCTCTCTTCGATTTTTCAAAAATAGCAGACCTACAAGCTCGTAGCGCGCCACTCGGTGGCGCGCTACGAGCTTGTAGATCTGCTATTTTTCAATAGCTAAAGCACGACATGATGCTGACACCAAAATGGGTTCCCGCTCAAAATGGGTTAATTGAGGTCTCACACGCACACACACACGCTCACACACACACACACACACACACACACACACACACACACACACACACACTCTCTAGCAAACTCATGTACACACACACGTATGTTGGCGGCATATACATGCGACCTCTATGTCACATGATGAATGACCAAATCAGAGGCATAATGGAATGTCCGTGCGCGTGCGTGCGTGCGTGCGTGCGTGCGTGCGTGTGCGTGCACATTCCACTTGTCCCCTCAAGAGAAGAATAGAGGTTTTGAGGACAATTTCCCTTGTCCTCACAAGATTTATTTTTATTTTTATGATTAATATGAAATAAATATACATTGAGAAGGTATAGGTTTACATTCTTGTACTGTTTTTGTCTCACGTAGCCATACAACTATTCCACAATCTCCTGAATGTTATATAGAGTCTGGAACTACACCTCCTGAATGTTATATAGAGTCTGGAACTACACCTCCTGAATGTTATATAGAGTCTGGAACTACACCTCCTGAATGTTATATAGAGTCTGGAACTACACCTCCTGAATGTTATATAGAGTCTGGAACTACACCTCCTGAATGTTATATAGAGTCTGGAACTACACCTCCTGAATGTTATATAGAGTCTGGAACTACAGCTCCCCAAATGCAAATCCGAGGAAGGAAGCTGCCATTTCCTTTCAGCAAAATATATTTTAACTACCTTTACATTTTATTTTCTGCTAAGCAGCAAGCTATATATGCTTATGAGTTATATTTATATTAGGATAAATTTGCGCCACTGTAAAGACGAAACGGAAGTGGGGAAGAGGCTTCACTTCCACTTTATATTTTACTCATTATCGGAGCTTCCGTTGCTCCAGACTGTACGACGGAAGCATATATATTTTTACTCATGATCAGAGCTTCCGTTGCTCCAGACTGTACGACGGAAGCATTTATATTTTTACTCATGATCAGAGCTTCCGTTGCTCCAGACTGTATGACAGAAGCATTTATATTTTACTCATGATCAGAGCTTCCGTTGCTCCAGACTGTACGACGGAAGCATTTATATTTTTACTCATGATCAGAGCTTCCGTTGCTCCAGACTGTATGACAGAAGCATTTATATTTGACTCATGATCAGAGCTTCCGTTGCTCCAGACTGTACGACGGAAGCATTTATATTTTTACTCATGATCAGAGCTTCCGTTGCTCCAGACTGTACGACGGAAGCATTTATATTTTTACTCATGATCAGAGCTTCCGTTGCTCCAGACTGTACGACGGAAGCATTTATATTTTTACTCATGATCAGAGCTTCCGTTGCTCCAGACTGTATGACGGAAGCATTTATATTTTACTCATGATCAGAGCTTCCGTTGCTCCAGACTGTACGACGGAAGCATTTATATTTTTACTCATGATCAGAGCTTCCGTTGCTCCAGACTGTACGACGGAAGCATTTATATTTTTACTCATGATCAGAGCTTCCGTTGCTCCAGACTGTACGACGGAAGCATTTATATTTTACTCATGATCAGAGCTTCCGTTGCTCCAGACTGTACGACGGAAGCATTTATATTTTACTCATGATCAGAGCTTCCGTTGCTCCAGACTGTACGACGGAAGCATTTATATTTTACTCATTATCAGAGCTTCCGTTGCTCCAGACTGTACGACGGAAGCATTTATATTTTACTCATGATCAGAGCTTCCGTTGCTCCAGACTGTACGACGGAAGCATTTATATTTTTACTCATGATCAGAGCTTCCGTTGCTCCAGACTGTACGACGGAAGCATTTATATTTTACTCATGATCAGAGCTATCGTTGCTCCAGACTGTACGACGGAAGCATTTATATTTTTACTCATGATCAGAGCTTCCGTTGCTCCAGACTGTACGACGGAAGCATTTATATTTTTACTCATGATCAGAGCTTCCGTTGCTCCAGACTGTATGACAGAAGCATTTATATTTGACTCATGATCAGAGCTTCCGTTGCTCCAGACTGTACGACGGAAGCATTTATATTTTTACTCATGATCAGAGCTTCCGTTGCTCCAGACTGTACGACGGAAGCATTTATATTTTTACTCATGATCAGAGCTTCCGTTGCTCCAGACTGTACGACGGAAGCATTTATATTTTTACTCATGATCAGAGCTTCCGTTGCTCCAGACTGTATGACGGAAGCATTTATATTTTACTCATGATCAGAGCTTCCGTTGCTCCAGACTGTACGACGGAAGCATTTATATTTTTACTCATGATCAGAGCTTCCGTTGCTCCAGACTGTACGACGGAAGCATTTATATTTTTACTCATGATCAGAGCTTCCGTTGCTCCAGACTGTACGACGGAAGCATTTATATTTTACTCATGATCAGAGCTTCCGTTGCTCCAGACTGTACGACGGAAGCATTTATATTTTACTCATGATCAGAGCTTCCGTTGCTCCAGACTGTACGACGGAAGCATTTATATTTTACTCATTATCAGAGCTTCCGTTGCTCCAGACTGTACGACGGAAGCATTTATATTTTTACTCATGATCAGAGCTTCTGTTGCTCCAGACTGTACGAATCACCGACGAATCACAGCATGGAGGAATAGAGGGGATGACCTGCTTCTATGTCTGCTCCTTCCCAGGGACCCTCCCTGACCTCCATCCCTCGCCCCCTCCCCTTCTCTGAGACCCCCCCTGACCCCTCCTCCATCCCTCGCCCCCTCCCCTCCTCTCTTCCATCTCCCCTGTGAGGGTCACTGTGACCCTGCATAGAGCGTACAGCCGGAGAGGAGAGTCTAGGAGATTATATTTCGAGGCCGCCGTGTGTTGACTTGAAATCCGGAACAACGCTCCCAGACTCTTTCCCCTACTGTCTTCAAAGCTATACGGAATTAACTCTGCTTTAAAAACTAATATCGAATAGGCCCATGCACTGAGTATAGAGGTTCTGGGTTGGAAAGGGCTGTGGTGGTAATGTGGTTTGAGAATAGTTCCCGTCGTCCTTGGGCCTTATTCCTAAAGTGTAGTTGTTTATTTGGTCTTGTTCCTAAAGTGTAGTTGTTTATTTGGTCTTGTTTCTAAAGTGTAGTTGTTTATTTGGTCTTGTTTCCAAAGTGTAGTTGTTTATTTGGTCTTGTTTCCAAAGTGTAGTTGTTTATTTGGTCTTGTTTCCAAAGTGTAGTTGTTTATTTGGTCTTGTTTCCAAAGTGTAGTTGTTTATTTGGTCTTGTTTTTAAAGTGTAGTTGTTTATTTGGTCTTGTTTCCAAAGTGTAGATGTTTATTTGGTCTTGTTTCCAAAGTGTAGATGTTTATTTGGTCTTGTTTCCAAAGTGTAGATGTTTATTTGGTCTTGTTTCTAAAGTGTAGTTGTTTATTTGGTCTTGTTTCTTTGATTTTTCAAAAAATAGCAGATCTACAAGCCACCGAGTGGCACGCTATGAGCTTGTAGATCTGCTATATACATGCTGCTATATATATGCCTATATATATATCCAAAGATCCAAGATGGCGTCCTATAGATCCAAGATGGAGTCCTATATCTATATATATATCCAAACCTGTGAGCTTGTGGATCACACGCGAGTACAAACGTAGACATTTGTACTCGAGATAATGTACCTGAGTTACTTTACTTCCCAGTTCCCACCGCTGTGATGCCTGACGCGGCGGGCCCACAGGCGCTGCGCGGGTATGCAAATGTGCACACACCCACCCAGGCCAGATCCTTTTGTTCTCATGGGAGGTGTACACACATCCACCCTGCAGGCCAGATCCTTTTGTTCTCATGGGAGGTGTACAAGAACTGTATACACACCCGCTGGATTCCCCCAAAATGTCAGCCCAGCAGTCGGAGAACAGCCCCCAGACACTGCTTATTTATGAGGCTGACAGGACTCACACCTAACGGGCTGTGTTCTGTGTGAGAGAGAGGGAGGGAGGGAGGGAGGGAGGGAGGGGGGGAGGGGGGGGAGAGGGAGGGAGGGAGGGAGAGGGGGAGAGAGGGAGGGAGGGGGGGGGGGGGGGAGGGAGGGAGGGAGAGAGGGGCTGAGAAGAGTTACCTATACCAGGAAAACCTAGAGGCCCCGATCTGGAGAAAAACTACCCACTGTAGGTTATTTTCAATGGCTAAAATGGGTAATGTACGTTTTGTAACTAGTACGTTTTCAAATACAGCACAAATACTTCAAAATGTGTGCTTGAATACAGTACAATACACATAATTCTAGGGGTTCTTGACATGAAATATAGTTTTAGCAACACTTATCATAGAAACACTTATCATAGAAACACTTATCATAGAAACGCTGATCATAGAAACGCTGATCATAGAAACACTGATCATAGAAACACTGATCATAGAAACACTGATCATAGAAACGCTTATCATAGAAACACTGATCATAGAAACACTGATCATAGAAACACTGATCATAGAAACACTGATCATAGAAACACTGATCATAGAAACACTGATCATAGAAACACTGATCATAGAAACACTGATCATAGAAACACTGATCATAGAAACACTGATCATAGAAACATACGTTTTTCTCAGAAAACCTAAGTATTTTAGAAGACATTATTTTGTAGAATGCACGACGCTATAGTAAGTATAAACGAAGCCTTTTTGTTCCTGTTGGTTCTTTAATCCCATGCAGGCGTTGATCCTGGAATAGATCTGTTTGTTCCACACGTGTTAACATATGGCAGGTTCACCACCGAGGATCCAACGTGATAACAGCTGTTTCCAGGTCGTCTGCGGTCGCACACACGCACACACACGCACGCAATAACTCACGCCTGCACGTACACAGACACACACTGTTTTAACAGTCGACTGTATTCATAGAGTTACTCTGTTGAAAGACATCACGTGTGTGTGTGTGTGTATGTGTGTGTGTGTGTGTGTGTTTGTGTCATCTTAAACCCGGAAGTATAAGAGCCGCATCCTGTCCGTCGCTCAATCTGGGCCCAGCATGCAACACGCTAACCTGCTAACGGCTAACCGGAGCGACGCGCAACGTCTTTTTTGACCTCCTATAAGATTATTAGACTTCATCTCAAATCACCTCAGCTGAGCTTTAATTCCGAGATAAACGCTAAAGATCGCATCATGCAATCTCTGCGGAGATCGGATGATCGTTTTTCAACTGCTTTTGTTTCCTCTCGTCCCGTTCCAAGATGGATGCCATTTCAGGCCATGTGCACACCTGCCGTAAGAGGCCTGCCGTGAACACCTGCCGTAAGAGGCCTGCCGCGAACGCACGCCGATAAACCTATATATTCACAACAACGGCAGACATGTGAAAAGGTTTGTAACAGTTCAAGTCCCGGGCTTTTTTCAAAATAAAAGCAATGCTGTTTTAGTCCACCCAAAGTATGTTTTATTTTCTAGTTATCGAGTAATCTTTCGCGGGCCGGTCAAGGTCAGCCGGCGGGCCGTACAATGCCCAGGCCTGTCTTAGATTCTCAGAGTTCTTCTCTGTGTCGTACAGGAGTGGCGCTGGTTCACACATGACTCACACCTGGAATATACCAACAGTTTACATTAAGTGTGAATGAACAGGGTTTTAAAGAGAGTCAAAGGGTGCCGATGAAGAACAGCTGCACTAATTGGCGTCGTTAAGCCATGCATGGCAACAGTTTGTGTCGTGTGTGTGATCTCACACATGGACAATATAAGATGATGCACTGTGTTGAAAATGACTGTAGACGTCGAGAGAGAAGAGAGATTGAGAGACAGAACCAGACAGACAGACACACAGACAGACGGATAGACAGACAGACAGGGTGATGTTGTCTTGGACCGTTTCCAAAGCAGGAGGACCAAAGCGAGTCTATCATGCTGCTGTAGCAGTGAGGAACAAACTGTATTCCTTTGGAGGCTACAGTGATGGAAGGACCTTCAACATCATGGAACAGATGGACGTCCATGTCTTCAACACAATGTCTTTATTCTGGAAGAAGTTACCTCCTGTGGAACCTGGAAGAGGAGACGGTCACCTAGAGGTTCCATCCAGGCGCTTCGACCACACAGCTGTGTTGGTGGAAGATACAGTCTACATCTGGGGAGGCCGCTGGGGAGGGACGCCTTACTGCAATGTGCTTTATGCTTTTGACGTGGACGCCCACAGATGGTCCAAACCCAGGGTTTCTGGAGCTGTTCCAGAGGAGAGGTGCTACCACTCAGCCTGTGTGTTGGAGAAGGTCATGTTTATCCATGGAGGACGGTGCACTGACATGCACAAGTTGGACACCAGCACGATGGTCTGGACTTTAATTAACACCAGAGGAACTCCACCTCCTGCTTCAGAATATCACTCTACCACCATCATCGGGACAAAGATGTTTGTATTTGGGGGCTATGGGGGTCAGCATTACAACACCATCAGAGTGTTTGACACAGAGGTCAACCACTGGCTGAGCACACCTTCTGCACAGCCTCTTCCAGAAGGACGCTGTGGTCATTCAGCCTTTACCTACAATGGACAGCTGTACATATTTGGTGGCTGGAACGGCTGGAACGGTAAACAGACCTTCAATGATGTGTGGAAATTCAGTCCAGAGACCTTCTCCTGGAAGAAGGTTGAGCCCAAGAGGAAAGGACCAGGTCCATTGTGTGGTATGTGCCGTTGCATTGTGGGAGATCGTATCATTCTCTTTGGAGGATCATACAAGGGAGACCACAGTACTTCTGATGAGCTGTTCATCTTAGACTTGAGTCCTTCTCTTAAGACGTTATGTAAGCTAGCAGTTATTCAGTACACTCTGGACCAATCAGAACTGCCACACAACATCAGGTGGGAACTGGTAGCCATGACAACCAACAGTGTGCTCACTGTGCAACAAGGTCACTAGAAGGAGGAAAAACAGAAAACATTGAGTCAACTAAACCAGACCCCATGTGACCAGTCTATGACATCACTCATGTATTGTGTGACATCACTACTATGACACCAGTCATCTCCATATTTGGGCAGGCTTTCAGCCGAAGCCAACCTGAATTTTTTTGTTTGTTTTTTACGTGGAAAATGTGAGAGGAAACGGACGAACTGAAAACATATTTTACTACTGGCAGCGTGGACATGAAAATGATGATGTCTTCCCTTTTTTTTTATATATATTTTTTTATCCCACGATTTTGTAACCCATTTTTCACCCCTGTGTCAATCATCTAATGTGATCCTGGGCTCTACACACCCTCCACCAACCTAGTCCCCATATATGGGGGACAAGGGGAGAGCAACCTAGTCCCCATATATGGGGGACAAGGGGAGAGCAACGGACTTGAACTCATGCTTCCTTCATGCCTGAGTGTCCAAGTTGCTCCTTTACACCTGACAGGGGGGAGTTTCCCTGGTTGGACGTTGCGCGTGGAAGGAACACGTTATTCCAACCAGTTCCTTTCCCCTCCATCAGACGCCCCGGCTGGCCAGGGGGAGGCAGTTTAGAGACCAGGATTACTATGCATGTTTTTTGTGAGGGTACCTACCCTATAGGGGACACGGGGAGAACATGCAAACTCTTTCGCCAACCCCGCCTTCGGGTATGGGCACTGATGACACGGAGGAGGAAACACGCCGCCAGCACCCACAGCGCCCCGAGCGGGAATCGAACCCAGGACCTTCTAGCTGTGAGGCGACAGCACTACCAACTGTGCCACCGTGCCCCCATGATGATGTCTTCCTGGGACCTAAACTTAGAACAGCAGCTAAAATCATCGGCAGCACAGAATGACCCAGTCTCCATAACATCTATCTACACCACTCGCTGTATGAAAAAAGCCCATAACATCATGGAAGACACCAGCCATCCCGCAAATACCCTGTTCAAACCACTCCCTTCCAAAAAAACGCTACCAGAGCATCTAATCTCGCACCACCCGTCTCAGTAACAGTTTCTACCCCCAGGCAGTCAGGCTGCTGAACAGCTGACCTTGAACTGTATTGCACTGTTTTGTCACTTCACTTGCACTTTTCTTTTCCTGTTTTTTTTTGTCTTTTTCTTGCACTATAGATGTTAACCATTTGGACAGTTCAGAACCATGGACAGAGACAGCCACAGTATTAAACCATTTGGACAGTTCAGAACCATGGACAGAGACAGCCACAGTATTAAACCATTTGGACAGTTCAGAACCATGGACAGAGACAGCCACAGTATTAAACCATTTGGACAGTTCAGAACCATGGACAGAGACAGCCACAGTATTAAACCATTTGGACAGTTCAGAACCATGGACAGAGACAGCCACAGTATTAAACCATTTGGACAGTTCAGAACCATGGACAGAGACAGCCACAGTATTAAACCATTTGGACAGTTCAGAACCATGGACAGAGACAGCCACAGTATTAAACCATTTGGACAGTTCAGAACCATGGACAGAGACAGCCACAGTATTAAACCATTTGGACAGTTCAGAACCATGGACAGAGACAGCCACAGTATTAAACCATTTGGACAGTTCAGAACCATGGACAGAGACAGCCACAGTATTAAACCATTTGGACAGTTCAGAACCATGGACAGAGACAGCCACAGTATTAAACCATTTGGACAGTTCAGAACCATGGACAGAGACAGCCACAGTATTAAACCATTTGGACAGTTCAGAACCATGGACAGAGACAGCCACAGTATTAAACCATTTGGACAGTTCAGAACCATGGACAGAGACAGCCACAGTATTAAACCATTTGGACAGTTCAGAACCATGGACAGAGACAGCCACAGTATTAAACCATTTGGACAGTTCAGAACCATGGACAGAGACAGCCACAGTATTAAACCATTTGGACAGTTCAGAACCATGGACAGAGACAGCCACAGTATTAAACCATTTGGACAGTTCAGAACCATGGACAGAGACAGCCACAGTATTAAACCATTTGGACAGTTCAGAACCATGGACAGAGACAGCCACAGTATTAAACCATTTGGACAGTTCAGAACCATGGACAGAGACAGCCACAGTATTAAACCATTTGGACAGTTCAGAACCATGGGCAGAGACAGCCACAGTATTAAACCATTTGGACAGTTCAGAACCATGGACAGAGACAGCCGCAGTATTAAACCATTTGGACAGTTCAGAACCATGGACAGAGACAGCCGCAGTATTAAACCATTTGGACAGTTCAGAACCATGGACAGAGACAGCCACAGTATTAAACCATTTGGACAGTTCAGAACCATGGACAGAGACAGCCACAGTATTAAACCATTTGGACAGTTCAGAACCATGGACAGAGACAGCCACAGTATTAAACCATTTGGACAGTTCAGAACCATGGACAGAGACAGCCACAGTATTAAACCATTTGGACAGTTCAGAACCATGGACAGAGACAGCCACAGTATTAAACCATTTGGACAGTTCAGAACCATGGACAGAGACAGCCACAGTATTAAACCATTTGGACAGTTCAGAACCATGGACAGAGACAGCCACAGTATTAAACCATTTGGACAGTTCAGAACCATGGACAGAGACAGCCACAGTATTAAACCATTTGGACAGTTCAGAACCATGGACAGAGACAGCCACAGTATTAAACCATTTGGACAGTTCAGAACCATGGACAGAGACAGCCACAGTATTAAACCATTTGGACAGTTCAGAACCATGGGCAGAGACAGCCACAGTATTAAACCATTTGGACAGTTCAGAACCATGGACAGAGACAGCCACAGTATTAAACCATTTGGACAGTTCAGAACCATGGACAGAGACAGCCGCAGTATTAAACCATTTGGACAGTTCAGAACCATGGACAGAGACAGCCACAGTATTAAACCATTTGGACAGTTCAGAACCATGGACAGAGACAGCCACAGTATTAAACCATTTGGACAGTTCAGAACCATGGACAGAGACAGCCACAGTATTAAACCATTTGGACAGTTCAGAACCATGGACAGAGACAGCCACAGTATTAAACCATTTGGACAGTTCAGAACCATGGACAGAGACAGCCACAGTATTAAACCATTTGGACAGTTCAGAACCATGGACAGAGACAGCCACAGTATTAAACCATTTGGACAGTTCAGAACCATGGACAGAGACAGCCACAGTATTAAACCATTTGGACAGTTCAGAACCATGGACAGAGACAGCCACAGTATTAAACCATTTGGACAGTTCAGAACCATGGACAGAGACAGCCACAGTATTAAACCATTTGGACAGTTCAGAACCATGGACAGAGACAGCCACAGTATTAAACCATTTGGACAGTTCAGAACCATGGACAGAGACAGCCACAGTATTAAACCATTTGGACAGTTCAGAACCATGGACAGAGACAGCCACAGTATTAAACCATTTGGACAGTTCAGAACCATGGACAGAGACAGCCACAGTATTAAACCATTTGGACAGTTCAGAACCATGGACAGAGACAGCCACAGTATTAAACCATTTGGACAGTTCAGAACCATGGACAGAGACAGCCACAGTATTAAACCATTTGGACAGTTCAGAACCATGGACAGAGACAGCCACAGTATTAAACCATTTGGACAGTTCAGAACCATGGACAGAGACAGCCACAGTATTAAACCATTTGGACAGTTCAGAACCATGGACAGAGACAGCCACAGTATTAAACCATTTGGACAGTTTAATCAGAACCATGGACAGAGACCGTGACCACCACAATGCACTGAAACACCACTAGGGGGAGTTCTCTGATCAAGTTTTATTTATTTTGAATCCGATTCCAATCATTGGATTTTGAGTATCTGCCGACACCGATGTTCTCCCGATCCGATATTTATATTTTATATAGAACACTTACTCCATAATTATAACAATAGTACAATATCACACTTTTTAGTTGTTTTTTTTTGCTCCATTTAAAAATGACGATCGGCCCCGATTTTATCGATCACGTGATCGGACTATGGCCAACCTTGAACACATCAAGATGCAACAATAGGCTACATTTACACTACTATACTATGCTATGCTATGCTATACTATGCTATGCTATGCTATGCTATGCTATACTATACTATGCTATGCTATACTATACTATGCTATGCTATGCTATGCTATACCAGTAAGAAGCGAACGCAGCTGTTGTGGCAGTCTGACACACACACACATACCTTTTTTCATTTTTATTTTGCGTGCATGTTTATTTTGTGTGCGTGATACAGCTGCGCCCTCTGGTGGCGGGCGGGTGGTGTAACAGCGGGACAGACAGACAGACAGACATGATCTGCAGGGTCTCATAGTTAGTGCTCACTGCGTTCGCAATCACTGCGTTCGCAACTGTACTATACGGTGCGACACGACACAACAATGTGAACTCATTGCAATAATCCCTGGGCATTATTCTCAGGCACGCACACACGCACGCACGGTTAAATACAAACAGAAGGGTGTGGAAGAGGCCCTCAACAGCCTGAAAACAGGGTATGCACGCACACACACACATGCACGCACACACACACACACACACACACACACACATGTGCGAACAGATGTCTTTGGCGTGTGACACACATCAACGCGTCGGGGTTTAAAAATACACATTTCTCTCTCTGTGGAAACCAGAGGAGAGAACGAGGAGCGAACGAGGATGATGAGACTGATGACTTGCTCTCTCTCTCTCTCTCTCTCTCTCTCTCTCCTCTGTTTGTTGCAGAAAGACAACCAACAGTCATCACAGGTGGAGACAGACAGACAGACAGCTTCCATTGACAATGAATGGTAGACTGCATCTTTTCATCTTCATGTCGCTGTGCTTCCATTGACATTGAATGGTAGACTGTATCTTTGCATCTTCATGTCAGGCCTGTTCGGTTGCCATTGCAATCGATTTGCTCAGGCAGAGCCCGGAACCTGTCGTAGGGGTCTCATTAGGTCCTGGGCTCTACACACCCTCCACCAACCTAGTCCCCATATATGGGGGACAAGGGGAGAGCAACGGACTTGAACTCATGCTTCCTTCATGCCTGAGTGTCCAAGTTGCTCCTTTACACCTGACAGGGGGGAGTTTCCCTGGTTGGACGTAGCGCGTGGAAGGAACACGTTATTCCAACCAGTTCCTTTCCCCTCCATCAGGCGCCCCGGCTGGCCAGGGGGAGGCAGTTTAGAGACCAGGATTACTGCATGTTTTTTGTGAGGGTACCTACCCTAGGGGACACGGGGAGAACATGTGAGGGTACCTACCCTAGGGGACACGGGGAGAACATGTGAGGGTACCTACCCTAGGGGACACGGGGAGAACATGTGAGGGTACCTACCCTAGGGGACACGGGGAGAACATGTGAGGGTACCTACCCTAGGGGACACGTGGAGAACATGTGAGGGTACCTACCCTAGGGGACACGGGGAGAACATGTGAGGGTACCTACCCTAGGGGACACGGGGAGAACATGTGAGGGTACCTACCCTAGGGGACACAGGGAGAACATGTGAGGGTACCTACCCTAGGGGACACGGGGAGAACATGTGAGGGTACCTACCCTAGGGGACACGGGGAGAACATGTGAGGGTACCTACCCTAGGGGACACGGGGAGAACATGTGAGGGTACCTACCCTAGGGGACACGGGGAGAACATGTGAGGGTACCTACCCTAGGGGACACGGGGAGAACATGTGAGGGTACCTACCCTAGGGGACACGGGGAGAACATGCAAACTGTGTGCTGCTGTTGATGCTATAAATGTGAAGAAAAAAATGAAACAATATCACTGCGCACGCACACACGCTTGATATCACCTTTATTGAATCAATGCATCCTCCCGTTTCAGAGAGAGAGAGAGACAGAGAGGGTGGGGTGGGGGGGTGTGCGGGGTGGGGGGGGGGGATGACTGACGGACAAACGGAAGGAGAGATGGAATTAGTGTGAAAGTAAATTAAAAAAAAGGTGATAGAATTACACCGTCAGAGACGGAGAGATATTTTAAGGAAAGCGAGTGACAGGACGATATCGGAGCGGAGGAGAGAGAGAGAGGACGGGCAACGATTATCAACACAAATCTACGGGGGGGGAGGGGGGGAGCACGCGGGAAGGACGAGAGAGAGAGAGAGAGAGGGGGTGAGCTAAACCTTCACACGTTTGCGGAGCGCGGCTCACATGCAGTCTGAGTGTGACAGAGTGAACGAGAGAGAGAGAGAGAGCGAGCGAGGGAACGGAAAGTGGGATTACTGACGGAGCAAGCAGATGAGGAGAGAGAGAGAGAGAGACAGAGAGACAAAGAGTGAAAGAGAGAGACAGAGAGAGAGACAAAGAGTGAAAGAGAGAGAGGGAGAGAGAGAGACACAGAGAGAGAGACACAGAGAGAGAGACAGAGAGAGAGAGACAGAGCTGTGCAACAGATTGAGGACCTGCTGGCTCTCACC
>NC_137879.1:2263769-2266269 GCF_963924005.1 Protomyctophum bolini | reverse complement strand
CTGGCCAGATGTATGGAGAACCATCTGGGATGACTGACCCCCCCCCCCCCCCCCCCCACCATCGTGTCAGTCATTTATCGGGGCGGAGGCGCTGCGTGCCGCTAACGATTAAGTGTCCGATGTGTCGCTGCGCTCAGACCACCCAGGGTGCGGGACGGACGAGCACAGACAGACAGACGGGAACAGCTCCGCTTAAAGCCTTAATTATGATGAATGACTCTGATACGCCTCATAATGACACCCATACGCCACACGCTCCTCATATCATATTGTATGTTTAACGCACGCACGCACGCACGCACGCACGCACGCACGCACGCACGCACGCACGCACGCACGCACGCACGCACGCACGCACGCACGCACGCACGCACGCACGCACGCACGCACGCACGCATAAAAATGCATAACCGTGCACGCAGGCACACACGTCGGGTATACCATTAAAAAATCTCACCCGTGTGAAGTGAGGGGTGTTCTGATCATCCTACAACATCATTTACAACGCGTTTGTTTAACCCATTCTGACCTGAGATCAGATTCATACGAGGTTTCCACTGGACACGCACTGGTCTGATTAACCCCATTCTGACCTGAGATCAGATTTTAAAAATGTCAGTCGCTCTTCGTTTTTTCAAAAATAGCAGACCTACAAGCTCGTAGCGCGCCACTCGGTGGCGCGCTATGAGCTTGTAGATCTGCTATTTTTCAATAGCTAAAGCATAACATGATGCTAACACCAAAATGGGTTCCCGGTCAGAATGGGTTAAGCAACGGGTGCTAATGTTTGTTTTAAATATTGTCTTTATCGTCTATGAGGCGTTTTCTTAAAGACAAAACATTAAAGCTGTATATTGGCTCGCGCCCCTCCAAAAAAAAAATCACAGGTACCCTCACAAAAAACATGCAGTAATCCTGGTCTCTAAACTGTCTCCCCCTGGCCAGCCGGGGCGTCTGATGGAGGGGAAAGGAACTGGTTGGAATAACGTGTTCCTTCCACGCGCTACGTCCAACCAGGGAAACTCCCCCCTTGTCAGGAGCAACTTGGACTCCTCATGCATGAAAGAAGCACGAGTTCAAGTCCGTTGCTCTCTCCAGGTTGGCGGAGGGTGTGTAGAGCCCAGGATCACATTAGATAATTGACACAGGGGTATACAAAATCGTGGGATAAAAATAATACAAATAAAATAAAATAAAATCACACCTGTGTGAAGTGAGCGAGCGGCGCACTTATCGTCGTATATCATCATGACGTAACATTTGCTCAGACACTCTGACGTTCCATTCCATCGTCAATGGGAATGTATTGTTTGTGTAGGACACGGTTTGTGAACACACACCATAAGCTGGTGCCGTTCCCAAATGAGTGCCGTTTGATGAAAAACACGGTGAAAAAAACATACATGCATATATATACGTATGTAATTAAGTACATACATACATACATACATACATACATACATACATACATACATACATACATTAAGGACCCACTTTTAGGCCAGTGCACCAGAGCAAGCTTTTGCCTTTTTTTAAACCCCACCCATTTTAACCAAATACATACATACATACATACATACATACATACATACAAATAAAGTTGACATTAGACGGCTACTGTTATCGTAACATCAAAGTAGGACTATTCACTCCCCTCCCGATTTAGATACGATCTCCGTACCCATTCCATTCATACTGCCATACTTAATTATTTTTTGCGATGCGATGTGATATTTGCCCCCCGTATATAATACTAATCACAAAGAAATCGCAAAATATTAATTTGCTCTTTTATACGAGAACATTTTAAAACAATTATAAACATTATAAACCATGACCAAGTTGTAGTCGTACACTTCAGTCTTAATGTCACGAAATAAATAAACAAACAAATAAATAGATAAATAAATAGATAGATAGATAAATAAATAGACAAATAAATAGACAAATAAATACATAAATAAATAAATAAATACATCTGAAAAAAACTAACCTAAAATAAAAATAATAAATCACGATTACATTTTATAATTGTGGTATTAATTAAACATCGCAATATTTGAGTGAGTCCATTTCCCCCCCCCTAATGATTAGTTAAACCCCCTTCGTTTCTACTGTGTAAGTAGTGCATTATTAATATTATTATTATTATTGTTATTATTATTATTGTTATTGTTATTGTTATTATTGACTGTAATAGCTGTTGCTGTTTGCATTTCTGTCTAAAAAGTATTCAATCAATCTAGCTAGACACCAACCTTATTGGTCTTATATTAAAAGTGTAGCTCTCTCTATCTCTCTCTCTCTCTCTTTCAGAGCGTCTAGTTCTAGTTTCACTTTGATTCTTAAACGTGTTGTTAGTTTAAAATGAGATATTCCTCGATCTGTCTAGAGATGTAAAAACCTTTCGCCTGGACTAACCTGTCAATACTCCAAACTATAACTATCCCAAAGCCATACCCTAAGCACCGTCTTAACCGGCCACGTAGGTCACTAACCC
>NC_137879.1:2246979-2263569 GCF_963924005.1 Protomyctophum bolini | reverse complement strand
CTCCCTCTCCCTCTCTCTCTCTCTCTCTCTCTCTCTCTCTCTCTCTCTCTCTCTCTCTCTCTCTCTCTCTCTCTCTCTTCTCTCTCTCTCTCTCTCTCTCTGCCTCTCTCTCTCTCTCTCTCTCTGCCTCTCTCTCTCTCTCTCTCTCTCTCTCTCAATAGAATGTCAGATGAAGGACTCTCGGCGGGAGCGGTGTGCACTGATAACTCTTTGTCAACTCCCAACAAACGCACACACACACACACACACACACACACACACACACACACACACACACACACACACACACACACACGCAGGCAGGCACACGCACATGCAACACGCAGTCGCCCAGGGGCAGAGTGGTCGGTGTGGATGGGACAGTTCGATCCCTGTGCGCTCCCTCAGAGTTAGAGTTAGTGTCCAAGTGTCCTTGAGCAAAGACTCTGAACCCCTCAGAGTTAGTGTCCAAGTGTTTAAGTGTCCTTGAGCAAAGACTCTGAACCCCTCAGAGTTAGTGTCCAAGTGTTTAAGTGTCCTTGAGCAAAGACTCTGAACCCCTCAGAGTTAGAGTCAGTGTTCAAAGTGTCCTTGAGCAAAGACTCTGAACCCCTCAGAGTTAGAGTCAGTGTTCAAAGTGTCCTTGAGCAAAGACTCTGAACCCCTCAGAGTTAGAGTTAGTGTCCAAGTGTCCTTGAGCAAAGACTCTGAACCCCTCAGAGTTAGAGTCAGTGTTCAAAGTGTCCTTGAGCAAAGACTCTGAACCCCTCAGAGTTAGAGTCAGTGTTCAAAGTGTCCTTGAGCAAAGACTCTGAACCCCTCAGAGTTAGAGTCAGTGTTCAAAGTGTCCTTGAGCAAAGACTCTGAACCCCTCAGAGTTAGAGTCAGTGTTCAAAGTGTCCTTGAGCAAAGACTCTGAACCCCAGATTGCTCCTGATGTGCAGGTTGGTGCCTTGCATGGTTTCCTCCGGCAATCGGTGTATGAATGAATGTATTGCACACGCGCACATAAAATACATGCATAAATGCACCATTCACCATTTGGTATGCACAGACAGACAGACAGACAGACAGACAGACAGTCTTTCTTTGAAGTGTCACATATTCATTCCTATCATCCGACAGAAGCGCCGGCAGCAGAAAGCTGAAATGATGTTCACTTTGATGAGAAGTTTGAAACGGAACTTCTTGGCGTGTACGTTTCCCATCGCTGTATTCGGGGAGCGGGCGCCAATCCAGAGTGCTGATGTTGTACATTACAAAGCCATAACTTTTTATGGCTAGTTTACAGTATTATGCAGGCTGTCTCCAGTGGTGTGAGCGAACAGAACTAAGTACATGAAGTACTTGGGCTTTACTTTGGTGTTAGCATTACGTTATGCTTTAGCTATTTTTTTATTTTTTTAAATCAAAGAACGACTGACATAGAAACATGGCTTTTTCAGAAAACTGTCATTTTCAAACAGAGATTTTTAGAATCTGATCTCGGGTCAGAATGGGTTCATGTAGATTGTTGAGTATTATTTCTACTTGGTGGGCCGGCCTAGTTTATTAGGGGTTATGGAGCATATACGTATGGCCTTCCATGCAGAACGTTGTGAGTTCGAACCCTGCCTGGGGTCGACGTCAGCAAAGGGCCCAAATGTGGTGATTTGTGATGACGGCTATGGCCGTTTTTCTGCCTGTATTCTGTCTGTAGAACCACTGCTTCATTGTGTCTGGTTGTCTGTGTTTTCTGTCGTCAGTATTAACCCATTCTGGGCGGGAAGGGAACCCCCTTTTGGTGTTTATAGCATTATGTTATACTTTAGCTATTGAAAAATAGCAGATCTACAAGCTCATACGAGCTTGTATGGTCTGCTATTTTTGAAAAGTCTTGAAAATGTGGCGCAGATCTTTGAATGTAATGTTCTTTCAGAGCGAACGTTTTTAACTCAAATCCTTGCTTCTGGGGGACACGCCTTGAACAACATGTTTTCAGACGGGGGTCGGCGATCATAATGCAGATATTGTTTTGGGGTCTTTTATAGAATCGTACTTGGGTCTAAATGAGTTAAAACCCACTGCTTCACTGTGTCTGGTTGTGTGTGTTTTCTGTCTGGTATTCAGGATGAAGGCTCCACCTTCCTCCAGATGGTTCACTGTGTCTGGTTGTGTGTGTTTTCTGTCTGGTATTCAGGATGAAGGCTCCACCTTCCTCCAGATGGTTCACTGTGTCTGGTTGTGTGTGTTTTCTGTCTGGTATTCAGGATGAAGGGTCCACCTTCCTCCAGATGGTTCACTGTGTCTGGTTGTGTGTGTTTTCTGTCTGGTATTCAGGATGAAGGCTCCACCTTCCTCCAGATGGGAGCTTCTCTGGAGCAACAGATTGTCTGCATGTTCAAGGTAGACGGCAACACTGCACGCACACGCAAGCACACACACACACACACACACACACACACACACACACACACACACACACACACACACACACATTTCGATTTCTTTATTAGAATCCACAAATTACAATTAATTTTACAAGGAAACAAATATAACGGGGTTGACAGTTCATGTTCACTTAAGGATACACATCATGGCACCTCCTCCTCCACACAGACAAGCTGCCTATAACAGCCCAAACAGAGCTCAGTATTTGGCAAGTTGTTTGGCTTTGCTTTTTGTCATGCCAGCTATTCTTAGGCCACTCATGGTCAGTTTAAATGCACATGGCCCAGGCTTCAGAATATCAGTATGGCAAATCTACAGCGATACCCCAAGTTTGTTATGCTTCCAAGTAATGGTTGATACTTCGAATATTTATCTTGGAATGTCTGGTCCATGTACAAATCAAAGACACAGCCCACCTCCAGAATCAGGACCTCCTTGTTTCTGGTGTCAACAAAGACAACATCAGGTGTATTCGGGATGTTAGCAAAGACATTGCATGCACACACGCACGCACACAGACACACACACACACACACACACACACACACACACACACACACACACACACACACACACACAGAGTACACAGAGTACACAGAGTACACAGAGTACACAACACTACTGTACAGTTAAAGGACGGGGTTAATCTGTGTGAGACAGTTTGTGTACAGCACTTTTGAAACATTATAACAGAGTTACACCGGGGGGTCGAGATGACTGTTGGTTGATGATTATTTTAGGACCCCCGTGTGTGTTCCAATGTTTCTAGACTGTTCTGCCCGTTGCAACGGGCAGCCTCTCCAGGTGTATCAAGGACACAAATCCGTCAAGCCATCGAGAAACAGAGGGTACTCTCCTCCTCCTCCTCCTCCAGATAATGGAGGAGTACAGGACTATGGAGAGTTGGTTAACCTCTGCTTCTCCTCCAGATAATGGAGGAGGAGTACAGGACTATGGAGAGTTGGTTATTCTCTCCTTCTCCTCCAGATCATGGAAGAGTACGACTGGGGAGAGTTCGTGCTGATCACCAGCTTCCTGCCGGGCTACGACGTGTTTGTGGACCTGGTGAAGTCCTACACGGACACCTCCTACTTCCTGTGGAAGCTGCAGGACGTGCTGTCCCTGGAGATGTCCGTGGGTGCCAACGATGCGCGCACCAAACGCACGCTACAGCAGGTAGGATACCTCCTACCTGAACCTATACCTACCACGCTACAGCAGGTAGGTTGGTACCATTATGACAGATAACAGGCAAACATTGATCACAATAACAATTCTACATTCTGTAACTTCTTGTAAATTAAGTAATGCAGCTGTTTAAGAATATCTGTGTAATGTACTTTATACAAAATTAAACCAAATGGTCCCCACTCCCCATCATTTAGCTGGGGAGTGGGGACCCCCCCTCGAACCCCCTCAAGGACCACTGGTTGATAAACCACTGCACTAACCCATACATGGGCAACATGTATGGGTTAGTGGTACATTTGACCCCTAAACCTGACCCCTGCCCTCTAACCTCTCACCCCTGAACCCTCAACCCTGACCTCTAACCCCTGACCTCTAACCCCTCACCTCTGACCCCTGACCTCTCCCCCCAGGTGGACGCCCAGGTGCTGGTGGCCTACGTGTCCCACGAGGAGGCTCAGTACCTGTCCCTGACCTCTAACCCCTGACCCCTCACCCCTGACCTCTGACCCCTGACCTCTAACCCCTCACCCCTGGACTCTGACCCCTGACCTCTCCCCCCAGGTGGACGCCCAGGTGCTGGTGGCCTACGTGTCCCATGAGGAGGCTCAGTACCTGTTCCTGCCCTCTAACCCCTGACCTCTGACCCCTGCCCCCTGACCCCTGCCCTCTAACCCCTGCCCTCTGACCCCTGACCCCTCTCCCCCAGGTGGACGCCCAGGTGCTGGTGGCCTACGTGTCTCATGAGGAGGCCCAGTACCTGTGCCTGACCCCTGACCTCTAACCCCTGACCCCTGACCTCTCCCCCCAGGTGGACGCCCAGGTGCTGGTGGCCTACGTGTCCCATGAGGAGGCCCAGTACCTGTTCCTCCAGGCGGGCGAGGTGGGCCTGCTGGGCCCGGGCTACATCTGGCTGCTGCCCAGCGTGGCGGTGGGCGACCCGGAGGCCGGCGGCCCGCCGCCGCCCCACAGCTTCCCCGTGGGCGTGATCGGCGTCACCACGGACCAATGGAGGACCGGCCTGCGGCAGCGCGTCCGCGAGGGCGTGGCCATCGTGGCCCTGGGCGCCGAGAGCTTCCGGAGGAGCCACGGCTTCGTGCCCGACGGCCACGGGGACTGTGGCGCCACGCACGGCCGCGGCCACGACGACGACGGCAACAACAAGGCCAACGCCAAGCCCCCCGCGGACAGCAACGGCACGTTGTTCAGGTGAGCTCCAGACATTGATTGATTGATTGATTGAAATATGTATTAACCCATTCTGACCTGAGATCAGATTCATACGAGGTTTCCACTGGACACACACTGGTCTGATTAACCCATTCTGACCTGAGATCAGATTTTAAAAAATCGTTCTTCGATTTAAAAAAAATAGCAGACCTACAAGCTCGTAGCGCGCCACTCGGTGGCGCGCTATGAGCTTGTAGATCTGCTATTTTTCAATAGCTAAAGCATAACATGATGCTGAACACCAAAACGGGTTCCCGGTCAGAATGGGTTAACAGTTTGCCGAATTACAGTAACATTTCAAGCACAAACTCAATACAACAGACTGTTAACTGTGAGTGGACGACCCCAATTAAGCATTACACTTGTTTACAACAGGGTCCACATTGTTCAATTCATCAAGACATTTAGAGACATACAAATAGACACTTCTATGTAGTTAAAGAACAGAACAGGAATTCATCCTGGGGGGGATCCAGAGGCGATTTGGATTGTATTGTTCCACTTTTGTTTTGCTTTGGCAATGTAGACGTAGGTTTTCTCATGACAATAAAGCTCCTTTTAATTGAATTGTGTTGCAGACACATGGTGAACGTGACGTGGGACAGGAAGGAGCTGTGGTTCAACAGCCAGGGCTTCCTGGCCAACCCAAATATGGTCATCATCGCCCTGGACCGGGATCGTGTTTGGGACAAGGTACCGTTTATCACACACTATGTCAGACTCAAGGCCCCGGGGGGCCAAATCAGGCCCGTGAATGAATTATCTTTGGCCCGCGGGATGATATTTAATTATTATTAACTGGCCCTCTGGTATATAATTGCACGGAGCACCATAATACTACATGTCCTGCTTTGTGAGGATCATAGAACAGGAAACTGAGCTTAATAATGATAATGCATTTTCAGTTTTAAATGCATTTACTTTTTTTGCTATTTGCCTGGGACGTCCTCCTGACCTATGGGACGTCCTCCTGACCTATGGGACGTCCTCCTGACCTATGGGACGTCCTCCTGACCGCGGTGCCCCGTGTGTTGAAACACAGTCCGGCCCTCGACTTCTACCAATTTATTTATTTTGGCCCACCGTGTATTTAGAGTTTGACATCCCTGGTTTATCACCATTAAATGTTACGTAGCTTCCAGTCGGTTCAGGCAGATTTACCCGACAGGGCGTATTCAGTGTTGGTGCAAGACCCACAACACATGTCACGACACATGTCACGACACATGTCACAACACATGTCACAACACATGTCGAGACACACATGTCACGACACATGTCACAACACATGTCGAGACACACATGTCACGACACATGTCACGACACATGTCACAACACATGTCACAACACATGTCGAGACACACATGTCACGACACATGTCAAGACCCACATGTCACGACACATGTCAAGACCCACATGTCACGACACATGTCAAGACCCACATGTCACGACACATGTCAAGACACACATGTCAAGACCCACATGTCACGACACATGTCAAGGCCCACATGTCACGACACATGTCACGACACATGTCAAGACACACATGTCAAGACCCACATGTCACGACACATGTCACGACACATGTCAAGGCCCACATGTCACGACACATGTCAAGGCCCACATGTCACGACACATGTCAAGGCCCACATGTCACGACACATGTCAAGGCCCACATGTCACGACACATGTCAAGGCCCACATGTCACGACACATGTCAAAGCCCACATGTCACGACACATGTCAAGGCCCACATGTCACGACACATGTCAAGACACACATGTCAAGACCCACATGTCACGACACATGTCACGACACATGTCAAGACACACATGTCAAGGCCCACATGTCACGACACATGTCAAGACACACATGTCAAGACCCACATGTCACGACACATGTCACGACACATGTCACGACACATGTCAAGGCCCACATGTCACGACACATGTCAAGACCCACATGTCACGACACATGTCACGACACATGTCAAGACCCACATGTCACGACACATGTCAAGGCCCACATGTCACGACACATGTCAAGACCCACATGTCACGACACATGTCAAGGCCCACATGTCACGACACATGTCACGACCCACATGTCACGACACATGTCAAGGCCCACATGTCACGACACATGTCAAGACCCACATGTCACGACACATGTCAAGGCCCACATGTCACGACACATGTCACGACCCACATGTCACGACACATGTCAAGGCCCACATGTCACGACACATGTCAAGGCCCACATTTCACGACACATGTCACGAACCACATGTCAAGACCCACATGTCACGACACATGTCAAGACACACATGTCAAGACCCACATGTCACGACACATGTCAAGACACACATGTCACGACACATGTCACGACACACATGTCATCTACAAGACCCCAGATCTAGTTCTTTCCTGAATTGTCCCTGTAAACTAAGGGACATTTCACCACTGGAAGGAACCGCAGTCACTCAATGTTAATAGTCATTGTATTGAACTAGAATGTCGTGCCCGCTTCGCAGTTGCAACGACCGCAGGGTCTGACGTTTAGATTCAGAAGGAGCTAGTTTGCATGGAAACTCACACTTAAACCAACGTCCACCAGAGGGCGCAAAATTGCAGAAAATAAAAGCACAGTTCTGAACGGAACATGACAGTGAGCACATGTTGGCTCTGATTGGCTAAGGCTAGTGGCCACATGTTCATTGGCTGGGAGCGCACATCTTTTGGCCACGTGACCAACGCACATGTTTTCATTGGCTGGGCCGCACATCTTTTGGCCACGTGACCAACTTTACAATTGTTAAAATAGATAGCAGCAGCACAATTTGAAATGTGCACCCTGTGGCCAGAAAAAGAATGAAGTCTGTGTGTGTGTGTGTGTGTGTGTGTGTGTGTGTGTGTGTGTTTGACTGGATTGCTGAATTCCTACAATGCCCATAATGCTTTTGGGGGAGGGCACCCCCTCCTTGTGGGAGAGGGAGGAGGGCTGTCTTATACTGAGACAACGTTGTAGTCCGGGAAGGAAGTGAGAAGTCAAATCTTGTTCATGAAGATGGCGCCATGACTACAATATCTAAAGACACATATTTATTTACACACAATAAAACACCCCAGGACAGTGTTTCTGGTGTCCTACACCCATTCTGAACGGGAACCCATTTTGGTGTTTTAGCATCATGTCGTGCTTTAGCTATTGAAAAATAGCAGATCTACAAGCTCATAGCGCGCCACCGAGTGGCGCGCTATGAGCTTGTAGGTCTGGCTATTTTTGAAAAATCGAAGAACGACTGACATTTTTAGAACCACAACATATGGACTCCTACTGACTGTACATGAACTGTATTTTTCCTACTGTTTTTACTCTTGCCAATACTAACAACTATTGCAGTATACTATACGACTACCTTTTTGTATTGCATTTGGATTGATGCCAACAGATTCATTTCGTTGTACACAAAATACCATCCATCCGTCCATCTGGTGGCGCTATAATATATTAATATAATATAATATATTAATATAATATAATATAATATAATATATTAATATAATATAATATGATATATTAATATAATATAATATAATATATTAATATAATATAATATATTAATATAATATAATATATTAATATAATATAATATATTAATATAATATAATATAATATATTAATATAATATAATATAATATATTAATATAATATAATATATTAATATAATATAATATAATATATTAATATAATATAATATATTAATATAATATAATATGCCAATTGTGAAAAGGGTGCCATTTGTTCTTGTGCCTTTTTTATGGCAATTGGATGATTTGAGGCACGTTGTTCCAAAACGGTGTTTTGCAAAAGTCCACCTGTTGGTGGCGCTATAATAGCCCAACGTGAAAAGGGTGGGATATATTCCTCAGCCTAGTAGGAAAGCGCGTGAAAGATTTCATGTACATTGCACGCTGCGTTCATGATTTGAGGCTTTTTGTTCAAAACGGGGCCAATCTTGAAAAACTTTGAAAGACAATCTTGGCCAATTAGGATGGAATATGAAATATCGGACACATCCGTCTTGAACACATGACTATAGAGATACTGTGTAAGGATTTGCGGGATTTTTGGACAGAATCTGGAGGAGTAATATTAAAAAGAAAAGGTGCCTTGGTGGGATGTATTAGAGAGTTGACTGTTTACATAGGGTTGCCTTGGTGGGATGCATTAGAGAGTTGACTGTTTACATAGCGTTGCCTTGGTGGGATGCATTAGAGAGTTGACTGTTTACATAGCGTTGCCGTGGTGGGACTTGACCAGACAGAGGATTTTACGGTGTAGTTTGAGCTACAGCAGAGATCAAATTTTGGGTTCTTGGAATAAAATAATTAATGAAATAAAATCATACCCAGAAACGTCCATAGACACACAACATCAAGTTCACTGTCCTAAATTGGTTCCATTTATACACTCTGAGAGTTACAAACCTTTAAGGGTCCATTTTGACCCCTGGTGGTCCCTGTGTACAGCAGGTCTGTCTGCTGTGTAGAGCCTGTCTGTCTGCTGTGTAGATCCTGTCTGTTTGCTGTGTAGAGCCTGTCTGTCTGCTGTGTAGAGCCTGTCTGTCTGCTGTGTAGAGCCTGTCTGTCTGCTGTGTAGAGCCTGTCTGTCTGCTGTGTAGAGCCTGTCTGTCTGCTGTGTAGAGCCTGTCTGTCTGCTGTGTAGAGCCTGTCTGTCTGCTGTGTAGAGCCTGTCTGTCTGCTGTGTAGAGCCTGTCTGTCTGCTGTGTAGAGCCTGTCTCTCTGCCGTGTAGAGCCTGTCTGTCTGCTGTGTAGAGCCTGTCCATATTAGGGTCATCAACAGTCATCAACTTCCTTGATTGGCCAGCCCAACCCATCAGCTTTGTGGATTGGTCAAACCTTGCGTGACGTTTGTGCCACTGAACCAATATAAGTGTTAGAGCACACAACAGGACACCATTCTGTTACACAACGACACTGGAAGAAGCTAATTTAAACCCTGGAGGATCTGTTGTGAGAAATGTTCTGCTGGACGCTGCATGTGAACAGAGGGCCTCATAACGCCGATCAAGCTGCTGTTGCCGTGGGAGAAAAAGTCTACTCATTTGGAGGGTCCTGGAAGGTCAGGGATGATCAGATTGATGTTCACGTCTTCAACACAGTGCCTTTACGCTGGAGGAAGTTGACACCAGTGACAACATTTAGAGCAGATTGTATCCTTGAGGTTCCGAACTTACGCTGCCACCACACAGCTGTTCTGATGGAAGATATCTATATTTTTGGAGGTTATCATTTTGGCACAGGGAAGTACTGCAACGTTCTTTATGGATTTGATGTGGACACCCACGGATGGTTCCGGCCCAAGGTTTCTGGAACCGTTCCAGAGGCGAGGGGGGGACACTCAGCCTGTGTTTTGGGGAAGGTCATGTTTATCCATGGAGGATACACCCAGCTGACTGGAGTCACTAATGACATGTACAAGTTGAACACCAGCACAATGGTCTGGTCCTTAATTAACACCAGAGGAACTCCACCTCCTGCTTCATGGTGTCACTCTGCTACCATCATTGGGACAAAGATGTTTGTATTTGGGGGCTATAAGGGGGGTCAGCACTACAACGACATCAGAGTGTTTGACACAGAGACCGACCTCTGGATGAGCACACCTTCTGCACAGCTTCTTCCAGAAGGACGCAGTGATCATTCAGCCTTTACCTACAATGGAGAGCTGTACATATTTGGTGGCTGGAATGAAAACCAGTTCTTCAATAATATGTGGAAATTCAACCCAGAGACCTTCTCCTGGAAGAAGGTTGAGCCCAAGGGGAAAGTCCCGTCTGAGATGTACAGAATGTGCTGTTGCATTGTGGGACATCGTATCATCCTCTTTGGGGGATACAACACACCTGATGACCTGTTCATGCTAGACTTAACTCCTAGTCTCAAGACGTTATGCAAGCTAGCAGTGTTTCAGCACGGTCTGGACCAATCAGAACTCACACACGACATCAGGTGGGAACTGGAATCCATGACTAACGACAACAAATAAAAACAAAACTATGACGGGGTCCAATGAGGGCGTGGCCTCATGTGTATATCTCAGACTTCATGTGACCAATCTGTGATGTCACTATGATGTATCTGTGACATAATATTCCATATTTATAATAAATAATTTATTAATACTCCATATTTGGGCATGGTTTCATCCCGATCCGACTGCCATTGACTTCCTTTATGACATTGAGGTTACACTGGAGTGGTGCCCGTTGGGCACTGGCCTACTTGGAATGATGCAAGATGGGAATGCATTCCCCGCCCACTGTGTATGTGTCTGTGTCCCTTTTATGCCCATATATGGAGCCCATGCAGATGTCAGAACATCGTTGTGTTGTCAGAACAGGCCAGCTCCATATATGGAGATCCCTGTCCAGAGTCTGGGCAGTGTCCTATAGCCCCTCCTATGCTCAGCTTTGCGTGGGACACCCCATAGCGATGATTTGATTGGCTGAGCAATGTGTGTATACCCCATAGTCATGATTTGATTGGCTGAGCACGGAATGTGATGTATGGTCATGTGTGACGAGAAGAGCGCCCCTCACTTCTCACGGGTGTGATTTTTTTTTTAAAACGTTTATTCTGACATTCACACAAAGACACGCGTTGCGATCGTTATCCGTTCATTTGTTTACCTTTTTATTTAGCCAGGGAGAGTTCACTGAGAATACATTCCTCTTTTCAGGAACTGCAGCCAGCCAGCGATTCAGTCAGTCAGTCAGCCAGTCAGCCATTCAGTCAGTCAGCCAGCCAGCCATTCAGTCAGCCAGTCAGTCAGTCAGCCAGCCAGTCAGTCAGTCAGTCAGCCAGTCAGTCAGTCAGCCAGCCAGTCAGTCAGTCAGTCAGCCAGTCAGTCAGTCAGCCAGTCAGCCATTCAGTCAGTCAGTCAGTCAGTCAGTCAGCCAGCCAGCCATTCAGTCAGTCAGTCAGTCAGTCAGTCAGTCAGTCAGTCAGTCAGTCAGTCAGCCAGCCAGCCAGCCAGCCAGTCAGTCAGTCAGTCAGCCAGCCAGCCAGCCAGCCAGCCATTCAGTCAGCAACTCAAGCAGGCGTGACAGACGGTGCAAAACCAACAAATACCTTTTCGAGGAGGAAGGAGGGGAGGAGGAGAGGAAGGAGGAAGGAGGAGAGCTTCTATCTGGAAGGAGGGGAGGAGGAGAGCTTCTATCTGGAAGGAGGAGAGCTTCTATCTGGAAGGAGGGGAGGAGGAGAGCTTCTATCTGGAAGGAGGGGAGGAGGAGAGCTTCTATCTGGAAGGAGGGAGGAGGAGAGCTTCTATCTGGAAGGAGGGGAGGAGGAGAGCTTCTATCTGGAAGGAGGAGAGCTTCTATCTGGAAGGAGGAGAGCTTCTATCTGGAAGGAGGGGAGGAGGAGAGCTTCTATCTGGAAGGAGGAAGGAGGAGAGCTTCTATCTGGAAGGAGGGAGGAGGAGAGCTTCTATCTGGAAGGAGGAAGGAGGAGAGCTTCTATCTGGAAGGAGGGGAGGAGGAGAGCTTCTATCTGGAAGGAGGGGAGGAGGAGAGCTTCTATCTGGAAGGAGGAAGGAGGAGAGCTTCTATCTGGAAGGAGGAAGGAGGAGAGCTTCTATCTGGAAGGAGAGCTTCTATCTGGAAGGAGGGGAGGAGGAGAGCTTCTATCTGGAAGGAGGGGAGGAGGAGAGCTTCTATCTGGAAGGAGGAAGGAGGAGAGCTTCTATCTGGAAGGAGGGGAGGAGGAGAGCTTCTATCTGGAAGGAGGTGAGGAGGAGAGCTTCTATCTGGAAGGAGGGGAGGAGGAGAGCTTCTATCTGGAAGGAGGGGAGGAGGAGAGCTTCCATCTGGAAGGAGGGAACCCCTGGAAGGCAGTCTCAGAGGGGGTTTCTCAGAGCTCATCTCGGCGTGATAAAGGAGGAGGAGGAGGAGCCCCGCTAATCCTCTCAGCTTGGCAGCGCCACGGGGAGACGCTGCCAAGCTGAGAGGATTAGCGGGGCTGTTTTCTTTGGTGACGGAGAGAGCCCGCGGCCTCTCTGTCTGTCTGTCAGACACATAGAAGACAATTTGTAGAATCTGTTTTCAGGTGTAAACGGTTAAAGAGTCTGTGAGTGACACTGGCATCGTTCGTTATCACTACAGCGTGTTGTGTGTACTGACTCCCCCAAAGTCACACGTGATCGACCGACACAAGGCCACGGCACAGACGGACTCCCCCAAAGTCACACGTGATCTGTACTCCCCCAAAGTCACACGTGATCTGTACTCCCCCAAAGTCACACGTGATCGACCGACACAAGGCCACGGCACAGACGGACTCCCCCAAAGTCACACGTGACCTGTACTCCCCCAAAGTCACGCGTGATCGACCGACACAAGGCCACGGCACAGACGGACTCCCCCAAAGTCACACGTGACGTTTACAGACAGAAACACGACGCTGTGACTCATCCGGACGTACAGTACGGTGCACGCTGATATTAATGCCGCTCTCCTCAAATGTAATTTCATCTCTCCTCACCCTCTCTCTCTCCTCACCCTCTCTCTCTCCTCACCCTCTCTCTCTCCTCACCCTCTCTCTCTCCTCACCCTCTCTCTCTCTCCTCACCCTCTCTCTCTCCTCACCCTCTCTCTCTCCTCACCCTCTCTCTCTCCTCACCCTCTCTCTCTCCTCACCCTCTCTCTCTCCTCACCCTCTCTCTCTCTCCTCACCCTCTCTCTCTCCTCACCCTCTCTCTCTCCTCACCCTCTCTCTCTCCTCACCCTCTCTCTCTCCTCACCCTCTCTCTCTCCTCACCCTCTCTCTCTCCTCACCCCCTCTCTCTCCTCACCCTCTCTCTCTCCTCACCCTCTCTCTCTCCTCACCCTCTCTCTCTCCTCACCCTCTCTCTCTCCTCACCCTCTCTCTCTCCTCACCCTCTCTCTCTCCTCACCCTCTCTCTCTCTCCTCACCCTCTCTCTCTCCTCACCCTCTCTCTCTCCTCACCCTCTCTCTCTCCTCACCCTCTCTCTCTCCTCACCCTCTCTCTCTCCTCACCCTCTCTCTCTCCTCACCCTCTCTCTCTCCTCACCCCCTCTCTCTCATCACCCTCTCTCTCTCCTCACCCTCTCTCTCTCCTCACCCTCTCTCTCTCCTCACCCTCTCTCTCTCCTCACCCATTCTCTCTCCTCACCCTCTCTCTCTCCTCACCCTCTCTCTCTCCTCACCCTCTCTCTCTCCTCACCCTCTCTCTCTCCTCACCCTCTCTCTCTCCTCACCCTCTCTCTCTCCTCACCCTCTCTCTCTCCTCACCCTCTCTCTCTCCTCACCCTCTCTCTCTCCTCACCCTCTCTCTCTCCTCACCCTCTCTCTCTCCTCACCCCCTCTCTCTCCTCACCCTCTCTCTCTCCTCACCCTCTCTCTCTCCTCACCCTCTCTCTCTCCTCACCCTCTCTCTCTCCTCACCCTCTCTCTCTCCTCACCCTCTCTCTCTCCTCACCCTCTCTCTCTCTCCTCACCCTCTCTCTCTCCTCACCCTCTCTCTCTCCTCACCCTCTCTCTCTCCTCACCCTCTCTCTCTCCTCACCCTCTCTCTCTCCTCACCCTCTCTCTCTCCTCACCCTCTCTCTCTCCTCACCCCCTCTCTCTCATCACCCTCTCTCTCTCCTCACCCTCTCTCTCTCCTCACCCTCTCTCTCTCCTCACCCTCTCTCTCTCCTCACCCATTCTCTCTCCTCACCCTCTCTCTCTCCTCACCCTCTCTCTCTCCTCACCCTCTCTCTCTCCTCACCCTCTCTCTCTCCTCACCCTCTCTCTCTCCTCACCCTCTCTCTCTCCTCACCCTCTCTCTCTCCTCACCCCCTCTCTCTCCTCACCCTCTCTCTCTCCTGCCCCTCTACGTTCTCCTGGGGTATCCTAAACTACAGCCCCTCTACGTTCTCCTGGGGTATCCTAACCTATAACGCCCCTCTACGTTCTCCTGGGGTATCTAAACTACAGCCCCTCTACGGTCTCCTGGGGTATCTAAACTACAGCCCCTCTACGTTCTCCTGGGGTATCTAAACTACAGCCCCTCTACGTTCTCCTGGGGTATCTAAACTACAGCCCATCTACGTTCTCCTGGGGTATCTAAACTACAGCCCCTCTACGTTCTCCTGGGGTATCTAAACTACAGCCCCTCTACGTTCTCCTGGGGTATCCTAACCTACAGCCCCTCTACGTTCTCCTGCGGCAGGGTTGGGCAACTTTGACAATGGAGAGGGCCACTATATTTCCACAGTCACTCCCTATAGGGCCATATTACTGTCGTAGCAAAAATAGCCGATCTACAAGCTGCCTCAAAGCGCTTTGAGCTTGTAGATCGTCCGTTTTTGCTATATTTGAATTGAAATCTATAAAATTAACATTTTTATGTCATTTCAAATGCCTTTAATTATACTTGTGTTGCGCATTGAGCTACTAATTTAGACCTGAAGTAATTAAAGCGGGTCATGTTTTCATGTTGTGGAATTGTAAACGGCTGAAACCATTATTATATCAGTATTCTGACATTAACCTGAGGGCCACATTAAGTGAAGGTGGGGGGCCGCATGTGGCCCCCGGGGCCGCCAGTTGCCCACCCCTGTCCTGGGGGTATCCTAAACTAAAGCCCCCCTCTCTCCTCCCCCTCCCCTCCACCAGGTGGGGACGTTCTCCCGGGGTATCCTCCAGGTGCGCTACCCGGTGTGGCCGCGCTACGGCTCCTTCCTGGAGCCGGTGTCGGACGACCGCCACCTGACGGTCGCCACGCTGGAGGAGAGGCCCTTCGTCATCGTGGAGAGCGTGGACGCCACCACGGGCACGTGTGTACGCAACACTGTGCCCTGCAGGAGACAGAGCAACCGCACGGAGAGGTAGGCACGCACACACACACACACACACACTGTACCCTGTAGGAGACAGAGCAACCGCACGGAGAGGTAGGCACGCACACACACACACACACACACACTGTACCCTGTAGGAGACAGAGCAACCGCACGGAGAGGTAGGCACGCACACACACACACACACACACACTGTACCCTGTAGGAGACAGAGCAACCGCACCGAGAGGTAGGCACGCACACACACACACACACTGTGCCCTGTAGGAGGCAGAGCAACCGCACCGAGAGGTATAGGCACGCACACACACACACACACACACACACACACACACTGTGCCCTGTAGGAGGCAGAGCAACCTCACTGAGAGGTAGACACACACACACACACACACACGCCTTGTAGGAGACAGAGCAACCGCACCTGACCTGAGATCAGATTCTAAAAATGTTCTTCTACATCCTGACAGTTTTCTGAAAAAAACCTATGTTTCTATTATGTCAGTCGTTCTTCGATTTAAACAAAAATAGCAGACCTACAAGCTCGTAGCTCCTATGAGCTTGTAGATCTGCTACTTTTCAATAGCTAAAGCATAAAAAAAAAACACAAAAAGAGGTTCCCGCCCCCAAAAATGGGATAAGTCCAGAACTTGTAAGTAAAATGTATACTTTCTCAACTGCAGAAATTTGTATGCGATAATAATGAAGCACCAAAACAATATCCTGCTTTGATTCCCTCCGGTTCTCACAAATAATGACGCAGCAAACGAGACACAAACACAGACGAGACGTAGAAATATATTAACCCATTCTGACCTGAGATCAGATTCATACGAGGTTTCCACTGGACAACACACTGGTCTGATCAACCC
>NC_137879.1:2219479-2236979 GCF_963924005.1 Protomyctophum bolini | reverse complement strand
AAGTGTCCTAAAACACAGCCAGACGGCGGTGGTTTTGTAGACTCTTTCCTAACAGCCATTGATCTGATCTGAGGCCTGTCTGAGTGTCCTTCACCACGCCCCCGCCGCAATACAGCCGGGTTCCATAAGGGCCCGGCAACGCATCACAAAAGGGGGCTCAACCCATTCTGACCTGAGATCAGATTTAAAAAAAAATCTTCTACATCCTGACAGTTTTCTGAAAAAGCTATGTTTCTCTATGTCAGTCGTTCTTCGATTTTTCAAAAAATAGCAGACCTACAAGCTCGTAGCGCGCCACTCGGTGGCGCGCTACGAGCTTGTAGATCTGCTATTTTTCAATAGCCAAAGCATAGCATGACGCTAACACCAAAAGGGGTCCCCGCCCCAAAATGGGTTAAACATGTGTCGCTTCCAGGAGAGACACAGATCAATCACTTTGATCAATCACTTTGATCAATCACAGATCAATCACTTTGATCAATCACTTTGATCAATCACTTTGATCAATCACTTTGATCAATCACAGATCAATCACTTTGATCAATCACTTTGATCAATCACTTTGATCAATCACTTTGATCAATCACTTTGATCAATCACTTTGATCAATCACTTTGATCAATCACTTTGATCAATCACTTTGATCAATCACAGATCAATCACTTTGATCACTCACAGATCAATCACAGATCAATCACTTTGATCAATCACAGATCAATCACAGATCAATCACTTTGATCAATCACTTTGATCAATCACTTTGATCAATCACAGATCAATCACTTTGATCACTCACAGATCAATCACAGATCAATCACTTTGATCACTCACAGATCAATCACAGATCAATCACTTTGATCAATCACAGATCAATCACTTTGATCACTCACAGATCAATCACAGATCAATCACTTTGATCAATCACAGATCAATCACTTTGATCAATCACTTTGATCAATCACAGATCAATCACTTTGATCAATCACTTTGATCAATCACAGATCAATCACTTTGATCAATCACTTTGATCAATCACAGATCAATCACTTTGATCAATCACAGATCAATCACTTTGATCAATCACAGATCAATCACAGATCAATCACTTTGATCAATCACTTTGATCAATCACAGATCAATCACTTTGATCAATCACAGATCAATCACTTTGCCATAGGGGGACACGACGAGCTTGTATAAACGTATATAAAGTGACTTTTCCTTTGCTATTTCACTGTACTTTAACTGGTGCACATTTGCTCGGTTCATACTTGTGCCATTACGGAAGCACTTTATAGAAGGGAGGATTTTATTGTCTGGACTTTCTATCAAAACAATCAAGTATATACGTTTCAGATAGTAGACCTTTTCCCCCATAGACGTTTCAGATAGTGAACCTTTTTAGCCTCAACTCTTGTTGTGAAAACTCACAGTAAACACAACATTTGCGGCCGATCGAAATAATAATTACAAAAGAAACAACCTTCCCCTTTTTGTCGACTTGGCAAAAACAAGAGTCAACAGTAACGCGTGTGTGTGTGTGTGTGTGTGTGTGTATGCGTGTGTGTGCGCATGTGCGTGTGCACGTATTTCTGATCATCCCCTGTATCGCTTCTTCAACCTCATGCCATCTGGACAAAGAAACAGAACCTTACCCTGGTTAAAAGGTTCGTTTCAGTAGGAGTTTTGTCCCCTCAGCCATCGCGGCATTAAACAAACTGCCCCGCCGATAGGATGGTTTCTGTACACAGTGGGGAACTCATGTTTTTTTCTTTTTGTATTGTCTTGGTGTTATGTTGTTTCTGTAGAACATATGTGCTGCTTTTGTTGTTGGTGTTGAACAGACCTGTGAAGATGAATATCCTTCGGGACAATAAAGATTATTATTATTATTATTTCAGCATCGTGGGCCAGTCGGAGCCGTACACCAAGCTGTGCTGTAAAGGCTTCTGCATCGACATCCTGAAGAAACTGTCCAAGACCATCAAGTTCTCCTACGACCTCTACCTGGTCACCAACGGGAAGCACGGCAAGCTGGTCCGGGGGACCTGGAACGGCATGATCGGAGAGGTGAGACCACATTCTGCACATAATAATAATAATAATAATAAAACTTTATTTGTATAGCACCTTTCATGACATGAAATGCAGCTCAAAGTGCTTTACAGAAAAATGGAGGATAAAAGAAAAGCAAGGCAACAACATTAAAAACAAGCAGTAATGCAATACAGTGAGGACATAAATAACAAAAATAAAAGATCAATTAAAAGCAATGTTGTAGAAGTGGGTCTTGAGCTGAGCTTTAAAAATGTCTACAGAGGCTGCCTGACGAAGGTACAGTGGGAGCTTGTTCCATGCCGACGGCCCGTAGAAGCATGTCTTCTGGATCCTGACGGTTTTCTGAAAACCCGTTCTCACAGGGTTAAAACCCTATGTCAGTGGTTCTCACAGGGTTAAAACGCTATGTTTCTATGTCAGTCGTTCTCACAGGGTTAAAACCCTATGGGCTGTATTTTGCGTGTCTTAAGTACCAGGTCTTATTCCCTAACTTGAGTAAACTAAAGACCTGGATGGGCGTGATCAATGCCATTTGGCTATTCTGAGTGGCCAAAGAGCCATTGATCACGCCTCCAGGTCTTTAGTTTACTCAAGTTATAGGGAATAAGACCTGGTACTTAAGACACGCAAAATACAGCCCTATGTTTCTATGTCAGTGGTTCTCACAGGGTTAAAACGCTACGTTTCTATGTCAGTGGTTCTCACAGAAATGATGTCACTGATGGTACGTTAGAGTACGGTAGAGTACAGTACAGTACAGTACAGTATAATATAAGTGGTCACCAGCATAGCGTGACAGCCAGGGATCCTTTGATGGCTCCTTAAACTAGGTCACCGGTTTGAAGGTATGATACCCACACCCATATGGTGGTCACGCACACACACACACGCACACACACACACACACACACACACACACACACAGTCACGGGCACACACACACCCATATGGTGCTCACACACACACACACACACACACACACACACACACACACAGTCACGGGCACACACACACCCATATGGTGCTCTCACACACACACACACACACACACACACACACACACACACACACACACACACACACAGGCACACACACACACACACGGGCACACACACACCCATATGGTGCTCTCACACACACACACACACACCCATATGGCGTTCACGCACACACACACACACACACACACACACGCACGCACAATATCATATCACATCAAACACAGCTTGCAGGTTTTACCCTGGACAGCATTACCGACTGCATTGGTTTTTCCTATATGGGGTGTGTGTGACTGTGTGTGTGCGTGTGTGACTGTGTGTGTGCGTGTGTGTGTGTGTGTGCGTGTGCTCGTGGTGAAAAAACAACATCATTTTCCACACATTTAGAGCATTTCCAAGGTCAATGTATGTATTTGTATTTTCCCTACATTATATACTATATTATATACATTCAGCTATTTTGTGTAGATTTCTGTGCTTAACACAAACGTTAAATGCCGTTGACAATACATGGAGAATTTAAGTCACGTCATGCGTCTGAGCAAATCTGTGTTTTTTGTTAAATTTGAAAGGAGAATTTACGTCATGCGTCGTCCTGACCCAAATCGACAGGTTAACGTCATGATTGATGACGTACGATTATAACAGCGCCCCTCCCTTCACACAGGTGTGATTTTTGAGGGGCCGCTATAGAGCGTCGCAGTCCCTCCCCCTTTCAGAACAACGAGTGGCCCAGGAAATGAATCGCAATGCATTTTCCCCTCATAGGCATTTCTTAAATTATTTATTTAAAGACCTTTTTAAGCGTCGTACGAAGCCAACTCTTGTCGTGACAAATCATGACAACACACACAATATTTTGGACCAAACAAATAATTACAAAGAAGAAAAACAACAAAAAAAAGTGTTGTATAAACCTGCCGTTTTTTTTCTACTTTCTATTTCTTTGTTTGGTCCAAAATATTGTGTGAGAGTTGGCTTCGTACGACGCTTAAGAGGTCTTTAAATGAATAAAGCACGAAATGCCTATATAATAGGGTCAAAATTCATTGCGATTAATTTCCTGGGCCACTCGTCGTTCTGAAAGGGGGAGGGACTGCGACGCTCTGTAGACCCTTCTGTCCGCCACACGTCTCCATATTTACCACTGAATATTAATAATTAATATTAATTAATATATTAATATTGACAATGAAAGGAGAAATTAGCTCAAATGTCCGCCTAAATACGACTATAAATATTTAACCAACGAATCACATGAATTCAGTCGTTGTCATGTGATGATGTGTGGTGATTATAGCGCCCCTCACTTCACTTTTCTTTTTTTTTAATATCAACAGTCCCTAAGATGGCAATCTTTTAATTATACTTCCTGTGAACGGAAACATAATGACGGAAACATAACGACATAGATATGATGAATATTAAATTAACCTTGATTGAATTCACCTTTGTGGTTCCCATCGCTGCAACGTTCCTCCAAACCATAGCCTGTCAGTCCTTGTATATATATATTATATATCGATACAGTCTATTGCACATCAGAGACGTATTTACAGATAATGTGAGCATGCTGTATTAACCCATTCTGAACGGGAACCCATTTTGGTTTTAGCATCATGTTATGCTTTAGCTATTGAAAAATAGCAGATCTACAAGCTCATAGCGCGCCACCGAGTGGCGCGCTACGAGCTTGTAGGTCTGCTATTTTTTGAAAAATCGAAGAACGACTGACATTTTTTTAGAATCTGATCTCAGGTCAGAATAGGGTTAATCAGACCAGTGTGTGTGTGTGTGTCCAGTGGAAAACACTGGTATGAATCTGATCTCAGGTCAGAATGGGGTTAATCAGACCAGTGTGTGTGTCCAGTGGAAAACACTCGTATGAATCTGATCTCAGGTCAGAATGGGGTTAATCAGACCAGTGTGTGTGTGTCCAGTGGAAAACCTCGTATGAATCTGATCTCAGGTCAGAATGGGGTTAATCAGACCAGTGTGTGTGTGTCCAGTGGAAAACACTCGTATGAATCTGATCTCAGGTCAGAATGGTGTTAACGTGTCATGCCGCCTCTCTCCACCAGGTGGTGTACCGGCGCGCGGACATGGCCATCGGCTCCCTCACCATCAACGAGGAGCGGTCGGAGATCATCGACTTCTCCGTCCCCTTCGTGGAGACGGGCATCAGCGTCATGGTCGCCCGCAGCAACGGGACCGTGTCGCCCTCCGCCTTCCTCGGTGAGACCCCCGGGGACCGCACGACAATAATAGAGCACCGAAGTCCTGACGTAACTCGCTCATCCCGACGATTCCCCTGGTTCGCGGAAGTAATTTCTCTATGGAGAATAACATGGGGTGATCTTAATATCGTCTACTATAAGCGTTGTGGTCCAAAAATAAACAAGCTGTCTCTGCGTTATTGTCAGGGAGGTGTCTCTGTATCGTTTGCAACAGTCAGTCACTCATATATGATACAGTCTGCTTCTAGCGAAAATCTAACTAATTCAGCAGCAGTAACATTAGCGTTTTCTCTCAGTCAGTTGATTCTTCATATCCATATGAGTGAAGCGGCCGGGGTGACATGTTTATTTTTCAAACACAGTTGTTATATGAGGCGATCTAAAATGGCCTCAATGGGGATTTCAATGCAACTAAACAAATACATGAACCTGGGGACTGACGCCCTCTACTGGAAGTGACGTCAGACTTCCGTGCTCTATACCGTTGGAACTACTGGGAGGGGACCGCACGACAATAATACCCTTTGAATCGGGGCCCTCCGACCCCGACAAGCACTTCAAGAACGTCAGGCATCTGCAGAACTTTAAATTCCATGTCCATGTTTTTTGTGAGGGTACCCTCACAAAAAACATGCAGTAATTCTGGTCTCTAAACTGCCTCCCCCTGGCCAGCCGGGGCGTCTGATGGAGGGGAAAGGAACTGGTTGGAATAACGTGTTCCTTCCACGCGCTACGACGTCCAACCAGGGAAACTCCCCCCCTGTCAGGTGTAAAGGAGCAACTTGGACACTCAGGCATGAAGGAAGCATGAGTTCAAGTCCGTTGCTCTCCCCTTGTCCCCCATATATGGGGACTAGGTTGGTCTCCCCTTGTCCCCCATATATGGGGACTAGGTTGGTCTCCCCTTGTCCCCCATATATGGGGACTAGGTTGGTCTCCCCTTGTCCCCCATATATGGGGACTAGGTTGGTGGAGGGTGTGTAGAGCCCAGGATCACATTAGATGATTGACACAGGGGTGAAAAATGGGTTACAAAATCGTGGGATAATAATCGTCTCTCTCTCTCTCTCTCTCTCTCCACCCAGAGCCCTACAGTCCAGCGGTTTGGGTGATGATGTTCGTGATGTGTCTGACCGTGGTGGCAGTCACCGTCTTCGTGTTCGAGTACTGCAGTCCCGTTGGCTACGACCGCAGCCTGGTCAGCGCTAAAGGTACGCCTTTTACTGACCCACCGCAGCCTGGTCAGCGCTAAAGGTACTCTTTACTGACCCACCGCAGCCTGGGCGAGAGACATTTATTTGTTAAGTTTTATCGGTGAGAAATCCATTCAGCAAAAAAAATGGGCTTTAAATCGTGATGTGTTGTGAGCTTGTAAATATGCTACTTTTGACCAGCTGTCAAAGTACAAAACAAGGTTTCTGTAGCGCTCAAACGGATTGTCATGCTGCACCTTTATCTGGGGGGACCCCCTGGGGGCCCCTGAAAGGGACCCCTGGGGGTCCCCAGACCACACTTTGAGATTAGAGGTCCCTTTTTATGGGGCGGGGGGTGGGGAGGGGGGAGGGGGGGGCTAATCAATCCCAGAATGCAACGCTGACAGAGCACGCCAATGACCTGAAAGGTCACTTCGCCGCTTTAATTAGCGTCGGTCGCTACGCTAATCGAAGTGGTGATTGATGGTGTCGGTTCTCCCCCTCCCCCCCCCCCCCTCTGTTGGCACTGGTGGAAAGGAACAGAGTACTTTTACTGGTGGAAAGGAACAGAGTACTTTTACTGGTGGAAAGGAACAGAGTACATTTACTGTACAATCTGAACTACATTATGTCTACATTGTGTAACTGTTTGGAGAGCATCCTTCATGGTTGCGACGCGTTGTGAGCTTGTAGATCAGCTATATGCAACCAAGTGTACTGGATCTCTTGTCCACTACAGTCCCTTCCTAACATTTTAGTCTAGTTTGTATTTGTCGACGAAATTGTCAGTATATTTAGTTTTTAGTTTTAGTCAGCGTAGCTTAGTTTTCATTTAGTTTCCGTTTTGTTTTAGTCAGTGAAAACAGTTTTAGTCAGTTTTAGTCAGTTTTAGTCAGTTTTAGTCAGTTTTAGTCAGTTTTAGTCGACGAAAACAGTTACAAACTGTTACATAACACACTCTCTCTCTCTCTCTCTCTCTCTCTCTCTCTCTCTCCCCCACCCCCAGCTCCGGGCGGGCCCACCTTCACCATCGGTAAGTCGGTGTGGCTGCTGTGGGGCATCGTGTTCAACAACTCGGTGCCCATCGAGAACCCCAAAGGCACCACCAGTAAGATCATGGTGCTGGTCTGGGCCTTCTTCGCCGTCATCTTCCTGGCCTCGTACACCGCCAACCTGGCCGCCTTCATGATCCAGGAGCAGTACATCGACACGGTGTCTGGGCTGAGCGACAAGAAGGTGAGAATTATGAACTGATCCAGGAGCAGTACAGAGACACGGTGTCTGGGCTGAGCGACAAGAAGGTGAGTTTATAAACTGATCCAGGAGCAGTACAGAGACACGGTGTCGGGGCTGAGCGACAAGAAGGTGAGTTTATAAACTGATCCAGGAGCAGTACAGAGACACGGTGTCTGGGCTGAGCGACAAGAAGGTGAGTTTATAAACTGATCCAGGAGCAGTACAGAGACACGGTGTCTGGGCTGAGCGACAAGAAGGTGAGTTTATAAACTGATCCAGGAGCAGTACAGAGACACGGTGTCTGGGCTGAGCGACAAGAAGGTGAGATTATAATGAGCTAAAATAAATGCAATTATGTTTGTTTATTCAACTTTCAGCATGCATGATCACAGGTTTTAAAAGACAGAGGTGTCATTAAAAACACTGAATTATTTTGCCGATCACAAATATAAAACTTCAAATCCAAGTGTGGAACTATAGTGGTCCTCTGGAGTGAGTGTGGAACTATAGTGGCCCTCTGGAGTGAGTGTGGAACTATAGTGGCCCTCTGGAGTGAGTGTGGAACTATAGTGGCCCTCTGGAGTGAGTGTGGAACTATAGTGGTCCTCTGGAGTGAGTGTGGAACTATAGTGGTCCCCTGGAGTGAGTGTGGAACTATAGTGGCCCTCTGGAGTGAGTGTGGAACTATAGTGGCCCTCTGGAGTGAGTGTGGAACTATAGTGGCCCTCTGGAGTGAGTGTGGAACTATAGTGGCCCTCTGGAGTGAGTGTGGAACTATAGTGGCCCTCTGGAGTGAGTGTGGAACTATAGTGGTCCTCTGGAGTGAGTGTGGAACTATAGTGGTCCCCTGGAGTGAGTGTGGAACTATAGTGGCCCTCTGGAGTGAGTGTGGAACTATAGTGGCCCTCTGGAGTGAGTGTGGAACTATAGTGGCCCTCTGGAGTGAGTGTGGAACTATAGTGGCCCTCTGGAGTGAGTGTGGAACTATAGTGGCCCTCTGGAGTGAGTGTGGAACTATAGTGGCCCTCTGGAGTGAGTGTGGAACTATAGTGGCCCTCTGGAGTGAGTGTGGAACTATAGTGGTCCTCTGGAGTGAGTGTGGAACTATAGTGGTCCCCTGGAGTGAGTGTGGAACTATAGTGGCCCTCTGGAGTGAGTGTGGAACTATAGTGGGTCTCTGGAGTGAGTGTGGAACTATAGTGTAGTGAGTGTGGAACTATAGTGGCCCTCTGGAGTGAGTGTGGAACTATAGTGGCCCTCTGGAGTGAGTGTGGAACTATAGTGGCCCTCTGGAGTGAGTGTGGAACTATAGTGGGTCTCTGGAGTGAGTGTGGAACTATAGTGTAGTGAGTGTGGAACTATAGTGGCCCTCTGGAGTGAGTGTGGAACTATAGTGGTCCTCTGGAGTCTTGTTTTCTCCTCTCCTCAACAGTTCGTCTTGTTTTCTCCACTCCTAAACAGTTAGTCTTGTGTTTCTCCTCTCCTCAACAGTTAGTCTTGTTTTCTCCTCTCCTCAACAGTCAGTCTTGTTTTCTCCTCTCCTCAACAGTTAGTCTTGTTTTCTCCTCTCCTCAACAGTTAGTCTTGTTTTCTCCTCTCCTCAACAGTTAGTCTTGTTTTCTCCTCTCCTCAACAGTCAGTCTTGTTTTCTCCTCTGCTCAACAGTTAGTCTTGTTTTCTCCTCTCCTCAACAGTTAGTCTTGTTTTCTCCTCTCCTCAACAGTTAGTCTTGTTTTCTCCTCTCCTCAACAGTTAGTCTTGTGTTTCTCCTCTCCTCAACAGTTAGTCTTGTTTTCTCCTCTCCTCAACAGTTAGTCTTGTTTTCTCCTCTCCTCAACACTTAGTCTTGTTTTCTCCTCTCCTCAACAGTTAGTCTTGTTTTCTCCTCTCCTCAACACTTAGTCTTGTTTTCTCCTCTCCTCAACACTTAGTCTTGTTTTCTCCTCTCCTCAACAGTTAGTCATGTGTTTCTCCTCTCCTCAACAGTTAGTCTTGTTTTCTCCTCTCCTCAACACTTAGTCTTGTTTTCTCCTCTCCTCAACACTTAGTCTTGTTTTCTCCTCTCCTCAACAGTTAGTCTTGTTTTCTCCTCTCCTCAACAGTTAGTCTTGTTTTCTCCTCTCCTCAACAGTTAGTCTTGTTTTCTCCTCTCCTAAACAGTTAGTCTTGTTTTCTCCTCTTCTCAACAGTTAGTCTTGTTTTCTCCTCTCCTCAACAGTTAGTCTTGTTTTCTCCTCTCCTAAACAGTTAGTCTTGTTTTCTCCTCTCCTCAACAGTTAGTCTTGTTTTCTCCTCTCCTCAACAGTTAGTCTTGTTTTCTCCTCTCCTCAACAGTTAGTCTTGTTTTCTCCTCTCCTCAACAGTTAGTCTTGTTTTCTCCTCTCCTCAACAGTTAGGCCCTTTCCCAATTCGTTTTTTAACCCTACCCCTCAGCCCTTGCCCCTTCCCCTTGTTCCTACATAATGAGTGTCAAGGGGTAGGGAGATGAATCATCCCCCTAGGAATCGGAATGTCCCTTATAGATTGCTACGTCATCGCTGTGCGACGCAATTGTGCGACGGAAACCCTTGGACGTAAACATCCCGTTTCAGTGTTTATTGGGTAACTTAGCAACCGGTTTCTTCTTCTTCTCTGCGTTTTATGGCGGATCGCACCAACATAAAAGTGCATACCGTCACCTACTGTCCTCTTTCCGCGCCGTACTGTACTGTAGTGTACATTATGGCAGTACAATTGAGATAACCCTTCCCCAAACTTTGATGGCATTTCTGTCTCTAGGACCCCCAATTTATATTGTAATATCAATGTTAATTAACTCTGAGAGTGTACAAACTATCATTTAGCCCATAACCCACTTTGGAAACTACTTTCCATTTGATTTAAGCTGTAGAGATGGAACGTAAATATAACATCGCTGTGGTTATGATAAAATAAATATATTGTAATTTTGTCTCATGTTGGTAGCCCACCATGTATGCAGAATGTAATTCACCTGCTCAACAGTTGTACCTGATTCATTGATTATTGTCTTAACAGTTTGTATAGCATGGGTACATATATATATATATATATATATACAGGGTTAGAAAAAGGAAAAACAATTTACAGTATAGAAAGAAGGGGCTGTGGTCACTGTTCATTGTTTTTAATATCATTAAGAACAGAGTCATTTTCTATCAATGAAAATGCCATCGTGATTCATCTCCATCCAATGTACAGTCTGCACAGCAGCTTGCAATCTGTTCCATATGGTTTGCCTGGGGAAAAACACAACACCATTGCTAATTAGTTATGTACGTTTTGCAACTTGTGGGGATTAGCTTAACATTGGTCATGATAAAACCATCACTGCAGCGAGTAGCCAACGTTATGCAGTGACAGCGTTATGTAGGTACAGTAGGCTATTTCACGGCTTTTAAGAGCTCCAAAACTGCAGAATGTTGACATATCGTGGTCTGGGGGGTCGGACTTATGCCTGCTAATAAGCTAGCTTGCATCCGAGTTGTATCACCGGCGCACGAGCGCTAAATAAAAAAGAATAAAGCGCCGATGCGGTGCCAAATGAATGGGTAACGTTGTATGAATCCAACACCGTATCATTCATATCGTTAGTTCACGTGAGGTAACGTTAATCTTTGCTATAGATTGTGATATTTTTGGCGATGCAGATTGTTAATACATTCAAATAATATTGGTTATTATAATATTTTTCCATAATAAAGGACATAAAAGGCTTCTTACCTCGTCCGCCTTTCAGCCCTCAGTGATGTTGCTCCGTTTTGAGTCCGGTCGCGATGTCCCTTCAAACGAAGGGGATTCTACCCCTCTCCCTCAGCCCTAACCCTCGCTCCAAAGAGAATTGAGAAAACCCTTCCTCCTCACGTGAACGCGCATAAGCAAGGGCAAGGGCTAAGGGCCAGGATGAAGGGGGGAATTGGGATTGAGCCTTAGTCTTGTTTTCTCCTCTCCTCAACAGTTAGTCTTGTTTTCTCCTCTCCTCAACAGTTAGTCTTGTGTTTCTCCTCTCCTCAACAGTTAGTCTTGTTTTCTCCTCTCCTCAACAGTTAGTCTTGTTTTCTCCTCTCCTCAACAGTTAGTCTTGTTTTCTCCTCAACAGTTCGTCTTGTTTTCTCCTCTCCTCAGCAGTTAGTCTTGTTTTCTCCTCTCCTCAACAGTTAGTCTTGTTTTCTCCTCTCCTCAACAGTTAGTCTTGTTTTCTCCTCTCCTCAACACTTAGTCTTGTTTTCTCCTCTCCTCAACCGTTAGTCTTGTTTTCTCCTCTCCTCAACAGTTAGTCTTGTTTTCTCCTCTCCTCAACAGTCAGTCTTGTTTTCTCCTCTCCTCAACACTTAGTCTTGTTTTCTCCTCAACAGTTAGTCTTGTTTTCTCCTCTCCTCAACACTTAGTCTTGTTTTCTCCTCTCCTCAACAGTTAGTCTTGTTTTCTCCTCTCCTCAACAGTTAGTCTTGTTTTCTCCTCTCCTCAACAGTTAGTCTTGTTTTCTCCTCTCCTAAACACTTAGTCTTGTTTTCTCCTCTCCTAAACACTTAGTCTTGTTTTCTCCTCTCCTCAACACTTAGTCTTGTTTTCTCCTCTCCTCAACAGTTAGTCTTGTTTTCTCCTCTCCTAAACACTTAGTCTTGTTTTCTCCTCTCCTAAACACTTAGTCTTGTTTTCTCCTCTCCTCAACACTTAGTCTTGTTTTCTCCTCTCCTCAACAGTTAGTCTTGTTTTCTCCTCTCCTAAACACTTAGTCTTGTTTTCTCCTCTCCTCAACAGTTAGTCTTGTTTTCTCCTCTCCTCAACACTTAGTCTTGCTGCCATGACTGTCTCTGTATCAAAAATAGTAATTTGTTAGTTACAGTACTTAGTTACAGTACTTAGTTACAGTACTTAGTTACAGTCCTTAGTTACAGTCCTTAGTTACAGTACTTAGTTACTTGACAGCGGTGTCGTCGATACTTCTCCTCTGTCTCAGAGCGCTGAGCGCTCAGCGGCCAAATGTCAAACCGCGTTCGCGCCCGAAAACGCCGTCGTTCGATCTTCTGCTCACGCACGCACACAGAGGGTACAGCCACCAACGCAACAAGGCCTAAAAGCTTAATAAAAAAAAAGCCTCCCCCTGGCCAGCCGCGGCGCCTGATGGAGGGGAAAGGAACTGGTTGGAATAACGTGTTCCTTCCACGCGCTACGTCCAACCAGGGAAACTCCCCCCTGTCAGGTGTAAAGGAGCAACTTGGACACTCAGGCATGAAGGAAGCATGAGTTCAAGTCCGTTGCTCTCCCCTTGTCCCCCATATATGGGGACTAGGTTGCTCTCCCCTTGTCCCCCATATATGGGGACTAGGTTGGTCTCCCCTTGTCCCCCATATATGGGGACTAGGTTGGTCTCCCCTTGTCCCCCATATATGGGGACTAGGTTGGTCTCCCCTTGTCCCCCATATATGGGGACTAGGTTGGTCTCCCCTTGTCCCCCATATATGGGAACTAGGTTGGTCTCCCCTTGTCCCCCATATATGGGGACTAGGTTGGTGGAGGGTGTGTAGAGCCCAGGTTCACATTAGATGATTGACACAGGGGTGAAAAATGGGTTACAAAATCGTGGGATAAAAAAATATATAAAAAAAAAAAAAGATTAATCACGCATCTCGTGTTCACCCTACGCACTCTCACATGGTATTTGGATGAGGCTGAACCTTTTTCCCTTTCATATTATTTAACTTCAATGTTTTAATGGAAGTCAATGGCAGTCGGATCGGGCGGAAACCATGCCCAAATATGGAGTTATTATGTCACAGATACATCATAGTGACATCACAGATTGGTCACATGAGGCCACACCCTCATTGGACCCCGTCATAGTTTTGTTTTTATTTGTTGTTGTTAGTCATGGATTCCAGTTCCCACCTGATGTCGTGTGTGAGTTCTGATTGGTCCAGATCGTGCTGAATAACTGCTAGCTTGCATAACGTCTTGAGACTAGGAGTTAAGTCTAGCATGAACAGGTTATCAGGTGTGATTTGTCCTCCAAAGAGGATGATACGATCTCCCACAATGCAACTGCACATCCTGTACTTCTTAGACGGGCGTTTCCCCTTGGGCTCAACCTTCTTCCAGGAGAAGGTCTCTGGGTTGAATTTCCACAGATCATTGAAGGTCATGTTATCATTCCAGCCACCACATATGTACAGCTCTCCATTGTAGGTAAAGGCTGAATGACCACAGCGTCTTTCTGGAAGAAGCTGTGCAGAAGGTGTGCTCAGCCAGACATTGGTCTCTGTGTCAAACACTCTGATGGTGTTGAGGTACCGACCCCCCCTCCAGCCCCCAAATACAAACATCTTTGTCCCAATGATGGTAGCAGAGTGACACCATGAAGCAGGAGGTGGAGTTCCTCTGGTGTTAATTGAAGTCCAGACCATTGTGCTGGTGTCCAACTTGTACATGTCATTAGTGTATCCAGTCAGCTGGTTGTATCCTCCATGGATAAACATGGCCTTCCCCAAAACACAGGCTGAGTGGTCGCTCCTCGCCTCTGGAATGTTTCCAGAAACCTTGGGCCGGAACCATCCGTGGGTGTCCACATCAAATCCATAAAGAACGTTGCAGTACGTCTGTGTGTCACATTTATAACCTCCAAAAATATAGATATCTTCCATCAGAACAGCTGTGTGGGAGCGGCGATTGGCCGGAACCTCAAGGATACATTCTGCTCTAAATGTTGTCACTGGCGTCAACTTCCTCCAGCGTAAAGGCACTGTGTTGAAGACGTGAACATCAATCTGATCATCCCTGTCCTTCCAGGACCCTCCAAATGAGTAGACTTTGTCTCCCACGGCAACAGCAGCTTGATCGGCGTTATGAGGCCCTCTGTTCACATGCAGCGTCCAGCAGAACATTTCTCACAACAGATCCTCCAGGGTTTAAATTAGCTTCTTCCAGTGTCGTTTTGTAACAGAATGGTGTCCTGTTGTGTGCTCTAACACTTATATTGGTTCAGTGGCACAAACGTCACGCAAGGTTTGACCAATCCACAAAGCTGATGGGTTGGGCTGGCCAATCAAGGAAGTTGATGACTGTTGATGTCCCTAATATGGTAAATTTATCACCATAGCAACCAAATTGTTCCAGCAGCTGAAAACCCTTGTTTTAATGGACTAATGGTTGTTTACTTGTTGTTGTTGACTAGTGTTGACTAATATCACTGAGCAGATATTAGTCTGGAACTTTGGCGTGGAAGATCTTTTTTTTCCAGGGGGCAGTTACAAACACGTCATGATGCAGCCAAGTCTAGGGACTTTTAATGTTTGTTTAGCAGTGTAGTTCCTCTCCTGAACACTTAGTCTTGTTTTCTCCTCTCCTAAACACTTCGTCTTGTTTTCTCCTCAACAGTTCGTCTTGTTTTCTCCTCTCCTGAACACTTAGTCTTGTTTTCTCCTCTCCTCAACTGTTAGTCTTGTTTTCTCCTCAACAGTTAGTCTTGTTTTCTCCTCTCCTCAACAGCTAGTCTTGTTTTCTCCTCTCCTCAACAGTTAGTCTTGTTTTCTCCTCTCCTCAACAGTTAGTCTTGTTTTCTCCACTCCTCAACAGTTAGTCTTGTTTTCTCCTCTCCTCAACAGTTAGTCTTGTTTTCTCCTCAACAGTTATTCTTCTTTTCTCCTCTCCTCAACAGCTAGTCTTGTTTTCTCCTCAACAGTTAGTCTTGTTTTCTCCTCTCCTGAACAGCTAGTCTTGTTTTCTCCTCAACAGTTAGTCTTGTTTTCTCCTCAACAGTTAGTCTTGTTTTCTCCTCTCCTCACGCACGCACGCACGCACGCACGCACGCACGCACGCACGCACGCACACAGAGGATACAGCCACCAACGCGACAGAGCCTAAAAGCTTAATCACGCTCTCGTGCATATGCACGTTTGTTCACCCTACGCACACACGTGCACTAACAGCATACAGTCACCAATACACACACACACACACACACACACACAACACAATACACTACACACACACACACACACACACACACACACACACACACACACACAGAGAGGATACAGCCAACGCAACAGAGCCTTAAAGCTGGTGGGAAGCTTAACGCCGGGGTTCATTAAACCACGTCCAGATTCACTGGAGATAAATCTATACCGTAGCTTTGTAGAGCTTGTAGATCGGCTATATTTCACAGTGCCGTCGCCGTGCATAAATAAATAAATAGATTCCCACATCGGGCGTCTTTCAGAGGTCTCTCTGCTCTGTTCATCGATGAGCGTCTCCACGCTCTCCCAGGCAGGGATTAACCCGTTCTGACCTGAGATCAGATTCTATAAAAATGTTCTTCCACATCCTGACAGTTTTCCATTCTGACCTGAGATCAGATTCTATAAAAATGTTCTTCTACATCCTGACAGTTTTCCATTCTGACCTGAGATCAGATTCTATATAAAATGTCTTCTACATCCTGACAGTTTTCCATTCTGACCTGAGATCAGATTCTATAAAAATGTCCTTCTACATCCTGACAGTATTCTGAAAAAGCCATGTTTCTAGGTCAGTCGTTCTTCGATTTTTCAAAAACAGCAGATCTACAAGCTCGTAGCGCGCCACCGAGTGGCGCGCTACGAGCTTGTAGATCTGCTGTTTTTCAATAGCTAACGTATAACTTAATGCTTGAAACACCAAAAGGGGGTTCCCGCCCTGAATGGGTTAATACATTCAGACCTGACACTATAGATTCTACAACATTCAGCAGAAAAAGAAAAAAGAACATGTTTCTATATCAGTGTTTCTCAACCTTTCTCACGTCAAGGGACCCCCCAGAATTATCCTCATTTGGCCGCCGACCCCCATCTGAAAATATGTTGTTCCAGGGACCCCCCCCCCTCCCCCCTCCAGAAGCAAATATATCAGTTAAAAACGTTCGCTCTGAAAGAAAATATATTCAAAGATTTGTGCCACAATTTTCACGATTCCCCCCCCCCCAAAAACAGCAGATCTACAAGCTCGTAGCGCGGCACTACACAAGCTTGTAGATCTGCTATTTAAAGTTTAAAATAATATGGTTAAAGTGGTTAAAAGCTATATAATATAAGGCGACACGACACGCATGCGTTCCCGGTCTTAATGGGTTAACACCAACGCCTCGGTGATCTATAGCTGTATTAAGAGACTATGTTAATGCTGTGTGGACGTGTGCTCCGCGCACAGCGGTCCTATAGATTAGTTAAATCTATTACCCTGTGGAGGGATTAGCGTCTGTAGCGCACACCGCAGCAGTAAGTAAGTAAGTAAGTAGCCTTGCTCGGGGCCTATCTCCTGTTTCTGTAGCCATGAGGGAGCTTGATGTACAAGTACACCCCCTGGACATGACGCTAGTATGTCGCAGGGACTTATACCCCCCAATCCAACCCTTGATGCTGAGCAGGGAGGCACTGGGTCCCATTTTTAGTAGCCTCTGGAACTCAGACGTTTTTATTTCCAGGAAGTCTGGGACTGAGTATAGCGCAAACGTCAATCCCTCTCTGCTGATTTCTCATCGTCTGCACCTTTGTTGAATAGTATAAGTAAGTATGATAAGTATATAAGAACTATAGTGGCCCTCTGGAGTGAGTGTGGAACTATAGTGGCCCTCTGGAGTGAGTGTGGAACTATAGTGGCCCTCTGGAGTGAGTGTTGAACTATAGTGGCCCTCTGGAGTGAGTGTGGAACTATAGTGGCCCTCTGGAGTGAGTGTGGAACTATAGTGGCCCTCTGGAGTGAGTGTGGAACTATAGTGGCCCTCTGG
>NC_137879.1:2196979-2216979 GCF_963924005.1 Protomyctophum bolini | reverse complement strand
CGTGTGCGTGTGCGTGTGTGCGTGTGCGTGTGCGTGTGTGTGTGTGTGTGCATGTGTGCTCCCCCGCCACAGCGATCGCTCTGTTAGATCTAGAGGGCGTTGGAAGGCCGTCTCGGCGGTATTTCACACCACAGGGAGTCTCTTTTTGAAACTGTCTGTCATTTCATAATCTCCTCCTCGTGGGTTTTTTTCCCCACACACTTAAGACGTTGATAATCATGTTGTATTCATCTTCAGGTTGCTCCTAAATAAATCACACCTTATAGCAAACCACAAGTTGTTTTTGACTGCAGGTCATATTTTTGATGGAACGTTTGGCCTGTCATAAGCTGAAAATACCGTATACTACCCGTGATCACCCTCCTTCCCTCCTTTGGGCCAATGTTGGCACTGGTGCCTAAGGTTGCCTACCCCTGGACTACATTAAATCATCCTCTCTCTCTCTCTCTCTCTCCCCCTCCAGTTCCAGAAGCCTCAGGAGCACTATCCTCCGTTCCGTTTTGGCACGGTGCCCAACGGAAGCACGGAGAGAAACATCCGCAGCAACTACCCCGACATGCACACCCACATGGTCCGGTACAACCAGAGGGGCGTGGAGGAGGCCCTGACCAGCCTGAAGACTGGGTACGTATGGTCCGGTACAACCAGAGGAGGGGGGTGGAGGAGGCCCTGACCAGCCTGAAGACTGGGTACGTATGGTCAGATACAACCAGAGGAGGGGGGTGGAGGAGGCCCTGACCAGCCTGAAGACTGGGTACGTATGGTCGGATACAGACCAGCCTGAAGACTGGGTACGTATGGTCAGATACAACCAGAGGAGGGGGGTGGAGGAGGCCCTGACCAGCCTGAAGACTGGGTACGTATGGTCGGATACAGACCAGCCTGAAGACTGGGTACGTATGGTCAGATACAACCAGAGGAGGGGGGTGGAGGAGGCTCTGACCAGCCTGAAGACTGGGTACGTATGGTCAGATACAACCAGAGGAGGGGGGTGGAGGAGGCCCTGACCAGCCTGAAGACTGGGTACGTATGGTCAGATACAGACCAGCCTGAAGACTGGGTACGTATGGTCAGATACAGACCAGCCTGAAGACTGGGTACGTATGGTCAGATACGACCAGCCTGAAGACTGGGTACGTATGGTCGAATACAACCAGAGGAGGCCCTGACCAGCCTGAAGACTGGGCACGTATGGTCAGATACAACCAGAGGAGGCCCTGACCAGCCTGAAGACTGGGCACGTATGGTCAGATACAACCAGAGGAGGCCCTGACCAGCCTGAAGACTGGGTACGTATGGTCGGATACAACCAGAGGAGGCCCTGACCAGCCTGAAGACTGGGCACGTATGGTCAGATACAACCAGCCTGAAGACTGGGTACGTATGGTCAGATACAGACCAGAGGGGCGTGGAGGAGGAGGCCCTGACCAGTCTGAAGAATGGGTAGGCACGCACGCACGCATTAAGTCATGGTTCTCTGCCTGCATCTATTCCTGTCTAAATCTATACTCCTAACACTGTCTTTAATCTAAATCTATACTCCTAACACTGTCTTTAATCTAAATCTATACTCCTAACACTGTCTTTAATCTAAATCTATACTCCTAACACTGTCTTTAATCTAAATCTATACTCCTAACACTGTCTTTAATCTAAATCTATACTCCTAACACTGTCTTTAATCTAAATCTATACTCCTAACACTGTCTTTAATCTAAATCTATACTCCTAACACTGTCTTTAATCTAAATCTATACTCCTAACACTGTCTTTAATCTAAATCTATACTCCTAACACTGTCTTTAATCTAAATCTATACTCCTAACACTGTCTTTAATCTAAATCTATACTCCTAACACTGTCTTTAATCCCCGCTTTATTGCCAATCTTCTCAGAATGCCAGAAAGTCAAAAAGTTCACTTCCTTCCAACGACTTACAGTAATGACCATTAGAGGCACGACGTGATTCTGGAGCAATAAATAAGTCCCAGTGAAGCAGCAGGTTTTATGTTTACAAAGACGTTGTCGTCACGTCTCCTCCCCCTTCCTTCCTGTCCGACCACAACAGGAAGCTGGACGCGTTCATCTACGACGCGGCCGTGCTGAACTACATGGCGGGGAAGGACGAGGGCTGCAAGCTGGTGACCATCGGCAGCGGCAAGGTGTTCGCCACCACGGGCTACGGCATCGCGCTGCAGAAAGACTCCCGCTGGAAGAGGGCCATCGACCTCGCCCTGCTGCAGTTCCTGGGGGACGGTGAGTACACCCACTGCACACTAAATGAAGTGGATACCGAGCTACACTTCCTAACCATCTGTCCACTGTACCAAGACATCAGAGACACATACTTCCCACAGATTACAACCACACACACGGAGGTTTTGAAAACATGACCAATGACAAAAAACTCCCATATCTGCTGGGCGAAGTACAACAATGTGCAAACACAGCAGCAAGACTTGTGAGTTGCTGTGATAGGAGAAGGATATCAAATGGAACACAACCACCCTAAAGACTAATCATTGTGTATATTCCTGCACTATACCTGCATCGAGTGATCTTGGTACACAGAAGTTGATCTATTGAAGATTCTGACCTTCAAAGTACATAATTTTTGGTTTTGATTGTATTGCTGTATTGTTGTATTGTTCTTTCTGCTTTGGCAATGTAAACGTTTTCTCATGCCAATAAAGCCCTTTGAATTGAATTGAGTAGAGCGCCACCTGCTGGTGTGTGACGATGACACTGGTCAAAGTGACAGATGTGTTCCACTATATAGGAGGGGTGGGCCGCTGTGGGTGGAATGAATATAGGATGGGTGGGCCGCTGTGGGTGGGATGAATATAGGATGGGTGGGCCGCTGGGTGGGATGAATATAGGATGGGTGGGCCGCTGTGGGTGGGATGAATGTAGGATGGGTGGGCCGCTGGGTGGGATGAATATAGGATGGGTGGGCCGCTGTGGGTGGGATGAATATAGGATGGGTGGGCCGCTGGGTGGGATGAATGTAGGATGGGTAGGCCGCTGTGGGTGGAATGAATATAGGATGGGTGGGCCGCTGGGTGGGATGAATATAGGATGGGTGGGCCGCTGGGTGGGATGAATATAGGATGGGTGGGCCGCTGTGGGTGGAATGAATGTAGGATGGGTGGGCCGCTGGGTGGGATGAATATAGGATGGGTGGGCCGCTGGGTGGGATGAATGTAGGATGGGTGGGCCGCTGTGGGTGGGATGAATAAATGATGGGTGGGCCGCTGGGTGGGATGAATGTAGGATGGGTGGGCCGCTGTGGGTGGGATGAATATAGGATGGGTGGGCCGCTGTGGGTGGAATGAATATAGGATGGGTGGGCCGCTGTGGGTGGGATGAATATAGGATGGGTGGGCCGCTGTGGGTGGGATGAATATAGGATGGGTGGGCCGCTGTGGGTGGGATGAATATAGGATGGGTGGGCCGCTGTGGGTGGGATGAATATAGGATGGGTGGGCCGCTGTGGGTGGGATGAATATAGGATGGGTGGGCCGCTGTGGGTGGAATGAATAATAATGAATATAATATAACGAGAAAAAGCGGCCCACCCGCAGCTCACCCACTAATGAGACCCACCCATTCTAATGAGATTTCACGGTTCTCTCGCTGCTATCCGATGGCGTAGAACATTTCTTTACATCCAAAGGATTCTATTCCAACAGAGCGACCATATGGAGGTCACAGGAGACCCCTCCTCCCTTCACCCCCTTCCTCATCACACACGCACAGGCGCTGCACACCTCCTGAAGAATTGGCTACGCTTGCTGTGTGTGTGTGTGTGTGTGTGTGTGTGTGTGTGTGTGTGTGTGTGTGTGTGTGTGTGTGTGTGTGTGTGTAGGGGGGCAGCGAAGAGTTAATATCCTCCTGCACCGTGGGAGGCAGCGCTGCCTGGGAATACGATTATTTCCATCACACACACGCACACACACACACACGCGCACGCACACGCACACGCACGCACACGCACACGCACACACACACGCACGCACGCACACACACACGCACACACACACACACACACACACACGTATGTGCAGGAGATAAAAGGCACGGATCCGGACATGCTGTCGGGCGATTCCCGATGATTGATTGGCCTCTTTAAAGGACCACTTCACCACTTTTAAACCTTCCTTCATATAATTGCTCCTCACTGTAATGTTCATGATAAAATACCACCATTCATTTCTACTCAATATGTGTCTCATAGGAGGGCTGTGGGCGGTTCAGAAACCTGTCTGTGTCTCATAGGACTCGGGCTGTGGGCGGTTCAGAAACCAGTCTGTGTCTCACAGGACTCGGGCTGTGGGCAGTTCAGAAACCAGTCTGTGTCTCACAGGACTCGGGCTGTGGGCAGTTCAGAAACCAGTCTGTGTCTCACAGGACTCGGGCTGTGGGCAGTTCAGAAACCAGTCTGTGTCTCACAGGACTCGGGCTGTGGGCAGTTCAGAAACCTATCCACCAGTGACATCGATTGCGGAATCCAAGCTAATAGAAACATAATTGTTTTTGTGTGTGTGTGTTTTTCTTCCAGGCGACACGGCGCGCCTGGAGACCGTGTGGCTGTCGGGCATCTGCCAGAACGAGAAGAACGAAGCGATGAGCAGCAAGCTGGACGTGGACAACATGGCGGGCGTGTTCTACATGCTGCTGGTGGCCATGGGGCTCAGCCTCCTGGTCTTCTCCTGGGAACACCTGCTCTACTGGAGGCTCCGCCGCGGCCCGCGCCGCGCCCACGGCACCAAGGACTTCCTGCTGGGCATCAGCAGGGTGAGGCGCCGTCACACATTATACGTTATATGCGGTGTGTGTGTGTGTGTGTGTGTGTGTGTGTGTGTGTGTGTGTGTGTGTGTGTGTGTGTGTGTGTGTGAGGCCTACCTGGTATTGTTTAACCTGACTCCCCCCCAAACACCCCCCCAAACACCCCCCCAAACACCACCCCAAACACCCTCCAAACACCCCCCAAATACCCCCCCAAACACCCCCCCAAACACCCCCCCAAACACCCCCCCAAACACCCTCCAAACACCCCCCAAACACCCCCCAAACACCCCCCCAAACACCCCTCCAAACACCCCCCCAAACACCCCTCCCCCGTTACAGTTATTCTAGACCAATGACATCAACAGGTCATCGGCGTCACGGATTGGCCCGGGTTTCACGTGACGTTTGTACTATAGTGATATAAAGGGTAGCGGGTGGCGACATAACTGCATTCTGGGACAGATAGAGACAGAACTGCATTCTGGGATACAGACATAACTGCATTCTGGGACAGAGACAGAACTGCATTCTGGGATACAGACATAACTGCATTCTGGGACAGATAGAGACAGAACTGCATTCTGGGATACAGACATAACTGCATTCTGGGACAGATAGAGACAGAACTGCATTCTGGGATACAGACATAACTGCATTCTGGGACAGAGACAGAACTGCATTCTGGGACAGAGAGAGACAGAACTGCATTCTGGGACAGAGAGAGACAGAACTGCATTGTGGGACAGAGAATCAAGGACATTGTGACGTTAGAATGATCCGCTGGACCGTCCATCTGAAAGCAGGAGCCTCTAGGAGAACTAGAGGCTGGCACTGCGTCAGGCAACCAGAACTAGAGGCTGGCGGCGCGACAGCTTGGCTGACAACACTGAAGAGCTCTAGACCCTCACGGTGTTAGATAGGAGACTGTGGAGGTAGAGCTCTAGACCCTCACGGTGTTAAATAGGAGAGTGTGGAGGTAGAGCTCTAGACCCTCATGGTGTTAGATAGGAGACTGTGGAGGTAGAGCTCTAGACCCTCATGGTGTCAGATAGGAGAGTGTGGAGGTAGATCTATAGATCCTCATGGTGTTAGATAGGAGACTGTGGAGGTAGAGCTCTAGACCCTCATGGTGTCAGATAGGAGAGTGTGGAGGTAGATCTGTAGACCCTCATGGTGTTCGATAGGAGAGTGTGGAGGCAGATCTGTAGACCCTCATGGTGTGGAGGGGCCCGGTCGGCTGGCGTAGCTGTTGGACAGAACGCTGTGGTTCCCCTGCTGTGTCGATTAGCGTAGGGTTTAATTGGTGCGTTAATTGGTTGAGTGGTTTAATTTGGCTGTTGAGTGGTTAATGTCAACCCAGACTGATCAATACATTGATCAGTCTGACACTGTTGTTCGCTGACTGGTCCATTGAGAAACCGCTAGCTTGTTTGCATCTGCCCTGCAGTACCCTTCATATAGAATGCATTGCTGTTGGGAGAAAACCTCTTAACTCCATTTCCATCCGTTTCTTTCTTTTTCTTTCTTTTTTTCTTTTTCAAAAATCTGGGTGGGTGGGCGAGACTGCCTGCCTCCTACAGGCGATTAAATATTGTCATATGTGACAAATGACCATATGTCTTACGTCATCATTTAATTTTAGAGCTATAGTCATACGTATACTATATACATAATCAGTAAAAATAAAATAGAAAATTGTGCCTAATCTGCTGGGACCAGAGTATGTGGTGTGTATATGTATGACTAGCTCTCAATGATGACGTAAGAAATATGGTCATTTGTGTAATCTGGTCCCAGCAAACCAGGCACTGATTTGCTGTTTTTCTTGCATACGCATCAAATGGTTGACGGCTGTCACGTTTTGGCACAAAGTAACCACAGTATACTGCTAATCAAATTACAACTACATACCTATATAGTATATGTATATGTATACGCATGTCTTACGACATCATTTAGAGCTAGTCATACGTATACTATACACATAATCAGTGTATAATCAGTCTAAACGTTCACATAAACGTTCCTTCACAGAGATACTGAGATGTGACAGTTTACTGCGGTCGAAAGTACTTGCGCGCTCTGCTTGCGCACTAGTTGGCCATTTATGGCCTACTAGTGTGCAACAAGAAAGTATGCACTCGACAGAGTGCATACTTGTTTTATTACTGGGGTCAGTTCCACTGAGAACAAGTGTCTAATCAGCCGGTGGATGAAGTCTGCACTGAGTAATTACTGTACACACCGCTGGGCCCTCATTAGATTATAGCACTTAGATTAACATCTGAAACCCAGAGCCCCTCCCCTCCCTCCCCCCCCCCCCTCTCCTCCCAGAGGGCCAAATTAAGTTGTGTTTCCGACGACAAGTTTTCCTTCTCAGACAGCTGTATAGCCAGAGAAAGAGACCGTCTCGGGAATCAGCCTTAATTGCGTCTGCCCAGAAACGTTGTGTGTGTGTGTGACTGTGTCTGTGTGACTGTGTGTGTGTGTGTGTGTGTGTGTGTGTGTGTGTGTGTGTGTGTGTGTGTGTGTGTGTGTGTGTGTGTGTGTGTGTGTGTGTGTGTGTGTGTGTGTGTGTGTGTGTGTGTGTGTGTGTGTGTGTGTGTGTGTGTGTGTGTGTGTGTGTGTGCGTGCGTGCGTGTGCGTGCGTGTGTGAATTACTGTACTTGTGAGGGCTATGTGTATTCTCCTGTTCATCACAGGATCCATGGATGTTTTATATTGTTTAAAACAGAGTTTTAGGGGGCACGGTATAGTGCCGTCGCCTCACAGCTAGAAGGTCCTGGGTTCGATTCCCGCTGGGGGGGGGGGGGGGTGTTATCCCTCCTCCCTCCTAGCGGTATCGGCTCACACAGACATTGTGGTATCAGGACGGACCCTATACTCCCTAGTGAGGATGCACCATGATAAGAGCGCCCCTCACTTCTTGCAGGTGTGATTTTTTTTACTTTTTCCATCACTGATCCTCTCTCTCTCTCTCTCTCTCTCCCCTTACAGGCCATCTACAGCTGCTTCAGCGGGGTGGAGGGCCTCCGGGGGCCCTCCTCCTCCGGGGGGCCCCTGGGGGCCCACCCGCCCGACGTGACGTCCAGCTACGCCCACCAGGCCAACGTGCTGAAGATGCTGCGCGCGGCCAAGGAGCTGGTGTCCACGGCCAACCTGGAGGGCTCCCTGGAGCACGCCACCAAGACCGTGCAGCAGTGGGGGGGGGGCCGTGGTGGTGGTGGGGGGGGAGCGCCCCCACTGGGGGCCCCGGGCACGGGCCCCCAGCGCTCCACGCCACAGGTAGAGGGGCCGCCACTCTGAGGGGTTTTGGTTTTGTGAGTGGTGCAACCGCGCTCCCTTACGGAGCTATGTGTGTGGGTGGGTGGGTTACGGTGCTATGTGTGTGGGTGGGTGGCTTACGGAGCTGTGTGACTGGCTGGGTGGGTGGGTGGGTGACTGGCTGGGTGGGGGGGTGGGTGGGTGACTGACTGGCTGGGTGGGTGGGTGGGTGACTGGCTGGGTGGGTGACTGGCTGGGTGGGTGGGTGACTGGCTGGGTGGGTGGGTGGGTGACTGGCTGGGTGGGTGGGTGGGTGACTGGCTGGGTGGGTGGGTGCGTCTGAGCACGAAAACAGCATGGTTGTTTTTCTTCCCTATATGCACAACTTGCAGCGGACAATAATGTCCATCTCGTCTCGATCGCGGACCTACTCAAAATAATGCGAATATACACTTCCAAGTATTGAATGTTATAACGCTTTGTTGTGCCGGGGTCTCTGTCTCCTCCTCCGCCTCCTCCGTGGTTATAGCCCGCCCCTTCTGCATCCGATACTTCACACATACGTACCGACGAGTGTGCATCATCAGAGACATAATGAATGACTGTGTTGACAGAGACATTAAATCCCTGTCCTTTTCCCACAGATGGCCTCCGCCGCCACAGAGACGGTCCCGGGCGGCTTCGCCCACCACCACCCCTCCTCCCCCCTCCCCCTCCTCCTCCCTGTGACCCCGCCCCCCCTCCTGGCCCCCCCCTCCTCATGCCCCGCCCCCCAGAGGGGCGTGGCCCGCCCCACGCCGCTCCGCTACACGCTGCCGGCGCGACGCTCGGCCTCGTCCTGCCTCTACGACCGGCCCCTCCTCCCCCTCACCCTGGCCCCTCCCCCCCCCGGCCCCTCCTCCTTCTCCTCCTCCTGCCTCTACGACGACCGGCCCCTCCTCCTCCCCCCCGTCGTGTCCTGCAGCCTCAGCAGCCCCCACCTGGCGGCGGACCGCCGGGACCCTCCCCACTACTACCACTGCCAGACCACGGGGGGGAGGGGCTACGTGGACACGCCCTTCGTGCCCTACGCCGACCTCCAGGTGCTCAGAAACATGGCGTAGATACCCTCACAAAAACATGCCGTAATCCTGGTCTCTAAAACTGCCTCCCCCTGGCCAGCCGGGGCGCCTGATGGAGGGGAAAGGAACTGGTCGGAATAACGTGTCCCTTCCACGCGCTACGTCCGGCTGGGGAAATTCCTCCCTGTCAGGTGAAAAGAAGCAGCTTGGACTCCTCATGCATAGAAGGAGGCATGAGGTCAGTCCGCTGCCCCCCCCCCTCCCAGGTCGGCAGAGGAAGTGTAGCGCCCAGGATTACATTAGATAATTGGCACTGGGTGAAAAGAAAACTGGGTTACAAAATCGTGGGATCAAAATTTAGTTAAAAAAAAAAAGAACATGGCGTTCTTTTATTTTTGTATACCTCTAAATGTTACAGTTTCTGTACGTAAGACGTCACCTGGGCATCTTTAAGGATTAAAAACGAGCTGAGCCTTAAACGTCCTCTAGCGCCTCCTCAACGATACGGGGCGAGATAAGAATATTCAGAATTATTTTTTTGGCCCGTTCGACCTATCGGCTGCCGTATGCTAACGCTCTGGGCTCATATTAGCTTACCGTTGTTCCAAAAGGTTAAAGGTCAACACTGTTCTCATCTCCACGTTCCAAAGGTTCCCGACATCTACGCCTCGCACTCGGCCGCCGCCTCCCGCCCGCCGCCACCGCCCGACGTCCACGACCACGACGACCAGCACGTCTACGAGGGCGTGGCCACGAGGAAGAGGAGGCGGTCCCGGAGCGCCGCCGCGCTCACAGTCGGGGAGGAGCCGCCCCCGCATAGGGACGGAGGAGGAGGAGGAGCCACGGAGACAGACGGAGGAAAGACGCCGACCTCCTCCTCCGTCTACCTGACGGAGCTGATGGGCGATCACCTTGTCCTGGACGACCACGACCACCACGACCACCACGACCACCGCGGCTCATCGTCTCTCCACGCCGAGCGTGGCGGCGGCCTCCTCTACGGGGTGGGGGCGGGGCCGGACGGCTACGGCTCCTGGCCCCCCGAGGACCTGGTCCTGAGAGGAGTGGTGGGAGGAGGGGGGGGCAGGGGACACCTACGGCGCCTGAGGCGACGGCCGTCTTTCCTCAAAGCCACGTGGGCCGGAGGCAGACTGCGCCACCTCCACGACGACTCCTCCCCGTCGCCGGTCGCGGCGGCCGTCTCCTCCCCTCCCTCGTCCGCCCCTCCCCCTCCTCTGCCCGACCTGTTCCCCACCGCCGCTCCCCCCCCACAGCCCCCCCCCAGCAGCCCGCCGTCCCCGTCCCCCTCCCCTCTGGTCCCGCTCCTGCTCCGCAAAACCAACAACCACCACCACAACAACCTCTGCCTCCTGCCGCGGAACCAGGCCTACCTGCACATCCGGCAGGACCAGCGCCGCGGCAGGCCCGGCGGACACCACAACGACACAAACAAGGCCCTGCAGAGTCTGCAGCGCTACTCCCAGTCGGCCCCCCACCGCCGCCGCCTCCTCCCCGCGGCGGGGGCCACCTATTGCGGGGAGGCGCTGGTGGTGCGGCGCGCGCCCCCCGGTGGTGGCGGCGTTGTCGCCACCGGGGGGCCGATGGCGGGTGTGGGGGTGCGCAGGGCCTCCAGCCTGCTGGGCAGCAGCAGCAGGCAGTACGCCCACTACGTGAGCTCCTACCCGGGGCTGCCCCTCTACCACGACCCCCTGGACCTCCACCTCCACCACCAGCGTCGGCCGGCCTACCACCACCACCAGCACCACCACCAGGAGGGCCTTTACGGAGGCCTCTACGGGGCCTACGCCGTCTACCAGGGGGGGTCGCAGCCCGCCGGACTGGAGGAGGCCCCCCCCCACCACGACGGGAGCCCCCCCGCCGCCGCCGCCTGCGTCCTGAGGCCCTGGAGACGAGTGTCCAGTTTGGAGTCGGAGGTCTGAGAGGTGCTTTTGTTTTGGTTTGAGGTTGGGGAAAAAGCGTTAAAACCAAGTCAGTGTGGTTTTCACAACCTGTCGTCCAGATCAAGCTCAGGCTACGTGTTGTCATGGCGACGATGCCTTGAAGTGGCCTCGGCGTGGAGCGGCTGTTTTATTTTTTAATTGATCTACGAGAGATCAAAGCGAAAAGGAGGGACTCTGGGGGAGCTGATCCAAAACACGGAATGTTCAATCCTGGAGTGTCTACAGGAAACAGTGCGTGAAAAGAGGAGCTAACGGCGGGGCGATTATGGGCGCTAGATATTTCCCCGTAAACCTCAAGTCTAGCAGCATAATACAGTTAATAATACAGTTAATATACGGTAATACGTACAGGTGTGATTGTGGTACAATCCGGGAGTTTTACGGGAGTTAGTTGGAACGTTTTTTAACGGGAGTTTCCTGTAATTAGACACGTCCGTATTCCTTGCTCTTTGCGCAGTGAGTGTTTTCTTCACGCTCGCAATGTTTGGAACTACGATGAGGCGCTTTGGCTGTGCGCCAACTATGCTTCACAGATACCGCGTTAAATGGAACAAATATCCCATAGCTGGATTTTTAACGGCAAAACATACCGCAGACCTCCTTTCGTGGTCGTCTAGTCGGGAGGTAAAACGACCCGACGTGTTGTCAGGGGGGGAAAAGTCGGACAGTCGGAAAGTGTGACGTTGAATCGATGGAACGATGGACGCCTCGCCCAAAAAACGATGTTCTACTTGAAACGATCGGAGCGATCCGACAGAAGAAATTCACACCCGTGTGAACTGAGTGGTGCAACTCCGCGTGGGATAGGTTACTGTGTGAACTGAGTGGTGCAACTCCGCGTGGGATAGGTTACTGTGTGAACTGAGTGGTGCAACTCCGCGTGGGATAGGTTACCGTGTGAACTGAGTGGTGCAACTCCGCGTGGGATAGGTTACCGTGTGAACTGAGTGGTGCAACTCCGCGTGGGATAGGTTACCGTGTGAACTGAGTGGTGCGACTCCGCGTGGGGGTCCCCTCTACTCCACTGTACTGTGACTGTGACTGTATACTGTCACACCCGAAGTCACGCAAAAAGGCTGCTAAAAAAAAAATCAGCTTCCCATCATGCACCTGCTGTGCACAGTGTGAAGCTCAACAGTGCCACTTTGTCACCTTGCTGGTGGTACTCTAGACAGACATGCATACATAGGGACACACAAAGCTCCACAGAGGAGTGGCGGCACCACTCAAAAAGCACTGTGTGCCAAAGGGGGCGCTGAAACACCAGGCGTGACACTGGGTTGAGCACAGCTCCTAGTAGCACACGTATCCTATGTATGCGGTATTACCGTACATGCATACCATACAGAAAAACATGCAACTCCCCTCTCTCTCTCCCCCCCCACCCTCCTCCTCTCTCTCTCTCTCTCTCTCATTAGCAGGCAACAGTGCAGCACTGTCTCTCTCTCTCTCTCCCCCCACCCTCCTCCTCTCTCTCTCTCTCATTAGCAGGCAACAGTGCAGCACTGTCTTTCTCTCTCTCTCCCCCCCACCCTCCTCCTCTCTCTCTCTCTCTCTCTCTCTCTCTCTCTCTCTCTCTCTCTCTCATTAGCAGGCAACAGTGCAGCACTGTCTCTCTCTCTCTCCCCCCCACCCTCCTCCTCTCTCTCTCTCTCTCTCTCTCTCTCTCATTAGCAGGCAACAGTGCAGCACTGTCTCTCTCTCTCTCCCCCCCACCCTCCTCCTCTCTCTCTCTCATTAGCAGGCAACAGTGCAGCACTGTCTCTCTCTCTCTCCCCCCCACCCTCCTCCTCTCTCTCTCTCATTAGCAGGCAACAGTGCAGCACTGTCTCTCTCTCTCTCTCTCTGTTTCTGCACAACAGCGCCCCTACTGGTACTCATTATACTGGTGCTGATGAATGAACACATAGGTGAACACATGGGGGAACATGGACATTGCTGTTCCTTGGAGTGGTTGTTGCACCGCTCAAAAACTACAACAAGTAATATAGAATATGTGGTTACATTTGACTGAGGGACGGCCATTGGATTATTTTTTAATGTTGTTGAATGTCATACAAAAGCAGGGAAATGCCATGCAGGGAAACAGCGAGTTGAGAAAACAGGCTTGAAAAGGTTCACTTCTGTGGACTCTATAACGTCACACCTAGCTACATGTCTAAAGGACCACTTCACCACTTTTTAACCTATCTTCATATAATAGGTCCTCACTGATAATCTTGAAAGAATGACGCGATTTTCTTTCTACTCTGTGTCTGTGTCTCTCATAGGAGGGCTGTGGGCAGTTCAAGAAACCGTCTTCCAGTGACATCATCGATGGGGAAAACGAGCTAATAAAAACTGCAGGCTTTCTTAGTTGCAATGCGAAAATGGAAGCCATCGTTCTCACGATAATGAAAATCTTGTTTAAAAAATAATCTGCCTAATGATGATGTCACTGGAAGACGGTTTCTAAACTGCCCACAGCCCTCCTATATGAGACACAGACCGAGTAGAACAGAATTGTGCCATTTTACCATGATTATTAGTGAGGACCTATTATATGATGATAGGTTGAAAAGTGGTGAAGTGGTCCTTTATTTAAGCATTTATTTCATATTTACATGTCAATTTCAGCTCTGACATTTATTTCAGACATGCTCTAGTATGTGAAGAGTCTGCCTGTGTTATTATTAACTCATTCTGGATCAAAATAAATAAATAAAAGATCCTCTGGTGAAAAGATGGAGGTTGTGCGATGGCAGGCTCTCAGTCAAACATGGTCACATAATGTCTGTTCGATGGTTTGATACGGGAATAAGTAGTAATATTATACAGTACTCGTGAGTGTACTTTGAAGTGTGTGTAGTATGTTTCTGTATAAGACTTGTATTAGAGAGAAAAGCAGTGGTGGATTTTATATTTTTTTTCAAATTATTGGTACCAATTAAAGTAAAAGTTCCCAAAGGTCACATTTAAAATGTATTAAAAAAAAAAGTATTTGAAAATAGCAGATCTACAAGCTCACAATGTGTCGACATGCGACACAATTGTGAGCTTGTAGATCTACTGGCCAAAATGTATATAGGGCTGAAGTGGTTAGTGTATGTTTCGTGATAATACTAATAATCATAAGTAATAAGTAACTAACTCGAGTTTTACTCATAAGTACAATATTCGGATCGGAGATGTAGTGCAGTTGTAGTAAGTAATGTATTTACTCAAGTAAAGTAAAGAATAGGTACCTCAAAACTGTAGGCCTACTGTACTTGTACTTGTACCGTACAGTGCTTAAAGGTTTTATGACATTCATTTTCATTTATTTTTCTTTTTCTTTTTTCTTTCAGGTTTTATGACCTCAATTACAGCCAAAAAAACCTGAACTTTGAAACATTCAGTGGACTTTCTGTGGTCTGAAGTTTTCTTTGGGGTTTGGAAGCCTTTTGAGCTACAATGAAAACAGGCAACACAGTGAAAACAGTGACATCTGCTGGCAAATCCCATTGACATATATGGGATTTGGCAGGCTCTTACATCACAAACTGCCGGCAAATCAGAGCACCTGTTTGAGCCAGAAAACCCCCAGATCACAGAAAATCTACTGAATGTTAAAAGTTCATGTTTTTTTTTGGGTGCAATTGAGATTAGAAAACCTAAAAAAAAATAAGAACAATTCCAAAAAAATTCACAATCCCTTTAAGTAAATCGTATACTTAGTTTATAGTTTCCACCACTGGAGAAAAGAAAAGTATTTATCGCAGAAGCATGGCGGTTCCTGATGAGTATTTATTGGATACTGTTTTGATATTTCAGATCTAATGGGAGGTGTAACAGATCTAATGGGAGGTGTAACAGATCTAATGGGAGGTGTAACAGATCTAACTAGAACTGCACTCTGTCGTCGAGTGCATACTTGCTTGTTGCACACTATAGTAGGCCATAAATGGCCAACTAGTGCGCAAGCGGAGCGCGCAAGTACTTTTCGACCGTTATATAACCTGTCACTTTTGATGCACAGCAAACTGTGGTGCCGGATTACATACATGTATGTATACACGGGAGCATTACCTTTAAACCTCCCGACACTAAAACATAATCGTCATTACGTCGCCATGGAAAACCAATTACACTCTGGCATCGGGTCCTTTAATCCACATATTTCTTACGTCATCATTGAGAGCTAGTTATAGTTATATCATATACACACCATGTAATCTGGTCCCAGCAAATCAGGCACAAAAAAGTGGCGGGTTTGGCTGGGACGGTGCATATACGAGTCCCGAGCGAAACTATTACTTGCGCGCTCTGCTTGCGCAAGTAATAAGAGGTGTATCGAGCGTCGCAGTCCCGTCCCCCCCGTCCCCTCGAGAGACCCGTAAAAGAAACCCCCGTTCATTTTCCACAGTGGAGCCTCAGTGGAGCCCCCTTCTGACTGACAGCCTGGCCCGTCTGTCTCACCCAATCACAAGCCACGGCGCTCCTTCCAGCCCCTCCCACCCAGGGAGGGGCGGGTCCAAAAGCTATAAGGTCACGCCTCTAACCCCCCCCCGCCCCCTCCTGGGTCTCCGTGAGGGAGAACCAATCAGATCGCAGCAAAAAAAAACACATCATAGGGCTTTCTATCTGTACATTCTGATGAATACTATATAGATATATCTAGATATATAATATATAATAATATAATAATATGGAGATAGATATATATATATATATATATATATATATAGACAACATAACATAATGTGTTCTTTGAAGCTGAGTTGGTGTCATTAATTATTCACGTATTATTATAGCGTTTTATATAATAACAATCGTGAGAGAGTTTTATAATAATTATAATTGTATACCTCTGACGTCTGGTCTGATGTGTTCTTTTTGTCAAAGGTGTTTGGCAGATCTGAGGTCTGTTTTTATCGTGTGTATATATATATAACAATCTGGCCTACTGTATATTCAGCTTTATTTTTTATCCATTTTTCGGCAGCATATTTCTATTTTAGTTTTAGTCTTTGTCTTTTGAATAGTTTTTCATTTAGTCACATTTTAGTCACCCGGAATGTTTTATTGTTAGTCTGGTTTTAGTCGACTAAATGTCATATGATTTTTAGTCGACTGAATCTACAGGTGATTTAGTCGACTAAAATGTGTTTCAGCGGGCCTTGATGCCGTCGTAATGACTGTTTTTTTTGCACTTGCTGAGAATAGCCGATCTACAAGCTCACAACGCGTCTGAGCTTGCAGATCTGCTATTTTCAGCATGCAACCAAGTGTAAAATGACTTATACTGGATCTCTTGTCCACTATAGTCCCTTCCTAACATTTTAGTCTAGTTTTTATTTGTTGACGAAATTGTCAGTATATTTAGTGACTTAGTTTTAGTCATCATAGATTCGTTTTTATTTAGTTTCCATTTAGTTTTCATCAGTGGAAAAAATGTAGTCGACGAACATTTTTCGTTTTAGTTTTAGTCGAGGAAAACAACACTGTTCTCTACTCTTTTATATTCCCTTACAGTGCCGCTCACTTTGGTTTCTTTTCTTTCTTTCACTCGAGGTAAAAGTATCAATACTTATTATCTATAATTAAATACCTCTTGTTACAAAGTAAAACAAAATTGTCATTCTTGAATTCAATTCAACCAATTCTCTTGATCCTCTGTTACGAGTAAAGGCAGATTCATACTCCTATTTTACAGCTGTTTCGGCGCTGTAGTGCCGAAATCATTTCGGCTCGACAAGAAATTTTCAGTAGCACCGAAGAGCCGACTTTAGGACGTCACATTGTAGGCTCTACAGAGCCGAACCGACTTTTATTCGGCTCTAAAATAGGAGTATGAATCGGCCCTAAGAGACCCCGGGATTTCCCGGGACATTTGCAGGCCAATAAGAGTGGTGTTGCAGTCTGGACCAACTGGACTGGACTGGACAGACTGGACCAACCATCATTAAAACTGTTTAAGTGCCAGGGACGTTATCCCGTCTTTATTACGTCTTTGTAATGGATGCCACGGGCGTTAAGACGTCTCTCCTTTGGGAATAAAAAAAAAAAATCTTAATTTTTTTTTTTTTTTTTTCATCCATATTTTGAAAATTCCTCTAATCTGGTGTACAGGTGATGACATGCACATTACAGGCATAATAGAATGACAAATTCTTTCTTTCTTTATAATGTGGAGAATTGGCACTCAAAGACATTACTGGTGACCACCAGGTGGCGCTGAAGGAGCTAAGTATCTTGTCCACGCTGCCAGTAGGACAAGACATATTATTTTCACGGTTTATACTTTTTAAATTATTCTTAAAACAAATCATTCGAGGTTCGGCTGAAAACCTTCCCAAATATGGAGGTGACTGTTGTCATAGTAGTGATGTCATACAGTACATGAGTGATGTCATAGACTGGTCACATGGAAGTCACAGCGTCTGGTTTAGTTGACTCAACGTTTTCAGTTTTTCCTTCTTTTAGTGACCTTGTTGCACAGTGAGCACACTGTTGGTTGTCACGGCTACCAGTTCCCACCTGATGTCGTGTGGGAGCTCTGATTGGTCCAGAGTGTACTGAATAACTGCTAGCTTACATAACGTCTTAAGAGAAGGACTCAAGTCTAAGATGAACAGCTCATCAGAAGTACTGTGGTCTCCCTTGTATGATCCTCCAAAGAGAATGATACGATCTCCCACAATGCAACGGCACATACCACACAATGGACCTGGTCCTTTCCTCTTGGGCTCAACCTTCTTCCAGGAGAAGGTCTCTGGACTGAATATCCACACATCATTTAGTGTATTGTTATATTTCCAGCCACCAAATATGTACAGCTCTCCATTGTAGGTGAAGGCTGAATGATGACCCCGTGGTTCTGGAAGAGGCTGTGCAGAAGGTGTGCTCATCCAGAGGTCGGTCTCTGTGTCAAACACTCTGATGGTGTTGAGGTACCGACCCCCCATACAGCCCCCAAACACAAACATCTTCGTCCCAATGATGGTAGCAGAGTGAACATATGAAGCAGGAGGTGGAGTTCCTCTGGTGTTAATTAAAGACCAGACCATTGTGCTGGTGTCCAACTTGTACATGTCATTAGTCAATCTAGCCCGGGTGGTTCCTCCATGGATAAACATGACCTTCTCCAACACACAGGCTGAGTGGTTAGACCTCTCCTCTGGAACAGCTCCAGAAACCCTGCTGGGTTTCAACCACATGTGGGCGTCCACATCAAATGCATAAAGCTCCTTGTAGTACTCCTCTTCACAGCAGCCTCCCCAGATGTAGACTGTATCTTCCACCAACACAGCTGTGTGGCCGTAGCGCATGGATGGAACCTCAAGGTGACCGTCTCCTCTTCCAGGACTCACTGGAGGTAACTTCTTCCATAATAAAGACATTGTGTTGAAGACATGGACATCCATCTGATCCTTGTTGTTGAAGGTCCCTCCATCATGGCCTCCAAAGGAATACAGTTTGTTCCTCACTGCTACAGCAGCATGATGGACTCGCTTTGGTCCTCCTGCTTTGGAAACGGTCCAAGACAACATTGCTTTGTCTGTCTGTCTGTCTGTCGGTCTTCGTGTCCTCTCTCTTCTCTCTCGATGTGAACAGTCATTTTCAACACGGTGCATCATCTTATATATCTTCTGGTGTGAAATCACACGCAACACAAACTGTTGCCTTCACTCCTTAACGACGCCAATTTCTGCAGCTGTTCTTCATCTGCACCCTTTGTCTCTCTTTTAAACCCTGTTCATTCACACTTAGTGTAAACTGTTGGTATATTCCAGTTTAAAACCCTGTTTTAACGAGATCAGATTCTAAAAATGTCTTCTACATCCTGACAGTTTTATGAAAAAGCCATGTTTCTATATGTCAAGTCGTTCTTCGATTTTACAAAAATAGCAGACCTGTTTTTCTACATTTTCGAGGATTTGGAAAAAAAAGACAAAAATCACCCCGACACCATGGACTATAATCACCCCGACACCATGGACTATATTGATTTTTGACTAACCAATCTGCTGTGAACCATGCTCAGAGTGTGTGTGTGTGTGTGTGTGTGTGTGTGTGTGTGTGTGTGTGTGTGTGTGTGTGTGTGTGTGTGTGTGTGTGTGTGTGTGTGTGTGTGTGTGTGTGTGTGTGTGTGTGTGTGCGTGCGTGCGTGCGTGCGCGTGCGTGCGGAGGTGAGTGACGGCCTCCTTGTGACCAATATAATTCTTATTTTAAACTCTACGATGTTGTGACAGTATACACTGAGTACAGGTAATGAACTAAATTAATTATAATTAAACCTTTATAAAAAACAATCACATTTAGAGCTTCCTATAGTTGTATTCGGTGCAATTTGTGTCCCCCAGTATAGGTCATATAATATCTTACAGCATATCTTGTGTAAAATATTAAAGCCAAAATATTACTCTGTGTTCACAATGTGATACAGTTTTCTTCATTACATGAGGAGTATATATTGGCATAAAATGTCCCCCCTGTTACAAATGGATATTGAACAATTTTAATAATGCTGTTAGCATCATGTCGTGCTTTATAGCTATTGATAAATAGCAGATCTACAAGCTCGTAGCGCGCCACCGAGTGGCGCGCTACGAGCTTGTAGATCTGCTATTTTGTTTTAAATCGAAGAACGACTGACATTTTTTTGGAATCTGATCTCAGGTCAGAATGGGTTGATCAGACCAATGTGTGTGTCCAGTGGAAACCTCGTGTGAATCTGATCTCGGGTCAGAATGGGTTATAATGACACCACACCACAGTTCCGACATTTTGTCCACGGACATAACCTTTTCCCTTGTTAAATATTCTTTCACATTGTTATAATGACCATCAGACTCAGAGCATATAGCCCTTCTATCTCCTCCTCCCCCAGTCAGAGGTCAGAGTTTTAATGAATGTAGAACGATGTGCAGGACGTCATTTACATACAAATATGAGTGAATT
>NC_137879.1:2184479-2191979 GCF_963924005.1 Protomyctophum bolini | reverse complement strand
GTTTGTTTTGAGGACTTAAACAAACATTATGTTGTAACTGATGTTAAGTAGGATGATAAGAGCGCCCCCCTCACTTCACACGGGTGTGATTTAATTTTTATTGGAATCCTGAAACGTAAATTACAGAGCATATGGCGCATGCATACAGTGAATGGCAAATAATCATAATTATTTGCAATCAGATGGGACTTTTCTGTGTGGATGTTTGGGCCTAGCCTGGTTAATAAACCAGACCGGACCAGCTGTTGGCAAAAAAGAAAATTGCCTGCCGGCGGATTACGGTCTGGAGAGGCTCAATTGTACGCCCATTTCCTACACCAGAGAAATGGGGCGGCCAATCGGGACACGGTATGCAATATGGGCGGGCTTTGGTACAGTGACTTTCAATGCTTGAGACCTTTGACTGACAGCAGCTCTGACCAATTGCGTCAAAGAGAAAATGTTTCAACCCGCCCCCCCCCTGGAAATGAAATCCAAGCTGAGCCTCCCCCAGACTAATATCCCGCGGTCCGTGCGATATTAGTCTGGTTTATTAACCAGGCTAGTTTGGGCCGTCAATTAAGGCCAGAAAGTTGTTTTTTGAGCGGTGCAACCACTCCAAGGAACAGCAATGTCCGTGTTCACCTATGTGGCCATGAGCACCAGTATATGACTATGAGTACCAGTAGGGGCGCTGTTATGCAATGAACAGAGAGAGAGAGAGGGAGAGAGGAGAGAGGAGAGGAGAGTTGCACCACTCAGTTCACACAGGTGTGATTTTTACCCACTCAGTAGGCGTTCCAGCGTAACGTCCGGGTTTGATGATGATGTCATGGCGTGCATACAGTACCCTGTATACATTTAATTTAAAATGCATTTAGGGCGCTTTCACACCGGACATGTTTGGTTCGTTTAAAACGAACCATGGTCCGCTTACCCCTTTGGTTCGGTTGGTGTGAACATGCATCCGAACTCTGGTGCGGATCAAAGAAACGAACCATGGTCCGCTAAAAAAGGCCGGACTCGGTTCGCTTCCAAACGAACCACGGTGCGGTTCGTTACTGGTGTGAATGCATTCGGACTTTATAGAGGACCAAATACAGTACGATAGCCAAAATAGCTGTCGGGCTTCGGCAGTTGTGAGGCTGCATTAATAATTAGTTATAAAAGCATGTATTTTTTACGGGGATCACTATTGATATGACAGCTGACAGTCTGATTTTATTTTAATAGTAGACGCATGTCGAGGCGCAGCGCAAATGTAATGGCAGCGTACGAGGTTCACATGCGCAAAAATAACAGATGTATAATTATCGACACGGAATGGTGTACGGTATATGGTACACGTGGATGTAAGCTTGTAGATCTGTTTATTTTAAGCATGCGCAGCCGTCACGCAAAGTTATGACAAAGCATGCGATGCATGAGTCTTCATGCGAGAGTTTCTCTTTCAACTCGTGTCCCCTACTTTTTTCTGTCTGTCTGTCTGTGTGTGTGTGTGTGTGTGTGTGTGTGTGTGTGTGGGGGGGGGGGGGGGGCGCACATGAGGGGGAGAGAACCATATATTTATATGGGAGAGACGCAGAGACAGAGAATTTGAAATATTTAAAATCATCCATGTCGCGCACGGCCACACGTATAGAGAAAAAGCCAATGTTAAATAAGCTATACACAGGTGGTCCCAAATGATTAATTGATTACATCACTATAGCAAAAGACGTAAAACTAGGTCAACTCAATTAGCTGCAGCGGAGCTTTTCTGACTTGAAGCTCAATAACCTACTAACTGACCACCTTCAAGTTTAAACCATAAGATGACATGGAAATGCCTGCCGATTTGATGCGCAGAAATAACATATCTAATCAGGTCAAGGTGCACACATGGAAGAAAAGTCATTTTTATCGGGGATACCTTGTTGTTGTAGGCTATACGTCTCCGTGAATTGTATGCATCAGCAGCAAGCACATTATTGTTCAAACACCTGCTCCTCTGTTCACCTGTTGCTCTTATTTGGCTAATAAAATAATTAAGAATGAATGCAATAGCAAGTTGTTGCTGTCATGTTGCTGTTCTCTTCTCTCTCTGTGTGACTGAAGGTTGCCCCAAAAATTGTAGACAGTGATTTCCCCTCATGTTCTTTTCCCCTCACTATTTGGTTCGCTTAACATGTCCACGTGTCATTTGTTTACATATTTGGTACGCTTTACAAAGTCCAGTGTGAACACCAAACGGACCAAAATCTAAATGCTAATATTTGGTCCTTGGTCCTTGATCCGGACCTTCTAAGCGAACTTTGGGTGTGAAAGCGCCCTTAGTTTACTTTGTGAACTTTATGAACTGTAACCCTGAGAGGGAGATGAAGCAGAGAGACCCCTACTGTATTGAAAAAGGTTCATAGATTCCATAGATGGCTTCATAGACCTGTTTCACAGCGCTATCATCTGTGTTTTCTTCTTTTTGAGTGGTGCCAACCACTCCATTATACGGAGCTATGTGTGTCTGACTGGCTGTCTGTCTGACTGGCTGGCTGGCTGACTGGCTGTCTGACTGACTGACTGGCTGGCTGGCTGACATTGCGTTTGGTTGGTTTTCACAATCAAGTGTCAATGTTGTCAACCAGCCAGTCAGCCAGCCAGCCAGGCAGCCAGCCAGTCAACCAGGCAGTCATCCAGTCAACCAGCCAGTCATCCAGTCATCCAGCCAGTCATCCAGTTAGGTACAGACCCACATAGCTCCAGTTTATTCTTTTAGTGTGGTTGTCCCCACAAGTATAGCAGAATATGACACACACACAGACCGTTTTCCTGGTGTCTCCAGATCAGAGTCAAAAGGTGCAGATGAGAATTGCTGTGTGAATTGGTATCGTTAAGGCGTGCACGGCAACAGTTTGTGTTGCGTGTGATTTCACACCAGAAGATATATGAGATGATGCACCGTGTTGAAAATGACTGTAGACATTGAGAGAGAAGAGAGCGACAGACAGACAGACAGACAAGCAGACAGGGCGATGTTGTCTTGGACCGTTTCCAAAGCAGGAGGACCAAATCGAGTCTCTCATGCCGCTGTAGCAGTGAGGAACAAACTGTATTCCTTTGGAGGCTACTATGATGGAAGGACCTTCAACATCATGGAATTGATGGACATCCATGTCTTCAACACAATGTCTTTATGCTGGAAGAAGTTACCTCCAGTGGAACCTGGAAGAGGAGACGGTCACCTAGAGGTTCCATCCATGCGCTGGGGACACACAGCTGTGTTGGTGGAAGATACAGTCTACATCTGGGGAGGGAGTCCTTACTGCAATGCTCTTTATGCTTTTGATGTCGACGCCCACATGTGGTTCAAACCCAGCTTTGTTTCTGGCACTGTTCCAGAGGTGAGGTGGAGCCACTCAGCCTGTGTGTTGGAGAAGGTCATGTTTATCCATGGAGGACACACCAAGCTGACTGGATACACTAATGACATGTACAAGTTGGACACCAGCACAATGGTCTGGTCTTCAATGAACACCAGAGGAACTCCACCTCCTGCTTCATGGCGTCACTCTGCTACCATCATTGGGACAAAGATGTTTGTATTTGGGGGCAGTATGGAGGGTCAGGGCTACAACACCATCAGAGTGTTTGACACAGAGACCGACCTCTGGATGAGCACACCTTCTGCACAGCCACTTCCAGAAGGACGTTGGGGTCATTCAGCATTTACCTACAATGGACAGCTGTACATATTTGGTGGCTTTAGCGGTAAGCAGACCTTCAATGATGTGTGGAAATTCCGTCCAGAGACTTTCTCCTGGAAGAAGGTTCAGCCCAAGGGGAAAGGACCAGGTCCAATGTGTCCGATGTGCTGTTGCATGGTGGGAGATCATATCATCATTTTCGGAGGATTCAGAACCACTGGTGAGCTGTACATCTTAGAACTGAGTCCTTCTCTTAAGACTTTATGTAAACTAGCAGTTATTCAGGTCGGTCTGGAACAGTCTGAACTCCCACACGACATCAGGTGGGAACTGGTAGCCATGACAACCAACTGAGTGTGCTCACTGCATGCCAACAGAACCAGAAGACATTGTGTCCTCCTCTGACGTCACGTGTAGCTAAGTCTATGGACTTTGTATGACGTCACGTGTGTGGCTAAGTCTATGGACTTTGTATGACGTCACGTGTAGATACGTCTATGGACTTTGTATGATGGATATTCTTCTGTACATCAAATTGCCAAGTCAATGGTAAATGACGTAAGTGGTTGACTTCATCATCGGGACAGAAAAGCGCCTCTCACTTGTTCACACAAGTGTGATTTTTTTTTTTTTACCACACGTTTACCACATTTGAGATGATTTGATTGGCTGAGAACGGAATGTGATGTATGGTGATGTACGACGATAAGATCGACCCTCACTTCACACAAGTGTGATTTTTTTTTAAACCGTCTGTGTGTGTGTGTGTGTGTGTGTCAGAAGATGTTCTTATATGATTGGCCGCCATCCGCCGATAGCGGGCGATTGGGTGATGATAGCCAATGAAATCGCTCGCCGTTGTTCTCAGGTTTAACTGTGTTAACCCATTCAGGCCCCCCCGACGTCGACGTTTAAAAAAATGTCTCCTAAATCCTAACAGTTTTCTGAAACACCCTATGTTTCTATATCAGTGGCTCTCACAGGGTTAAAACCCTATGTTTCTATATCAGTGGCTCTCACAGGGTTAAAACCCTATGTTTCTATATCCGTGGCTCTCACAGGGTTAAAACCCTATGTTTCTATATCAGTGGTTCTCACAGGGTTAAAACCCTATGTTTCTATATCAGTGGCTCTGAAACACCCTATGTTTCTATATCAGTGGCTCTCACAGGGTTAAAACCCTATGTTTCTATATCAGTGGCTCTGAAACACCCTATGTTTCTATATCAGTGGCTCTCACAGGGTTAAAACCCTATGTTTCTATATCAGTGGCTCTCACAGGGTTAAAACCCCATGTTTCTATATCAGTGGTTCTCACAGGGTTAAAACCTCATGTTTCTATATCAGTGGCTCTCACAGGGTTAAAACCCTATGTTTCTATATCAGTGGCTCTCACAGGGTTAAAACCCTATGTTTCTATATCCGTGGCTCTCACAGGGTTAAAACCCTATGTTTCTATATCAGTGGCTCTCACAGGGTTAAAACCCTATGTTTCTATATCAGTGGCTCTCACAGGGTTAAAACCCTATGTTTCTATATCAGTGGCTCTCACAGGGTTAAAACCCTATGTTTCTATATCAGTGGCTCTCACAGGGTTAAAACCCTATGTTTCTATATCAGTGGCTCTCACAGGGTTAAAACCCTATGTTTCTATATCAGTGGCTCTCACAGGGTTAAAACCCTATGTTTCTATATCAGTGGTTCTCACAGGGTTAAAACCCTATGTTTCTATATCAGTGGCTCTCACAGGGTTAAAACCCTATGTTTCTATATCAGTGGCTCTCACAGGGTTAAAACCCTGTTTCTATATCAGTGGCTCTCACAGGGTTAAAACCCTATGTTTCTATATCAGTGGCTCTCACAGGGTTAAAACCCTATGTTTCTATATCAGTGGTTCTCACAGGGTTAAAACCCTATGTTTCTATATCAGTGGCTCTCACAGGGTTAAAACCCTGTTACTATATCAGTGGCTCTCACAGGGTTAAAACCCTATGTTTCTATATCAGTGGCTCTCACAGGGTTAAAACCCTATGTTTCTATATCAGTGGCTCTCACAGGGTTAAAACCCTGTTTCTATATCAGTGGCTCTCACAGGGTTAAAACCCTATGTTTCTATATCAGTGGCTCTCACAGGGTTAAAACCCTATGTTTCTATATCAGTGGTTCTCACAGGGTTAAAACCCTATGTTTCTATATCAGTGGCTCTCACAGGGTTAAAACCCTATGTTTCTATATCAGTGGCTCTCACAGGGTTAAAACCCTATGTTTCTATATCAGTGGCTCTCACAGGGTTAAAACCCTATGTTTCTATATCAGTGGCTCTCACACTATTTCAGGCCAAGGACCCCAAAAACTGTAATTCTGTAATTGTCCTCCGACCCCCATCTGAAAACGCGTCGTTCCAGCGAGTCATCCATTTGAGTTAAAACAAATATCGCTCTGAAAGAATATATACTCGTAGATTTGCACTGCCTTTTCACCATTCTTTTCTAAAATAGCAGACCTACAAGCTCGTAGAGTGCCGCGCTGTATATGAGCTTGTAGATCTGCTATTTTTCAATAGTTAAAGCATAACATGATGCTTTAACCCATTCTGAACGGGAACCCATTTTGGTGTTATAGCATCATGTCATGCTTTAGCTATTGAAAAATAGCAGATCTACAAGCTCATAGAGCTTGTAGGTCTGCTTTTTTTTTTTTATCGAAGAGCGACTGACATTTTTAGAATCTGATCTCAGGTCAGAATGGGTTAAACGGTAGCGGCCCACAGCCCTCTCATCAGGAATGGAATCAGTGTGAATACATGAATAATATAGCAGTGGTAAACTCTCTCTCTCTCTCTCTCTCTCTCCCCCTCTCTCTCTGAATACTAATTTCCCCACCCCTCGTCTCATCTCCACCAGGGGGCAGCATTGTGTCACAGGTCAGTGCAAGGACGTTTCCATGTCAAGGACACCCTTGGGTTGATAATTATTATTATGCACTCGGCAGTGCTGTGAGAACTACCCGGGTACATTTACTCAAGTATACTGCACTTCAGCACCAAGGACAGCGACCGCCATAGATAGCAGCAGGTTATTGTTATGTGGATGGGGCCTTCAGCACCAAGGACAGCGACCGCCATAGATAGCAGCAGGTTATTGTTATGTGGATGAGGCCTTCAGTGGTCGCTGTCCTTGGTGCTGAAGGCCTCATCCACATAACATTAACCTGCTGCTATCGATGGTGGTCGCTGTCCTTGGTGCTGAAGGCCTCATCCACATAACATTAACCTGCTGCTATCGATGGCGGTCGCTGTCCTTGGTGCTGAAGGCCTCATCCACATAACATTAACCTGCTGCTATCTATGGCGGTCGCTGTCCTTGGTGCTGAAGGCCCCATCCACATAACATTAACCTGCTGCTATCTATGGCGGTCGCTGTCCTTGGTGCTGAAGGCCTCATCCACATAACATTAACCTGCTGCTATCGATGGCGGTCGCTGTCCTTGGTGCTGAAGGCCCCATCCACATAACATTAACCTGCTGCTATCGATGGTGGTCGCTGTCCTTGGTGCTGAAGGCCTCATCCACATAACATTAAAGGGACACTTCACCCTTTTTGCAAAAAAAATATATGTTAATGACGTTTAGAAACTTTAGATCACTTTCCTGGGGGTATTTATGTGTGTAATATGTGGTTTTAGATATTTTAGATTGTAGCAGTGAGCCTGTTGTCTCTGATGTCATGGACACTGGTCTCACTACCTTCCTGGACTACAATTCCTATAATTATTTGGTGCACTGCTCCTCCTTGTGGATAGGGGGGAGAGCTGTCTTACTGAGACAACATGTAGTCCAGGA
>NC_137879.1:2139479-2171979 GCF_963924005.1 Protomyctophum bolini | reverse complement strand
CAGACAGACAGACAGACAGACAGACAGACAGACAGAAAGACAGAGCAATGCTTTCTTGGACCGTTTCCAAAACAGGTGGACCAAAGCGAGCCTTTCATGCTGCTGTAGCAGTGAGGAACAAACTGTATTCCTTTGGAGACTGCTATGATGGAGGGAACAACATGGAAAAGATGGATGTCCATGTCTTCAACAAAATGTCTTTATGCTGGAAGAAGTTACCTTCAGTGGAACCTGGAATAGGAGACGTTCATCTTGAGGTTCCATCTAGGTGCTACGGCCACACAGCTGTGTTGGTAGAAGATACAGTCTACATCTGGGGAGGGATTCCTTACTGCAATGAGCTTTATGCATTTGATGTGGACGCCGACAGATGGTTCAAACCAGGCAGGGTTTCTGGAGCTGTTCCAGAGGAGAGGTACCGCCATTCAGCCTGTGTGTTGGAGAAGGTCATGTTTATCCATGCAGGAGACACCAAGCTGACTAGAGTCACTAATGACATGTACAAGTTGGACACCAGCACAATGGTCTGGTCTTTAATTAACACCAGAGGAACTCCACCTCCTGCTTCATTAGGTCACTCTGCTACCATCATTGGGACAAAGATGTTTGTATTCGGGGGCTGGAGGGACCAGGACTACAACGACATCAGTGTGTTTGACACAGAGACCGACCTCTGGATGAGCACACCTTCTGCACAGCCTATCTTTAAAGGACGCAGTGATCATTCAGCATTTACCTACAATGGAGAGCTGTACATATTTGGTGGCTGGAACGGTAACAAGACCTTCAATGATATGTGGAAATTCAGTCCAGAGACCTTATCCTGGAAGAAGGTTGAGCCCAAGGGGAAAGGACCAGGTCCAATATATGAAATGTGCTGTTGCATGGTGGGAGATCGTATCATCTTCTTTGGAGGACTCAAGGGAAACCACAGTACTTATGATGAGCTGTACATCTTAGACTTGAGTCCTTCTCTTAAGACTTTATGTAAACTAGCAGTTATCCAGTACGGTCTGGATCAGACCGAACTCCCACACGACATCAGGTGGGAACTGGTAGCCATGACAACCAACAGTGTGCTCACTGCCAACAAGGTCACTAGAAAAAGGAAAAACCGAAAACATTGAGTCAACTAAACCAGACCCCATGTGACCAGTCTATGACATCACTCATGTGCAGTATGACATCACTACTATGACGCCAGTCATCTCCATATTTGAAGGTTTCAGCCAAGGCCGACCTCTAATGATTTTTTTTTTAAATAAATATAATAAATAATGAATAAATAAATGTAAAACGTGAAAACAATATGTATTCTACTGGCAGCGTGGAGAAGATACTTAAGGTTGGTAAAGGTAAAGATAAAGAAAGCGTTATTGTCCATTTAAATTGACATAAAATGTAAATTTGTCTTTGGAACACAACAGTCAGTTACAACAATAAAACATGGTGCATTAAAATACTATATACAATGCATTCACATTAACACAGCAACAGTGATCATGAACAGTGGGGATTAGGTGAACTATTTAAACATTTTTTATTTAAAATGACCCTAAAGCCTCCTGCCCGATGGCAACAAGTCAAATTCAGAGTGAAGTGGGCGGGTAGAATCATTGTAAATCTGAATTGCTTTTTCGGTTCATGGAGCGGTTGTATAATTATGTCCTGAAGTTGCAAATTGTTTGTCTCCAATGATCTTCCTTGCCTGGTTGACTTCCTGGGTGAGCTTGTTTTTATCTCCAACTGAGAGATCCCCAAACCTAAAGACGGACCCTCTGCTCCTGCCCCCCCCCCTCCCTCCCAAGCACAGCTCCTTGGTCTTAGTGACCTTAAAAACATGACGTCAAATATTTCAGTCACTCCCCCTTGAAATCACATTTACATTAATTTGTGTGGAGTCTGGACCCTACTAATTCTCTCTCTCTCTCTCTCTCTCTCTCTTCATCAGGACCCGTCTCGTCCCATACCCCAGAAGGACTGTCTCATCCCATACCCCAGAAGGACCGTCTCATGAAGGACCGTCTCGTCCCATAACCCAGAAGGACCGTCTCGTCCCATACCCCAGATGGGAGGTGGATTGTGGGAAGCGAGCCAGAAGGTTGCCGTGGTAATTGTCGTTCCCGCCGGCTGGCAGATCCAATCGTCTCTCCCCGTCTGGATGGGAGCGAGTGAGCGAGTGAGTGAGTGAGTGAGCACGCACACGCATGCATGCATGCACGCACTCACGCACACGCACGCACGCACGCACACGCACGCACGCACGCACTCACTCGATCTGCTCATGTTTTCACTGACATCACATTGAAAGGAGAAAACATACGTTTACATTAATTGTCGCCAAAGCAGAAAGTGGAATCAAAAAGACAATCAAAATAAAAAGGTTTTTGTACAAATAAAATATTGAATATAAAAAGTAATTAAATAAAGGTGTAAACAGAGCTGTGTTCATTTAACACTTTGGCCACTCTTGTGAAACTATGAAAAATATAGTGCATGTTCTGTGAGAGACATATAGGAGACTTTAGAACGTTGACAGTATTCAATGTTTTTGATTCACTCAGTATGAAAATATTTGCGACGAATATCAAATATCATTTATCCGAATGTAATTGAATTAAGCAATATTACACGAGAGGGTGTTTAACGTGATTATTGCCACGACAGGGATGCGGTCAGGAACAAGACGAAGTCGAGTTCCGCAAGCATCAATGAAGTGGCAATAATCACGTTAAACCACACCCTCAAGTGTTATATTGCAATTCTACAACAGTTACCCTTAAAACTAAGAAAATCGCTGAAAATATATATTTTTTTCAATGACAGATGTAGTCACTATACGACCACAAATGTCCCAAGAATCTAGCTAGCCTAGCCACCGAGTTTGCTATAGCGCTCTGGGAGAACAGAGCGGCTGAATTCTTTGTTTTGATTAGGTGGTGAACGGTGCTGGTTTGATCCACGGCTAGACACCGTTTCAACCAATCGGATTGCTTCCTCGAAACGACCTGTTGTAGAATTAAAGTTAGTTGCTCTGTTTCTATGACATCATTTCTATGAAGTGGTTATTTGCTGTAAACCGTGTAGGGTATATACAGTGTACACACAATGATTTGTATTCCTTAAGGTGGTTGTATTCCATTTGACATCCTCCAGCAGCTCACATATCTGTGTTTGCACATTGTTTTACTTCAACAGTTATGGGAGTTTCTTGTCATTAGTCATGTTTTCAAACTCTCCTTGGTTGGTGATGGTTAGGAAGTGTAGCTCAGTCTCTACCTCGTTTTGGGTGCATAGTCTGCAATTGCAAGACTGTGTTCACTGAGTCTATATCGAGTTAATGTTTTCCTTAGTTTTGGATCAGTTACAGTGTTCAAGTGTTCTGCTACTGTGTATTCTCTGTTTAGAGATAAGTGGCATTCCATGTTGCTCTGGTTTTGGGTAGATATTTTCCAGTGTGTAAAATGGCTGTCTTTTTGTTTTCCTATGCTTTGCTGTAGTCCTGTTTGTTTTCTGTCTGGTGGTTGTGCTTGTGTTAGTCCCAGAACTAGCTGGCTGAGGGGACATCTTTCCAGTGTTAGTCCCAGAACTAGCTAGCTGAGGGGACATCTTTCCAGTGTTAGTCCCAGAACTAACTGGCTGAGGGGACATCTTTCCAGTGTTAGTCCCAGAACTAGCTGGCTGAGGGGACATCTTTCCAGTGTTAGTCCCAGAACTAGCTGGCTGAGGGGACATCTTTCCAGTGTTAGTCCCAGAACTAGCTGGCTGAGGGGACATCTTTCCAGTGTTAGTCCCAGAACTAGCTGGCTGAGGGGACATCTTTCCAGTGTTAGTCCCAGAACTAACTGGCTGAGGGGACATGTTTCCAGTGTTAGTCCCAGAACTAGCTGGCTGAGGGGACATCTTTCCAGTGTTAGTCCCAGAACTAGCTGGCTGAGGGGACATCTTTCCAGTGTTAGTCCCAGAACTAGCTGGCTGAGGGGACATCTTTCCAGTGTTAGTCCCAGAACTAGCTGGCTGAGGGGACATCTTTCCAGTGTTAGTCCCAGAACTAGCTGGCTGAGGGGACATCTTTCCAGTGTTAGTCCCAGAACTAACTGGCTGAGGGGACATGTTTCCAGTGTTAGTCCCAGAACTAGCTGGCTGAGGGGACATCTTTCCAGTGTTAGTCCCAGAACTAGCTGGCTGAGGGGACATCTTTCCAGTGTTAGTCCCAGAACTAGCTGGCTGAGGGGACATCTTTCCAGTGTTAGTCCCAGAACTAGCTGGCTGAGGGGACATCTTTCCAGTGTTAGTCCCAGAACTAGCTGGCTGAGGGGACATCTTTCCAGTGTTAGTCCCAGAACTAGCTGGCTGAGGGGACATCTTTCCAGGGATTCTCTCTACACACCTCTGATACCAACAGTTTACAGTAAGTGTGAATGAACAGCCTTTTAAAGAGAGTCAAAAGGTGAAAATGAGAACAGCTGCACTAATTGGCATGGTTAAGGCGTGCATGGCAACAGTTTGTGTTGCGTGTGATCTCACACACGGAATATATAAGATGATGCCTGTTGAAAATGACTGACTACGTCGAGAGAGAGAGAAAGACAGACAGACAGACAGACAGACAGACAGACAGACAGACAGACAGACAGACAGAGCGATGCTTTCTTGGACCGTTGCCAAAACAGGAGGGCCAAAGCGAGCTGGACATGCTGCTGTAGCAGTGAGGAACAAACTGTATTCCTTTGGAGGCTACTGTGATGGAGGGAACACCATGGAACAGATGGATGTCCATGTCTTCAACACAATGTCTTTATGCTGGAAGAAGTTACCTCCAGTGAGTCCTGGAAGAGGAGACGGTCATCTTGAGGTTCCATCCAGGCGCTACGGCCACACAGCTGTGTTGGTAGAAGATACAGTCTACATCTGGGGAGGCCGGTGGGGAGGGGAGTACTCCAATGAGCTTTATGCATTTGATGTCGACGCCCACATGTGGTTGAAACCCAGCAGGGTTTCTGGAGCTGTTTCAGAGGCGAGGAGGAACCACTCAGCCTGTGTGTTGGAGAAGGTCATGCTTATCTATGGAGGATACAACAATCTGACTGGAAGGACTAATGACATGTACAAGTTGGACACCAGCACAATGGTCTGGTCCTTAATTAACACCAGAGGAACTCCACCTCCTGCTTCATGGCGTCACTCTGCTACCATCATTGGGACAAAGATGTTTGTATTTGGGGGCTGGAGGGGGGGTCAGTGCTGCAACACCATCAGAATGTTTGACACAGAGACAGACCTCTGGCTGAGCACACCTTCAGCACAGCCTCTTCCAGAAGGACGCTATGCTCATTCAACCTTTACCTACAATGAAGAGCTGTACATATTTGGTGGCTGGAACGGTAACCAGACCCTCAATGATCTGTGGAAATTCAGTCCAGAGACCTTCTCCTGGAAGAAGGTTGAGCCCAAGGGGAAAGGTCCAGGTCCAATGAGTTGGATGTGCTGTTGCATGGTGGGAGATCGTATCATCCTCTGTGGAGGATACAAGGGAGACCGCACTACTTCTGATGAGCTGTTCATCTTAGACCTGAGTCCTTCTCTTAAGACTTTATGTAAACTAGCAGTTATCCAGTACGGTCTGGATCAGACCGAACTCCCACACGACATCAGGTGGGAACTGGTAGCCGTGACAACCAACAGTGTGCTCACTGCCAACAAGGTCACTAGAAAAAGGAAAAACCGAAAACATTGAGTCAACTAAACCAGACCCCATGTGACCAGTCTATGACGTCACTCATGTGCAGTATGACATCACTACTATGACACCAGTCATCTCCATATTTGAAGGTTTCAGCCAAGGCCGACCTCTAATGATTTTTTTTTTAAATAAATATAATAAATAATGAATAAATAAATGTAAAACGTGAAAACAATATGTATTCTACTGGCAGCGTGGAGAAGATACTTAAGGTTGGTAAAGGTAAAGATAAAGAAAGCGTTATTGTCCATTTAAATTGACATAAAATGTAAATTTGTCTTTGGAACACAACAGTCAGTTACAACAATAAAACATGGTGCATTAAAATACTATATACAATGCATTCACATTAACACAGCAACAGTGATCATGAACAGTGGGGATTAGGTGAACTATTTAAACATTGTTTTTATTTAAAATTACTCTAAAGCCTCCTGCCCGATGGCAACAAGTCAAATTCAGAGTGAAGAGGGCGGGTAGAATCATTGTAAATCTGAATTGCTTTTTCGGTTCATGGAGCGGTTGTATAATTATGTCCTGAAGTTGCAAATTGTTTGTCTCCAATGATCTTCCTTGCCTGGTTGACTTCCTGGGTGAGCTTGTTTTTATCTCCAACTGAGAGATCCCCAAACCTAAAGATCTGCTACTAATTCTCTCTCACTCTCTCTCTCTCTCTCTCTCTCTCTCTCTCTCTCTCTTCATCAGGACCCGTCTCGTCCCATACCCCAGAAGGACCGTCTCGTCCCAATCCCCAGAAGGCCCGTCTCGTCCCATACCCCAGAAGGCCCGTCTCGTCCCATACCCCAGAAGGACCGTCTCGTCCCATACCCCAGAAGGACCGTCTCGTCCCAATCCCCAGAAGGACCGTCTCGTCCCATACCCCAGAAGGACCGTCTCATCCCATACCCCAGAAGGACCGTCTCGTCCCATACCCCAGAAGGACCGTCTCGTCCCATACCCCAGAAGGGAGGTGGATTGTGGGAAGCGAGCCTGAAGGTTGCCGTGGTAATTGACGTTCCCGCCGGCTGGCAGATCCAATCGCCTCTCCCCGTCTGGATGGGAGCGAGTGAGTGAGTGAGTGAGCGCACGCACGCACGCACGCACGCACGCACGCACGCACGCACGCACGCACGCACGCACGCACGCACGCACACACTCGATCTGCTCATGTTTTCACTGACATCACATTGAAAGGAGAAAACATACGTTTACATTAATTGTCGCCAAAGCAGAAAGTGGAATCAAAAAGACAATCAAAATAAAACGGTGTTTGTACAAATAAAATATTGAATATAAAAAGGAATTAAATAAAGGTGTAAACAGAGCTGTGTTCATTTAACACTTTGGCCACTCTTGTGAAACTATGAAAAATATAGTGCATGTTCTGTGAGAGACATATAGGAGACTTTAGAACGTTGACAGTATTCAATGTTTTTGATTCACTCAGTATGAAAATATTTGCGACGAATATCAAATATCATTTATCCGAATGTAATTGAATTAAGCAATATTACACGAGAGGGTGTTTAACGTGATTATTGCCACGACAGGGATGCGGTCAGGAACAAGACGAAGTCGAGTTCCGCAAGCATCAATGAAGTGGCAATAATCACGTTAAACCACACCCTCAAGTGTTATATTGCAATTCTACAACAGTTACCCTTAAAACTAAGAAAATCGCTGAAAATATATATTTTTTTCAATGACAGATGTAGTCACTATACGACCACAAATGTCCCAAGAAACTAGCTAGCCTAGCCACCCAGTTTGCTATAGCGCTCTGTGAGAACAGAGCAGCTGAATTCTTTGTTTTGATTAGGTGGTGAACGGTGCTGGTTTGATCCACGGCTAGACACCGTTTCAACCAATCGGATTGCTTCCTCGAAACGACCTGTTGTAGAATTAAAGTTAGTTGCTCTGTTTCTATGACATCATTTCTATGAAGTGGTTATTTGCTGTAAACCGTGTAGGGTATATACAGTGTACACACAATGATTTGTATTCCTTAAGGTGGTTGTATTCCATTTGACATCCTCCAGCAGCTCACATATCTGTGTTTGCACATTGTTTTACTTCAACAGTTATGGGAGTTTCTTGTCATTAGTCATGTTTTCAAACTCTCCTTGGTTGGTGATGGTTAGGAAGTGTAGCTCAGTCTCTACCTCGTTTTGGGTGCATAGTCTGCAATTGCAAGACTGTGTTCACTGAGTCTATATCGAGTTAATGTTTTCCTTAGTTTTGGATCAGTTACAGTGTTCAAGTGTTCTGCTACTGTGTATTCTCTGTTTAGAGATAAGTGGCATTCCATGTTGCTCTGGTTTTGGGTAGATATTTTCCAGTGTGTAAAATGGCTGTCTTTTTGTTTTCTTATGCTTTGCTGTAGTCCTGTTTGTTTTCTGTCTGGTGGTTGTGCTTGTGTTAGTCCCAGAACTAGCTGGCTGAGGGGACATCTTTCCAGTGTTAGTCCCAGAACTAGCTGGCTGAGGGGACATCTTTCCAGTGTTAGTCCCAGAACTAGCTGGCTGAGGGGACATCTTTCCAGTGTTAGTCCCAGAACTAGCTAGCTGAGGGGACATCTTTCCAGTGTTAGTCCCAGAACTAACTGGCTGAGGGGACATCTTTCCAGTGTTAGTCCCAGAACTAGCTGGCTGAGGGGACATCTTTCCAGTGTTAGTCCCAGAACTAGCTGGCTGAGGGGACATCTTTCCAGTGTTAGTCCCAGAACTAGCTGGCTGAGGGGACATGTTTCCAGTGTTAGTCCCAGAACTAGCTGGCTGAGGGGACATCTTTCCAGTGTTAGTCCCAGAACTAGCTGGCTGAGGGGACATCTTTCCAGTGTTAGTCCCAGAACTAGCTAGCTGAGGGGACATCTTTCCAGTGTTAGTCCCAGAACTAACTTGCTGAGGGGACATCTTTCCAGTGTTAGTCCCAGAACTAGCTGGCTGAGGGGACATCTTTCCAGTGTTAGTCCCAGAACTAGCTGGCTGAGGGGACATCTTTCCAGTGTTAGTCCCAGAACTAACTGGCTGAGGGGACATCTTTCCAGTGTTAGTCCCAGAACTAGCTGGCTGAGGGGACATCTTTCCAGTGTTAGTCCCAGAACTAGCTGGCTGAGGGGACATCTTTCCAGTGTTAGTCCCAGAACTAGCTGGCTGAGGGGACATCTTTCCAGTGTTAGTCCCAGAACTAACTGGCTGAGGGGACATGTTTCCAGTGTTAGTCCCAGAACTAGCTGGCTGAGGGGACATCTTTCCAGTGTTAGTCCCAGAACTAGCTGGCTGAGGGGACATCTTTCCAGTGTTAGTCCCAGAACTAGCTGGCTGAGGGGACATCTTTCCAGTGTTAGTCCCAGAACTAGCTGGCTGAGGGGACATCTTTCCAGTGTTAGTCCCAGAACTAGCTGGCTGAGGGGACATCTTTCCAGTGTTAGTCCCAGAACTAGCTGGCTGAGGGGACATCTTTCCAGGGATTCTCTCTACACACCTCTGATACCAACAGTTTACAGTAAGTGTGAATGAACAGCCTTTTAAAGAGAGTCAAAAGGTGAAAATGAGAACAGCTGCACTAATTGGCATGGTTAAGGCGTGCATGGCAACAGTTTGTGTTGCGTGTGATCTCACACACGGAATATATAAGATGTTGCCTGTTGAAAATGACTGACTACGTCGAGAGAGAGAGAAAGACAGACAGACAGACAGACAGACAGACAGACAGACAGACAGAGCGATGCTTTCTTGGACCGTTGCCAAAACAGGAGGGCCAAAGCGAGCTGGACATGCTGCTGTAGCAGTGAGGAACAAACTGTATTCCTTTGGAGGCTACTGTGATGGAGGGAACACCATGGAACAGATGGATGTCCATGTCTTCAACACAATGTCTTTATGCTGGAAGAAGTTACCTCCAGTGAGTCCTGGAAGAGGAGACGGTCATCTTGAGGTTCCATCCAGGCGCTACGGCCACACAGCTGTGTTGGTAGAAGATACAGTCTACATCTGGGGAGGCCGGTGGGGAGGGGAGTACTCCAATGAGCTTTATGCATTTGATGTCGACGCCCACATGTGGTTGAAACCCAGCAGGGTTTCTGGAGCTGTTTCAGAGGCGAGGAGGAACCACTCAGCCTGTGTGTTGGAGAAGGTCATGCTTATCTATGGAGGATACAACAATCTGACTGGAAGGACTAATGACATGTACAAGTTGGACACCAGCACAATGGTCTGGTCCTTAATTAACACCAGAGGAACTCCACCTCCTGCTTCATGGCGTCACTCTGCTACCATCATTGGGACAAAGATGTTTGTATTTGGGGGCTGGAGGGGGGGTCAGTGCTGCAACACCATCAGAATGTTTGACACAGAGACAGACCTCTGGCTGAGCACACCTTCAGCACAGCCTCTTCCAGAAGGACGCTATGCTCATTCAACCTTTACCTACAATGAAGAGCTGTACATATTTGGTGGCTGGAACGGTAACCAGACCCTCAATGATCTGTGGAAATTCAGTCCAGAGACCTTCTCCTGGAAGAAGGTTGAGCCCAAGGGGAAAGGTCCAGGTCCAATGAGTTGGATGTGCTGTTGCATGGTGGGAGATCGTATCATCCTCTGTGGAGGATACAAGGGAGACCGCACTACTTCTGATGAGCTGTTCATCTTAGACCTGAGTCCTTCTCTTAAGACTTTATGTAAACTAGCAGTTATCCAGTACGGTCTGGATCAGACCGAACTCCCACACAACATCAGGTGGGAACTGGTAGCCGTGACAACCAACAGTGTGCTCACTGCCAACAAGGTCACTAGAAAAAGGAAAAACCGAAAACATTGAGTCAACTAAACCAGACCCCATGTGACCAGTCTATGACGTCACTCATGTGCAGTATGACATCACTACTATGACACCAGTCATCTCCATATTTGAAGGTTTCAGCCAAGGCCGACCACTAATGATCTTTTTTTTTAAATAAATATAATAAATAATGAATAAATAAATGTAAAACGTGAAAACAATATGTATTCTACTGGCAGCGTGGAGAAGATACTTAAGGTTGGTAAAGGTAAAGATAAAGAAAGCGTTATTGTCCATTTAAATTGACATAAAATGTAAATTTGTCTTTGGAACACAACAGTCAGTTACAACAATAAAACATGGTGCATTAAAATACTATATACAATGCATTCACATTAACACAGCAACAGTGATCATGAACAGTGGGGATTAGGTGAACTATTTAAACATTTTTTATTTAAAATTACCCTAAAGCCTCCTGCCCGATGGCAACAAGTCAAATTCAGAGTGAAGAGGGCGGGTAGAATCATTGTAAATCTGAATTGCTTTTTCGGTTCATGGAGCGGTTGTATAATTATGTCCTGAAGTTGCAAATTGTTTGTCTCCAATGATCTTCCTTGCCTGGTTGACTTCCTGGGTGAGCTTGTTTTTATCTCCAACTGAGAGATCCCCAAACCTAAAGATCTGCTACTAATTCTCTCTCACTCTCTCTCTCTCTCTCTCTCTCTCTCTCTCTCTCTCTCTTCATCAGGACCCGTCTCGTCCCATACCCCAGAAGGACCGTCTCGTCCCAATCCCCAGAAGGCCCGTCTCGTCCCATACCCCAGAAGGCCCGTCTCGTCCCATACCCCAGAAGGACCGTCTCGTCCCATACCCCAGAAGGACCGTCTCGTCCCAATCCCCAGAAGGACCGTCTCGTCCCATACCCCAGAAGGACCGTCTCATCCCATACCCCAGAAGGACCGTCTCGTCCCATACCCCAGAAGGACCGTCTCGTCCCATACCCCAGAAGGGAGGTGGATTGTGGGAAGCGAGCCAGAAGGTTGCCGTGGTAATTGACGTTCCCGCCGGCTGGCAGATCCAATCGCCTCTCCCCGTCTGGATGGGAGCGAGTGAGTGAGTGAGTGAGCGCACGCACGCACGCACGCACGCACGCACGCACGCACGCACGCACGCACACACTCGATCTGCTCATGTTTTCACTGACATCACATTGAAAGGAGAAAACATACGTTTACATTAATTGTCGCCAAAGCAGAAAGTGGAATCAAAAAGACAATCAAAATAAAACGGTGTTTGTACAAATAAAATATTGAATATAAAAAGGAATTAAATAAAGGTGTAAACAGAGCTGTGTTCATTTAACACTTTGGCCACTCTTGTGAAACTATGAAAAATATAGTGCATGTTCTGTGAGAGACATATAGGAGACTTTAGAACGTTGACAGTATTCAATGTTTTTGATTCACTCAGTATGAAAACATTTGCGACGAATATCAAATATCATTTATCCGAATGTAATTGAATTAAGCAATATTACACGAGAGGGTGTTGTTTAACGTGATTATTGCCACGACAGGGATGCGGTCAGGAACAAGACCAAGTCGAGTTCCGCAAGCATCAATGAAGTGGCAATAATCACGTTAAACCACACCATCGAGTGTAATATTGCAATTCTACAAAACAGTTACCCTTAAAACTAAGAAAAAAAAATATTTTTTTAATGACAGATGTAGTCACTACGACCACAGATGTCCCAAGAAACTAGCTAGCCTAGCCACCCAGTTTGCTATAGCGCTCTGGGAGAACAGAGCGGCTGAATTCTTTGTTTTGATTAGGTGGTGAACGGTGCTGGTTTGATCCACGGCTAGACACCGTTTCAACCAATCGGATTGCTTCCTCGAAACGACCTGTTGTAGAATTAAAGTTAGTTGCTCTGTTTCTATGACATCATTTCTATGAAGAAGTTATTTACTGTAAACCGTGTAGGGTATATACAGTGTACACACAATGATTTGTATTCCTTAAGGTGGTTGTATTCCATTTGACATCCTCCAGCAGCTCACATATCTGTGTTTGCACATTGTTTTACTTCAACAGTTATGGGAGTTTCTTGTCATTAGTCATGTTTTCAAACTCTCCTTGGTTGGTGATGGTTAGGAAGTGTAGCTCAGTCTCTACCTCGTTTTGGGTGCATAGTCTGCAATCGCAAGACTGTGTTCACTGAGTCTATATCGAGTTAATGTTTTCCTTAGTTTTGGATCAGTTACAGTGTTCAAGTGTTCTGCTACTGTGTATTCTCTGTTTAGAGATAAGTGGCATTCCATGTTGCTCTGGTTTTGGGTAGATATTTTCCAGTGTGTAAAATGGCTGTCTTTTTGTTTTCTTATGCTTTGCTGTAGTCCTGTTTGTTTTCTGTCTGGTGGTTGTGCTTGTGTTAGTCCCAGAACTAGCTGGCTGAGGGGACATCTTTCCAGTGTTAGTCCCAGAACTAGCTGGCTGAGGGGACATCTTTCCAGTGTTAGTCCCAGAACTAGCTGGCTGAGGGGACATCTTTCCAGTGTTAGTCCCAGAACTAGCTGGCTGAGGGGACATCTTTCCAGTGTTAGTCCCAGAACTAGCTGGCTGAGGGGACATCTTTCCAGTGTTAGTCCCAGAACTAGCTGGCTGAGGGGACATCTTTCCAGTGTTAGTCCCAGAACTAGCTGGCTGAGGGGACATCTTTCCAGGGATTCTCTCTACACACCTCTGATACCACCAGTTTACAGTAAGTGTGAATGAACAGGCTTTTAAAGAGAGTCAAAAGCTGCAAATGAGAACAGCTGCACTAATTGGCATCGTTAAGGCGTGCATGGCAGCAGTTTGTGTTGCGTGTGATCTCACACACGGAATATATAAGATGATGCCTGTTAAAAATAACTGTAGACGTCAAGAGAGAGACAGACAGACAGACAGACAGACAGAAAGACAGAGCAATGCTTTCTTGGACCGTTTCCAAAACAGGAGGACCAAAGCGAGCCTTTCATGCTGCTGTAGCAGTGAGGAACAAACTGTATTCCTTTGGAGACTGCTATGATGGAGGGAACAACATGGAAAAGATGGATGTCCACATCTTCAACACAATGTCTTTATGCTGGAAGAAGTTACCTTCAGTGGAACCTGGAATAGGAGACGTTCATCTTGAGGTTCCATCTAGGTGCTACGGCCACACAGCTGTGTTGGTAGAAGATACAGTCTACATCTGGGGAGGGATTCCTTACTGCAATGAGCTTTATGCATTTGATGTGGACGCCGACAGATGGTTCAAACCAGGCAGGGTTTCTGGAGCTGTTCCAGAGGAGAGGTACCGCCATTCAGCCTGTGTGTTGGAGAAGGTCATGTTTATCCATGCAGGAGACACCAAGCTGACTAGAGTCACTAATGACATGTACAAGTTGGACACCAGCACAATGATCTGGTCTTTAATTAACACCAGAGGAACTCCACCTCCTGCTTCATTAGGTCACTCTGCTACCATCATTGGGACAAAGATGTTTGTATTCGGGGGCTGGAGGGACCAGGACTACAACGACATCAGTGTGTTTGACACAGAGACCGACCTCTGGATGAGCACACCTTCTGCACAGCCTATCTTTAAAGGACGCAGTGATCATTCAGCATTTACCTACAATGGAGAGCTGTACATATTTGGTGGCTGGAACGGTAACAAGACCTTCAATGATATGTGGAAATTCAGTCCAGAGACCTTATCCTGGAAGAAGGTTGAGCCCAAGGGGAAAGGACCAGGTCCAATATATGAAATGTGCTGTTGCATGGTGGGAGATCGTATCATCTTCTTTGGAGGACTCAAGGGAAACCACAGTACTTCTGATGAGCTGTACATCTTAGACTTGAGTCCTTCTCTTAAGACTTTATGTAAACTAAAACTCCCACACGACATCAGGTGGGAACTGGTAGCCATGACAACCAACTGTGTGCTCACTGCCAACAAGGTCACTAGAAAAAGGAAAAACCGAAAACATTGAGTCAACTAAACCAGACCCCATGTGACCAGTCTATGACATCACTCATGTGCAGTATGACATCACTACTATGACACCAGTCATCTCCATATTTGAAGGTTTCAGCCAAGGCCGACCACTAATGATCTTTTTTTTAAATAAATATAATAAATAATTAATAAATAAATGTAAAACGTGAAAAAAATATGTATTCTACTGGCAGCGTGGAGAAGATACTTAACTGTTTCAACGCCATGCACGAGAGAACGGGATTTGATGAATTGGCGGTAAAAAAAAAATCACACCCCCCCACCTCTCTCTCTCTCTCTCTCTCTCATTAGCAGGCAACAGTGCAGCACTATCCCTCTCTCTGTTTCTGGCACAACAGTGCCCCTACTGGTACTCATAGTTGCGAAGGCAGTGAGCACTTACTATGAGACCTAGCAGATCATGTCTGTGTGTCTGTCTGTCTGTCCCGCTTTTGTGCCAATATATGGAGCTGAGTGATTTGTTTGTGATTGATGCAAGTGTCTGTCCCGCTTTTACGTCACCATGACTCAGCCATAACCATATAAGGAGTCCCCAAAGCAGCTATACGTCCAAAACCCAAATATGTACGAGCTGCGTTCGCTTCCCGCGTTTGCGCGTCTTACTGGTCATATACTGGTGCTCATTAACCAACACATAGGTGAACGAACACGGACATTGCTGTTCCTTGGAGTCGTTGCACCACCAAAAAAACTAAAAAAAAAGCTTCATTGCTAGCCACCGCTAGCCACCACTTGCCACCGCTAGCGACCGCTAGCGACCACTAGCCACCGCTAGCCACCACTAGCCACCGCTAGCCACCGCTAGCCACCGCTAGCGACCACGTAAAAAAAAAACACATTGACATTATGGCTCATAATGAGATGAAATGGGAAGCAAAATATAGTGCAAATGGGGTCTCTCTCTCTCACCTGTCAAGGAGGGGGGGGGGGGGGGGGGCAGGCCAGCCTTTTGTCTCAAGGTGACTCTACAGCATCTGGTGTGTGTGTGTGTGTGTGTGTGAGATACGTGATGTAAATTATTCACACTTGCAGCACAGGGGCGAGAGAGTTGCGAGCGAGAGGAGACACCCCCCCCCCCCCCCCCCCTCGGGGTCAGAGGTCGAGGGTCGAAAGGTCCATCGTGGTGTTTAACCCATTCTGACCGGGCACCCATTTTGGTGTTATAGCATCATGTCGTGCTTTAGCTATTGAAAAATAGCAGATCTACAAGCTCATAGCGCGCCACCGAGTGGCGCGCTACGAGCTTGTAGGTCTGCTATTTTTGAAAAATCGAAGAACGACTGACATTTTTAAGAATCTGATCTCAGGTCAGAATGGGTTAATCAGACCAGTGTGTGTCCAGTGGAAACCTCGTATGAATCTGATCTCAGGTCAGAATGGGTTAAATTCATCCGTTTATTTAAAACGTCTCAGTATGGCATTTTAGAGGGTATGCGCGTGCATGACATCATCATCAAACCAGGAAGTTATGCGGGAACGCGACAGCCCCGCCCCCGTACCACACAGAGAACAACAATTACAACAATGTAGGCATTTAGCAGACGCTCTTAATCCAGGGCGACTTACATTAAGCAAGAACAAAAAAGCATGGGAATACATCACATAAAAACATTTATCATGAAACATGCGTAAGCTAAGAAAGTAACAGTGGAATATCTATAATGAAACTATACATATAAGCTATACATCTATACTACTATGCTATACATATGTACTATGACGTGCTATGACTACATACAATGCACTTATGCTGTCTACATAACATGCTATAAGTCTGTATCAAATGCTATCTAAGTCTACAGAATTGCTATCTAAGGGGGTATAGGGTAAGTGCTATGGGCCAAGATGGAGTCTGAAAAGGTGGGTTTTCAGACTACGGCGGAAGATTGGGAGTGATGCTGCAGTTCTGACTGCAATGGGAAGTGCAGTGAGAAGATCTACAAGCTACGAGCTTGGAGCAAGTTACGAGCTTGGAGCAAGTTTAACCCATTCTGACCGGGAACCCGTTTTGGTGTTAGCATCATGTTATGCTTTAGCTATTGAAAAATAGCAGACCTACAAGCTCATAGCGCGCCACCGAGTGGCGCGCTATGAGCTTGTAGGTCTGCTATGTTTTGAAAAATCGAAGAACGACTGACATTTTTTAGAATCTGATCTCAGGTCAGAATGGGTTCATCAGACCAGTATGTGTCCAGTGGAAACCTCGTATGAATCTGATCTCAGGTCAGAATGGGTTAAAATGGGAATCGTATGCTCATACAGTGCCTTCGGACAGTATTCTCACCCCTTCACTTTTACCACATTTTGTTTTGTTACAGCCTCATTTCAAAATGGATGAAATCGACGGGGATATTGTGGATATTTTTTTTCACTTCGTCATTATGGGGTATTGTGTGTGTAGATTGATGAGGGGAAAAAAAACGAATTGAATCCATTTTGAAATGAGGCGGTAACGAAACAAAATGTGGTAAAAGTTGAAGGGGTGTGAATGCTTTCCGAAAGGCACTTCTAATATCAATACGAAGCAACTGACTCGACTCGACAAAAAAGGTTAATTCTAAGCCGTGCTCTGTGATGTTTTTACAGGATTACAGTTCATCCCAGATGTGTGGAGGAGGAGGGATGAGATGACTGGAGATACAGCTGGAGGGCTCGTCCGAGGGTCCGAGGGTCCGAGAGAGAGAGAGAGAGAGAGACTATTTCTTTATCCATTCCAAAGTCTGACCATCACTTACACAACTGATGACGTCAAGAAGACTCAAGGTAGGAACCTGGTTTAATATATTTCTTTCTTTCTTTCCTTGATGCTGCTGTTGTTGTTGTTGTTGTAAGCTGTGTGTGTGTATACTGATGGGATTCAAGGTGCTGGGCGGCTATTGGCCGGCTGTGGCTCAGGAGGTAGAGCAGGTCGTCCAATGATCCGTGGGTCGGGGGTTCAAATCCCGACTCCTCCTCCTCCTGTCCACATGTGGAAGGTCAAATGTGACAGGTCAAAATGGGTTAACCTACATGTGACGTGCGTGCGTGCGTGCGTGCGTGCGCGCGTGCGTGCGTGCGCGCGCCTATGGTGCGGTCACTGCAGGTCATATGCTGACCGGAGGAGGTCAGCATATGTCACTGCTGACCTCCTCCGTCCTTGTTACCCGCAAACACGCACACAAGCGCACGCACACGCTCACGTACCACGCACGCACACACACACACACACACACACACACACACACACACACACACACACCACCCCCACACAGCGACAGATATCATCGTTCAACAGATGAATAATTTAACCCCCCGAACGTCAAAACAATGTCTTTGATGGAACAGAAACGACTTTTTCAGACGGAAGAAGATCTAAAACGTAGCTTCTTCTTTTTTATTTGTTTTTGAGAGAGAGAGAGAGAGAGAGAGAGAGACCTCAAGGAATACAACTTTAAGACGTGGCAAAACATGTCAAAACTATTTATTGGAAAGAACAGTGAAGACAAACTCGGCTCAAACGTGCAATGCAACACATTGTTTTCAAACATCAGCAGCATTACACAGTTATATACAAGAAAACCTACCGATTCCATTTCTCTATTTCTCCATTTCCTTTTTGAAGTGTGCCTTTTATGTAACCATTTCCCGCAGTTACTTCAGCAGACATGGAGGGTGGACAGACATTGTGGAAAAAGGCGAAATGAAGAAGTTATATTCAATTTAAAGAGGAACTATACATGACTGAACCTTATGTTGCATTTAATTTAAAAAGAGGACAGAGGTCCCTCTGTGCCCAGTTAACCCATTCTGAACGGGAACACATTTTGGTGTTGGCATCATGTTATGCTTTAGCTATTGAAAAATAGCAGATCTACAAGCTTGTAGCGCGCCACCGAGTGGCGCGCTACAAGCTTGTAGGACTGCTATTTTTGAACGACTGACATTTTTAGAATCTGATCTCAGGTCAGAATGGGTCAAGATCTGGTGCTTTACCTCTGGCAGTCGAGGTTGGCAGATATACTGGCGTTCTCCTGAGGAGCAGCGACTGTGTGCTCTCTGTGACCTGGGAGTTGTAGTTCTCTGTGACCTGGGAGTTGTAGTTTTGTGTGACTTTGGAGTTGTAGTTATCTGTGACCTGGGAGTTGTAGTTTTGTGTGACCTGGGAGTTGTAGTTTTGTGTGACCTGGGAGTTGTAGTTCTCTGTGACCTGGGAGTTGTAGTTTTGTGTGACCTGGGAGTTGTAGTTTTGTGTGACCTGGGAGTTGTAGTTCTCTGTGACCTGGGAGTTGTAGAGGATGAGTTTAATTTTGTTTTTCTATATTGTCCACTATATACCGTGATTTAAGAAACGTTTTATTTGGAAAAAAATTCAGGATAAGAACCCAGATCTGTTTTGGACGTTCTGATTGTTTTATGTTAAATTTGGTTGTTCAGTAATTGGAAGTTTTTGTTTTTGGAAGGCATGGCAGTTACGTTGGAGAACGACGTATCCATGAGTAACTGTCTATTTGTGTATATGTATTATTATATATGTACAATTTTGTGAGTGTCTTGTAAGCCCTTGCGGGCTGGGCATCTTATGATGTAGGACACTATAATAAAAACTCTATCTATCTATCTATCTATCTATCTATCTATCTATCTATCTATCTATCTATCTATCTATCTATCTATCTATCTAGCAAAGGGATAATACTTATTTGGGTCAGTGAAATCAGTAGATGGACTCACTGGGCTTGGAACGTCTCGGGATCTGCCCCAGGAGGAAGTCACTAATGTTGCTCTGGAGGAGAGGGCAAGTCTGGAGCACTCCTGTCTGGCAAGTCTGGAGATGTTGCCCCCGCGACCCGACTACGGATAAGCGGTTGAATATGGATGAATGGATGGACAGGGATGAGGTCGCAGAGGCTAGGGCGAGTTGCTACGGTAGTCGTTCCACTACTTTTACTCCAGTAAAAGGTCTCTTTCTTCCCCTCTTCTCTGTAACCCCTTGTGGACTGAGGACGATACTACACGTGTCTTCTGAACCCTGATGGTGTTCTTCAAAAACCCTGTGTTTCTATTTCTGTGGTTCTCAAACATTTTCATGTCAAGGAACCACCTAGAATTATATGTAACCACCATCACCATCTGGAAATATGTTGTTCCAGGAACCCTCCAGAAGCAAACGTTCCTGGAACAACATATTTTGTATAGATCTGCCATTTTCCAACAGCTAAAGCATCACGTAAATGCTTAACCCATTCTGAACGGGAACCCATTTTGGTGGTATAGCATCATGTTATGCTTTTCGCTATTGAAAAATGGCAGACCTACAAGCTCGTAGCGCGCCACCGAGTGGCGCGCTACGAGCTTGTATAGGTCTGCTATTTTTTGAAGAAAAATCGAAGAACGACTGACATTTTTAGAATCTGATCTCAGGTCAGAATGGGTTAATCAGACCAGTGTGTGCCCGGTGGAAACCTCGTATGAATCTGATCTCAGGTCAGAATGGACTATAAAGGCCCATCCTCCACCTCACACAGCGCTCCATTTACCTGCTCTTTGTTCTTTTATTCATGTCTTCTTATATTCTTTTATTCATGATTTCTTTTATATTTTTTTTCTCCCCGTCGAAAAACAACCGCAGAGTTTTTTCCCCGCTAGCGCTGCGTGCTAGCGCTGCGTGCTAGCGCTGCGTGCTAGCTGCCCTGCTAACCCATTTAGGCCTGACCTCAGAAATAAAAAAAACACAAAATCTTCTAAATCCTCCAGTTCTCTGAAATAAATATTCAATATAATTCAGAATAATATTCAATAATAATTTAAAAAAACTTTCATTGTGAAATAATATGTATTTCTATTCAAAGATCTGCAGCACGATTCTTTTTCATATATATATATAAAATAAAATAAAAGCAGATCTACAAGCTCGTGGCGTAGATCTGAGCTTGTAGATCTGCTATTTATTTTCCAGCGCTAACGTTTAAAACGGACCTGGGCATTGCACGGCCCCCCCCCCCCGTCGAAACGTTATACTTGGAATTGTTCGGAAATTAGAAAAAATATAACGTACTTTCTATTATTGTACCTCATTGTGTTCTTTTGAAGCCTGTTTGTCGACGTAGGCGTGATTGACAACCTGTTTACCGTTGTTTTGGACAGTTTGATTGAACACATGACATTTCTTTTGTCAAGGAAACCTCACTTTTTAATTTGCCACAAATTGAGTTCCAGCCTTTTGGCCCCTGAGGGCCTCAACAACGTGTTTTGTTTCTCATTTGGGGGGGGGATAATTGCCCACCCCTGGTTTAACCCATTCTGACCTGAGATCAGATTCTAATAAAAATGTCTTCTATACTGTACATCCTGACAGTTTTCTGAAAAATCCCATGTTTCTATGTCAGTCAATCTTCGATTTTTCTAAAACAGCAGACCTACAAGCTCGTAGCGCGCCACTCGGTGGTGTGCTACGAGCTTGTAGATCTGCTGTTTTTCAATAGCTATATAAAGCATGACACGATGCTATAAAACACCAGAACGGGTTAAATCGAGACGGCTATGAAGCGTTCTAAAGGCTCTGAGAGGTGACGGCGGCGCCGCGCGCCTCGGCGGGTCTAGGTGGGCTAATGACGCGCGGCTGTCAGCTAGCGCCGCGGCTCCGAGGAAACTGCTCCGCATATTACCCAGACTCCTCAGAGTCTGAGGGAACACAAAGGAGCACTGGAGAACATGGCGTGGTTTTGGTTTTAAGCCATTCTCGACCTGAGATCAGATTCTATATAAAAAAAAAAGTGTCTTCAACATCCTGACAGTTTTCTGAAAAAGCCGCTATATGTTTCTCTGTCAGTCGTTCTTTGATTTTTAAGTGGCGCGCTACGAGCTTGTAGATCTGCTATTTTTTCAATAGCTAAAGCATGACATAATGCTAACATACCAAAAGGGGTTCCCGCCCAAAATGGTTTAATGAACGCTGCCCCGCTCACCCACTGGAGATTTATTTCCCCTCTTTTCTTTTCTTTTCTTTTCTTTTCTTTTCTTTTCTTTTCTTTTCTTTTCTTTTCTTTTCTTTTCTTTTCTTTTCTTTTCTTTTCTTTTCTTTCCTTTTCTCCTGGACGCGCACGCACGCACGCACGCACATGTCAGTGAGATGAAGGTGGTGATGAACGGCCTCGTGATCTGATGCAGGACAACATGCGTGTCGGTTTGTAATCTCCACATTTCATTGTTTTTTATGATTTCTTTATTTTTTCTCCGTAAATGGACACCGTCTCTGTCGCCGTGGAAACCTCAGCACGTCCAAAAACAGGTTCACGTTTCAGGATGATTGAAATTCACAAGCAAAGCAGATCTACAAGAGCTCTATAAGAATGTCTTGTTTTCTCTTAGTTGTTTTTTGACAATGTTTTGGTCATGGCTGCCAGTTCCCACCTGATGTCGTGTGTGAGCTCTGATTGGTCCAGAGCGTACTGAATTACTGCTAGCTTACATAACGTCTTAAGACGAGGACTCAGGTCTAAGATGAACAGCTCATCAGAGATGGTGGCATCTCCTTTCCTTCCTCCAAAGAGGATGATATGATCTCCCACAATGCAACAGCACATACCATACATTGGACCCGGTCCTTTCCCCTTGGGCTCAACCTTCTTCCAGCAGAAGGTCTCTGGACGGAATTTCCACACATCGTTTAGGTTCTTGTTACCGTTGTAACCACCAAATATGTACAGCTCTCCATTGTAGGTAAATGCTGAATGATCGTAGCGTCCTTCTGGAAGTGTCTGTGCTGAAGGTGTGCTCATCCAGGGGTTGGTCTCTGTGTCAAACACTCTGATGGTGTTGCAGCACTGACCCCCCATGTAGCCCCCAAATACAAACATCTTTGTCCCAATGAAGGTAGCAGAGTGACTTGATGAAGCAGGAGGTGGATTTCCTCTGGTGTTAATTAAAGACCAGACCATTGTGCTGGTGTCCAACTTGTACATGTCATTAGTGTATCCAGTCAGCTGGGTCCATCCTCCATGGATAAACATGTCCTTCGCCAACACACAGGCTGAGTGGCAGTACCTCGCCTCTGGAACAGCTCCAGAACCCCTGCTGGGTTTCAACCACATGTGGGCGTCCACATCAAATGCATAAAGCTCACTGCAGTACTCCCCTCCACATTGGCCTCCCCAGATGTAGACTGTATCTTCTATCAGCACAGCTGTGTGTCTGCAGCGCCTGGATGGAACCTCAAGGTGACCGTCTCCTCTTCCAGGTTCCACTGGAGGTAACTTCTTCCAGCATAAAGACATTGTGTTGAAGACATGGACATCCATCTGTTCCATGATGTTGAAGGTCCTTCCATCATAGTAGCCTCCAAAGGAATACAGTTTATTCCTCACTGCTACAGCAGCATGATAGACTCGCTTTGGTCCTCCTGCTTTGGAAACGGTCCAAGACAACATCGCTCTGTCTGTCTGTCTGTCTGTTGTCTGTCTGTCTGACCCGATCTCTCTTCTCTCTCGACGTCTACAGTCATTTTCAACACAGTGCATCATCTTATATTGTCCATGTGTGAGATCACACACGACACAAACTGTTGCCATGCATGGCTTAACGACGCCAATTAGTGCAGCTGTTCTTCATCTGCACCCTTTGACTCTCTTTAAAACCCTTTTCATTCACACTTATTCTCAGGTCAGAATGAGAACTGTCAGGATGTAGAAGACATTTTTTTCTAATCTGATCTCAGGTCAGAATGAAAACTGTCAGGATGTAGAAGACATTTTATAGAATCTGATCTCAGGTCAGAATGAAAACTGTCAGGATGTAGACGACATTTTTTTAGAATCTGATCTCAGGTCAGAATGAAAACTGTCAGGATGTAGAAGACATTTTTTTAGAATCTGATCTCAGGTCAGAATGAAAACTGTCGGGATGTAGAAGACATTTTTTTCTAATCTGATCTCAGGTCAGAATGAAAACTGTCAGGATGTAGAAGACATTTTTTTTAGAATCTGATCTCAGGTCAGAATGAGAACTGTCAGGATGTAGAAGACATTTTTTTCTAATCTGATCTCAGGTCAGAATGAAAACTGTCAGGATGTAGAAGACATTTTATAGAATCTGATCTCAGGTCAGAATGAAAACTGTCAGGATGTAGACGACATTTTTTTAGAATCTGATCTCAGGTCAGAATGAAAACTGTCAGGATGTAGAAGACATTTTTTTAGAATCTGATCTCAGGTCAGAATGAAAACTGTCGGGATGTAGAAGACATTTTTTTAGAATCTGATCTCAGGTCAGAATGAAAACTGTCAGGATGTAGAAGACATTTTATAGAATCTGATCTCAGGTCAGAATGAAAACTGTCAGGATGTAGACGACATTTTTTTAGAATCTGATCTCAGGTCAGAATGAAAACTGTCAGGATGTAGAAGACATTTTTTTAGAATCTGATCTCAGGTCAGAATGAAAACTGTCGGGATGTAGAAGACATTTTTTTCTAATCTGATCTCAGGTCAGAATGAAAACTGTCAGGATGTAGAAGACATTTTTTTTAGAATCTGATCTCAGGTCAGAATGAAAACTGTCGGGATGTAGACGACATTTTTTTAGAATCTGATCTCAGGTCAGAACGGGTCCCTTCAGTCCCTTCATTTCAATAGGCCTTTCTCAGCCGCGCCGCTCCGAGGGAAGCTTACCCAGGTGTTGCAAATACTGATAATTTAAGATCAAAACAGCTAAAGGGCCTTTCTGTGTGGAGTTTGCATGCTCTCCCCGTGTCCCCTAGGGTAGATACCCTCACAAAAACATGCAGTAATCCTGGTCTCTAAACTGCCTCCCCCTGGCCAGCCGGGGCGCCTGATGGAGGGGAAAGGAACTGGTTGGAATAACGTGTCCCTTCCACGCGCTACGTCCGGCCGGGGAAATTCCCCCCCTGTCAGGTGAAAAGAAGCAGCTTGGACTCCTCATGCATAGAAGGAGGCATGAGGTCAGTCCGCTGCCCCCCCCCCCCAGGTTGGCAGAGGAAGTGTAGCGCCCAGGATTACATTAGACAATTGGCACTGGGTGAAAAGAAAACTGGGTTACAAAATCGTGGGATAAAAAAAAAAAAAAAAAAAAACAGCATGCGGCTGTAATAGTGTGCGCCGCTGTGTGTCTGCGTGTGCACGTGTGTGTGCGTGTGTGTGCGTGCACTTTGTGATATTTCCTGGTGAGGACAAAGTGACAGTACGTCACAGACAGTACAGTAAGACGCAGTCACACGGAGGGGATAATTACAGCTGCCATCGTGAAAGATGAAAATAAATCAGAGAAATAATGAAATGATGAAGGAAAACGGGTCATGGTTTGTCAAAATGATATTCTAATATTAACCCGTTTTGAGCGGGAACCCCCTTTTGGTGTTTTAAACATTATGTTATAATGTAACCTATTGCAAAATAGCAGATCTACAAGCTCATAGCGAGCTTGTAGGTCTGCTATTTTTTTTTGAAAAATCGTTAAAATGTGCCTCAAATCTTTCGGGAAGATTGTCATGATTTAGAAGATTGTTTTTTTTTCTTTTTTTAATTTCGACGTCGCGTCTAAATGAGTTAACCCATTCTGACCGGGAAACCATTTTGGTGTTAGCATCATGTTATGCTTTAGCTATTGAAAAATAGCAGATCTACAAGCTCGTAGCGCGCCACCGAGTGGCGCGCTACGAGCTTGTAGGTCTGCTATTTTTGAAAAATCGAAGAACGACTGACATTTTTTTAGAATCTGATCTGAATGGGTTAATCAGACCAGTGTGTGTCCACTAGTGGAAACCTCGTATGAATCTGATCTCAGGTCAGAATGGGTTAAATGACTGAGCCAATGTTCTAATGTTCTCAAACACGGTTTAAAAATACATACGGGAAGCGACACAAATAGAAACACAATGTCTGGCTCAATGTGATCCCGTCTGTCACCACGATGGACTTTGATTTGTTCTAGTCCATCTGAATTTAATTAAGCGATATTACACAGGAGGGGGTGTGTGTGTGTGTGTGTGTGTGTGTGTGTGTGTGTGTGTGTGTGTGTGTTAGGGCTGTCAGTTCACCTCTATAATCCAATTCGAATTTCATTGCTTCATTATTTGTAATTTTCGAAAATATTCGAATATTTACATTGTTTATTTTAGCTCATATTTAGCCTATAATAATACACGCTGCTGGCATGTCTTGTGAGTTTTGGGAAGTGCAAGGTTTTTGACAGGTCTGCCTGCTGTGGACATTGAAACCCTGACCATTACACACGGGCAGACGCAACGATAAAGTCTATCATTCATTGTGAAGCCAGCAACATGTTGATGCAAACAGACGTGTACAGTAGCTGCTCCAAATTATATTAGCATTCGTCTGTGTCTGCCCGTGTAAACGCAGCATTGTCCCCCCGCTGCGGAGCGGACCGGTGCCCCGTCGGCTAGAATGCTGTCGTAAAAAAAAGGCCGCCTCCCGTGTACCATAGTGTTATTAAGGAGGACTCCTTGGCTTCTAACGATATGGACCAGATTTAAAAGGCTATAGAAGCGTGGATGAAAGGTAAGCACAGATGTGCAATAAAGTTGTGTCGTGAGACTGTATTATGATTTTCGTTCTACCGGCGATTTCTGTCTGTGTAGTATACTAGACGTATCTATGTATGTGTTACAAGGGTTTGTGTGTCTGCGATTAAAAGGGTTACTGTTTACAACAGCCAGTAAGCCCGCCCACCCTGTAGACTGTCTCTGATTGGCTTACCCTGAAATCTGGCCCTACGTTAGCCAATCAATGACCTCTTCTGCGACGTGAGCGGACGTGCACCTTTTCACACGCAGTGGAAGCGGCCGTGGAGATTTCACAAAATAAATAAAAATATTAAATAGAATTAATAAATGATAAAAGCTCCTTTCGAATGGCAATTTTAGCTTTCGAATACATATATATATTTTAATATTCGAATTTCTTTCATATTATGAAATTCGTTCTGACAGCACACGTGTGTGTGTGTGTGTGTGTGTGTGTGTGTGTGTGTGTGTGTGTGTGTGTGTGTGTGTGTGTGTGTGTGTGTGTGTGTGTGTGTGTGTGTGTGTGTGTGTGTGTGTGTGCGTGCGCGCGTGCGTGTCCCCGGTGAGAAGGACATATGGCCGCGACCTCCCATACACACTCTGTGTCAACGAACATGTGGTCATGCATTTATGGATGGAATTGGTTTAATTACTGCAGGTAGCCTTTCATCACCTCCTGCACTGTCGTTGGCTGTACACACACACGTGTGTGTGTGTGTGTGTGTGTGTGTGCGCGTGTGCGCGTCCATCCCTTCTTCACGTGCTGTAAACAGATGGCAGAAACTCCTTCCAAACACGCCCCGACAACGACTCAAAGCATTCTCGATTGTCACGGTTTACATCTTTACCCAGAACACCTTCTCTGTGAGGTCATCTTTACCCAGAACACCTTCACTGTGAGGTCATCTGTACACAGAACACCTTCAACACCCTGAGTGTCTGTGAGGTCATCTTTACACAGAACACCTTCAACACCCTGAGTGTCTGTGAGGTCATCTTTACACAGAACACCTTCAACACCCTGAGTGTCTGTGAGGTCATCTGTACACAGAACACCTTCAACACCCTGAGTGTCTGTGAGGTCATCTGTACACAGAACACCTTCAACACCCTGAGTGTCTGTGAGGTCATCTTTACACACAGAACACCTTCAACACCCTGAGTGTCTGTGAGGTCATCTTTACACACAGAACACCTTCAACACCCTGAGTGTCTGTGAGGTCATCTTTACACACAGAACACCTTCAACACCCTGAGTGTCTGTGAGGTCATCTTTACACACAGAACACCTTCAACACCCTGAGTGTCTGTGAGGTCATCTTTACACAGAACACCTTCAACACCCTGAGTGTCTGTGAGGTCATCTTTACACACAGAACACCTTCAACACCCTGAGTGTCTGTGAGGTCATCTTTACACACAGAACACCTTCAACACCCTGAGTGTCTGTGAGGTCATCTTTACACAGAACACCTTCAACACCCTGAGTGTCTGTGAGGTCATCTTTACACACAGAACACCTTCAACACCCTGAGTGTCTGTGAGGTCATCTTTACACACAGAACACCTTCAACACCCTGAGTGTCTGTGAGGTCATCTTTACCCAGAACACCTTCAACACCCTGAGTGTCTGTGAGGTCATCTTTATCCAGAACACCTTCAACACCCTGAGTGTCTGTGAGGTCATCTTTACACACAGAACACCTTCAACACCCTGAGTGTCTGTGAGGTCATCTTTACACACAGAACACCTTCAACACCCTGAGTGTCTGTGAGGTCATCTTTACCCAGAACACCTTCACACCCTGAGTGTCTGTGAGGTCATCTTTACACACAGAACACCTTCAACACCCTGAGTGTCTGTGAGGTCATCTTTACACAGAACACCTTCACACCCTGAGTGTCTGTGAGGTCATCTTTACACAGAACACCTTCAACACCCTGAGTGTCTGTGAGGTCATCTTTACACAGAACACCTTCAACACCCTGAGTGTCTGTGAGGTCATCTGTACACAGAACACCTTCAACACCCTGAGTGTCTGTGAGGTCATCTTTACACAGAACACCTTCAACACCCTGAGTGTCTGTGAGGTCATCTTTACCCAGAACACCTTCAACACCCTGAGTGTCTGTGAGGTCATCTGTACACAGAACACCTTCAACACCCTGAGTGTCTGTGAGGTCATCTTTACACAGAACACCTTCAACACCCTGAGTGTCTGTGAGGTCATCTTTACACAGAACACCTTCAACACCCTGAGTGTCTGTGAGGTCATCTTTACACAGAACACCTTCAACACCCTGAGTGTCTGTGAGGTCATCTTTACCCAGAACACCTTCAACACCCTGAGTGTCTGTGAGGTCATCTGTACACAGAACACCTTCAACACCCTGAGTGTCTGTGAGGTCATCTTTACACAGAACACCTTCAACACCCTGAGTGTCTGTGAGGTCATCTTTACACACAGAACACCTTCAACACCCTGAGTGTCTGTGAGGTCATCTGTACACAGAACACCTTCAACACCCTGAGTGTCTGTGAGGTCATCTTTACCCAGAACACCTTCAACACCCTGAGTGTCTGTGAGGTCATCTTTACACACAGAACACCTTCAACACCCTGAGTGTCTGTGAGGTCATCTGTACACACAGAACACCTTCAACACCCTGAGTGTCTGTGAGGTCATCTGTACACACAGAACACCTTCAACACCCTGAGTGTCTGTGAGGTCATCTTTACACACAGAACACCTTCAACACCCTGAGTGTCTGTGAGGTCATCTTTACACACAGAACACCTTCAACACCCTGAGTGTCTGTGAGGTCATCTTTACACACAGAACACCTTCAACACCCTGAGTGTCTGTGAGGTCATCTTTACACAGAACACCTTCAACACCCTGAGTGTCTGTGAGGTCATCTTTACACAGAACACCTTCAACACCCTGAGTGTCTGTGAGGTCATCTTTACACACAGAACACCTTCAACACCCTGAGTGTCTGTGAGGTCATCTGTACACAGAACACCTTCAACACCCTGAGTGTCTGTGAGGTCATCTGTACACACAGAACACCTTCAACACCCTGAGTGTCTGTGAGGTCATCTTTACACACAGAACACCTTCAACACCCTGAGTGTCTGTGAGGTCATCTTTACACAGAACACCTTCAACACCCTGAGTGTCTGTGAGGTCATCTTTACCCAGAACACCTTCAACACCCTGAGTGTCTGTGAGGTCATCTGTACACAGAACACCTTCAACACCCTGAGTTATTTTATTTTATTTATAGTACAAAATCACCCCAAGGTCTCTGTGGACTTTACAGTGTTGTGGTCTTGGAGGGATGTATATATTTATTAAACTGGACACGTGAGGTGGTGCGAGGTCCGTTTAAGGTTTTTATAGGTCAGGAGGAGTATCTCGGCCTGCATGGGTAACCGGTGTAGTTCTAGTAGTGTCATTATTTCACGGTGTGAGGGTAGGTACCCTCACATGTTCTCCCCGTGTCCCCTAGGGTAGGTACCCTCACAAAAACATGCAGTAATCCTGATCTCTAAACTGCCTCCCCCTGGCCAGCCGGGGCGCCTGATGGAGGGGAAAGGAACTGGTTGGAATAACGTGTTCCTTCCACGCGCTATACGTCCAACCAGGGAAACTCCCCCCTGTCAGGTGTAAAGGAGCAACTTGGACACTCGGGCATGAAGGGAGCATGAGTTCAAGTCCGTTGCTCTCCCCAGGTTGGCGGAGGGTGTGTAGAGCCCAGGATCACAGTAGATGATTGACACAGGGGTGAAAAATGGGTTACAAAAAAAATCGTGGGATAAAAAATATATATAAAAAAAAAGTAGTGTCTGTGTGATGTGGTCACATTTCCTTTTTCCGGTGAGTGCTGCTGCGTTTTGGACTAATCTGAGACCACGTGTAAAGCGGAGAAGAGGGCATTGTTGCGAACGCAGTGAGCACTAACGAGGAGAGGAGAGGAGAGGAGAGGAGGGGAGGGGAGGGGAGGGGAGAGGAGAGGAGAGGAGAGGAGAGGAGAGGAGAGAATGGAGGCTGGATGATTGGTAGGAGATAGACCAAGAAAGGTGTGTGTGTGTGCGTGTGCGTGTGTGTGTGTGTTGGCAGATGGGTCCTGTCGAGGTGCCGCCTAAGGGATGGCATGCCTGGCCGACACCTTCGTAAAATAAACACACACACACACACACACACATTCTCCCTTCCGCTCTCGCCAACTTGGGGGTGGGGGGCGGGGGGTGAGAACAGACAGGCAATCAGCACAGACACCTGAGAGCGCCTCGAGGACCCCAACGTCTCACCGCCTGCAGCCGATGCCCGAAGAAAATGACAATTAACGAGTCATCACCGGCGTATAACGATGACACACACACACACACAGCCAGCCAGGCTCGACTGTGATTGGATCAGAGTCATATCCAACCAGCATGCTGCTCATTGGGGCCTCGGGCTCCTGTGGAGCGGTGGTCACCTCACCACCGGAGAGAGGTGGTCACCTCACCACCGGAGAGAGGTGGTCACCTCACCACCGGAGAGAGGTGGTCACCTCACCACCGGAGAGAGGTGGTCACCTCACCACCGGAGAGAGGTGGTCACCTCACCACCGGAGAGAGGTGGTCACCTCACCACCGGAGAGAGGTGGTCACCTCACCACCGAAAATCCAGACTATGAATAGGGCCTTTACACCCTGTGGCTATGCCTCACCCCGACGCATCCGCCGTCCGCCGCGTTCCTCGTCCTCCGCCGCGCCCTGGTCTTCCTCATGGCCGCCAGCTCCCAGCGGACGTTGTGCGGCAGCCCCGACTGGTCCAGGCGGTGCCCGACCACCGCCAGCTCGCTGAGCGTCTTCAGGCTGGGACTCAGGTCCAGGATGTGGAGGTCGTCCTTGAAGAGGACCACGCGGCCCCCGCCCACCGCCACGCAGCACATCCAGGGCTTCCGGGGCGCCGCGCCCCGGGGCTCCACCCTCGTCCACGAGCCCTCCGCGGGGCTGAAGCGCCACAGGTCGCTGAGCGTCTGGCTGCAGTTCCAGCCGCCGAATATGTAGAGCTCCCCCCGGTGGGCGAAGGCCCTGGGCGCCAGGCGGCCCTCGGGGACGAGCCGAGGACCCTCCGGGGGGCGCTGCTGCTGCTTCCCCTCCCCCCCCTCTGGCGCCGCGCTCAGCCAGCGGTCGGTCTCGGCGTCGAAGACGCGGACGCTGTTGTAGTCGACGCCGCGGCCGCCCCACCCCCCGAACACGAACATCCTGCTCCCGATGACGGTGGCCGAGTGGTAGGCGGAGGCCAGCGGCGCCACGGCCCCGCCCCCGCCGCCGCAGCGCACGCGGGACCAGCTCATGGCGGCCGTGTCCAGCCGGTGGGCGTCGTCCGTGCAGCGCGTGGCCAGCGTCTCGCCGCCGAACACCAACATGACTCGGCCCAGCGCCACCGCCGAGTGGTGCTGCCGCGCCTCGGGCGCCGCGCCCGCCACGGCGGGCAGCTTGCGCCAGGCGTGGCGCGCCACGTCGAAGGCGTAGACCGCGTCGCAGTAGGGGATGCCGCCCCACACGTACGCCACGTCGTCCACCAGCACGGCCGTGTGGCCGCGGCGCACCGAGGGCACGGCGGACACCGTCGCGCCGTCGCGGCGCTGGCGCACGGCCCGCAGCTTGGTCCAGCGCAGGGACACGGCGTTGAAGATGTACACGCCCATCTGCTTCATGGTGTTCCGCTTGGGGTCGCCGAAGTAGTAGATCCTGTTGCCCACCGCCACGGCCGAGTGGTTGTTGCCGCGGTTGGGCGCCCCCTTCAGGTGAACCGTCCATCGCTGCATGGTCGCTCTGTCGGTTGGTCTGAAGGGAACCAGAGGTGGACTTCGTTATGATTGGTTGGTCGGTTGGTCTGAAGGGAACCAGAGGTGGACTTCGTTATGATTGGTCTGTCGGTTGGTCTGAAGGGAACCAGAGGTTGGACTTCGTTATGATTGGTTGGTCTGAAGGGAACCAGAGGTGGACTTCGTTATGATTGGTTGGTCGGTTGGTCTGAAGGGAACCAGAGGTTGGACTTCGTTATGATTGGTTGGTTGGTGGTGCTCGCCAGCACTGGGAACCAGAGGTTGGACTTCGTTATGATTGGTTGGTCGGTTGGTCTGAAGGGAACCAGAGGTTGGACTTCGTTATGATTGGTTGGTCGGTTGGTCTGAAGGGAACCAGAGGTGGACTTCGTTATGATTGGTTGGTCGGTTGGTCTGAAGGGAACCAGAGGTGGACTTCGTTATGATTGGTTGGTCGGTTGGTCTGAAGGGAACCAGAGGTTGGACTTCGTTATGATTGGTTGGTCGGTTGGTCTGAAGGGAACCAGAGGTGGACTTCGTTATGATTGGTCGGTTGGTGGTGCTCGCCAGCACCGGGAACCAG
>NC_137879.1:2129479-2134479 GCF_963924005.1 Protomyctophum bolini | reverse complement strand
TGCAAACGCATGCCCCTGCACCCAGGTATATATATATGCGTCTCGTTTGTATACCAATATATGGAGTTGTGTATCAGTCACGCCCCAAACACGGAGTCCATGCAGACGTCAGAACAGGGCCAGCTCCATATATGGAGATCTAGGGGGTGACCAGGTGTGACCGATTGGCTCGTTTGGGCCGTGAAAGACGAGCTCATTTCTACGATCTTAAACCATTTCTCATTTTGATGATTTTAAACGGTGCAGCCAGCGCACACACACACACATAGGGTCACCTTGGAGTGTGTGTGTGTGTGTGTGTGTGTGTGTGTGTGTGTGTGTGGTTCAATATTTAGTCTGCAGAGCCTGATGTCACTGCAAACAGCCGTTCCCATGAACACCAAACAGTCATATTTGCTGTGGATTGAGGCTTGTGTGTGTGTCTGTGTGTGTCTGTGTGTGTGTGTGTGTGTGTGTGTGTGTGTGTGTGTGTGTGTGTGTCTGTGTCTGTGTGTGTGTGTGTGTGTGTGCGCATGCGTGCATGCGTGCGGTTGTGTCCTTTATCGGCACATAATATCTACTGTTCCATAGAATTGACTGCTATTGCACACACACACACACACGCACACACGCACACACGCACACACGCACACACACACACACACACACACACACAAATGTGATATTTATCACCTTTGTCTAATCTCTCTCTCTGTCTCTGTCTCTGTCTCTGTCTCTCTCTCTCTCTCTCTCTCTCTCTCTGTCTCTCTCTCTCTCTCTCTCTCTCTGTCTCTCTCTCTCTCTCTCTCTCTCTCTCTCTCTCTCTCTCTCTCTCTCTGTCTCTGTCTCTGTCTCTGTCTCTGTCTCTGTCTCTCTCTCTCAATTCAATTCAATTCAGTTAGCTTTATTGGCATGAATGTAGTAGCTACAGTATTGCCAAAGCATGAAGTTCAACAAAAGAACCGAACAAAATAAAATAAATACAAAATATAACAGAAAACAAGCAAATAGAACATTAATTTTCACAATACAATATGAAAATACTGTCAAAATGTACAGTATTAAATGTGTCCGTGGTGTGTCGAGATGGTTCGTGTCAAGATAATAGTCATTGTGTATATTTTTCTAAGTGTCCCTCATTTTGTGACATGCAGTCACATACTGTGCAGCCAGATGTGCTGCAGGTCCCTCTCCCAACAGAATGAGTTGTTACTTGTTTGTCATTGTCATGCAACTCTTTAAACTTTGGGATCAACAACTCAAATTTATTAAAATATGTGGTTCTTATATTATTATATTTATTACAATGAATTAGAAAGTGTGTCTCAGTCTCTACCTCAGCTGAGGTACAGTGACCACAGACTCTCTGTTCTGGAGGTAGGTAGGACTTCTTGTGTCGTCCTTTCTCTATGGCCAGACTGTGGTCACTCATTCTGTATTTAGTCATGATCTGTCGCTGTTTTTTATCTTTGACCGTATACAGATACTCAGCCAGTTTATATTCATGTTTTAGGGCCAGATAACAATTAAGTTTGTTTTGAGTTTTGGTTTGATTGTTCCAATGTTCCAGATATGTGTATTTTATTTGTTTAATAATTTGGTTGACTCTAATTAGTGGTTGCAAAGCAGTGCTGGTCTGAGGTTGAGGCTGGACACTGTTCTGTGGTAGCTGATCAATAAGTCCAAGGACTAGTTGGCAGAAGGGACTCTTTTGGGGTTTCATCTCCTGGGATTGCAGGGCCTGGAATCCCCGGCTGTCTTGGGGGCTTGATTTAAGATGTAGCCAAAACTTTAGTGTTCTTTTCCTAATGTTGATAATTAATGGGTAACGGCCTAATTCTGCCCTGCATGCGTTGGTTGGTGTTTTCCTTTGGATGTTTAATATGGATCTACAGAATTCTGCATGCAGGGTTTCTGTGGGATGTTTGTCCCATTTAGTGTAGTCCTGGTGACTGAGTGGACCCCAAACCTCACTACCATAGAGAGCAATTGGTTGGATAATGCTGTCAAATATTTTTATCCAGATTCTAACAGGGATATCAATTTTATAAAATGTTCTCCTAATGGCATAAAATGCTCTGCATGCTTTATCTTTTAGTGAATTCACTGCCAGACCAAAGTTACCTGAGGCACTAATCTTAAGTCCCAGGTAATCGTAATACAGGGTGTGATCTAAAGGTGTGTTTCCTAATTTAAATTGATATTTGTTTTCCTGAGATCTGGCCTTCTTTTGGAAAATCATGACTTTGGATTTGTTCAGATTTACAATCAGGGCCCAGTTCTGACAGTACTGCTCCAACAGGTCCAGGTGCTGCTGCAGTCCTTGTTGTGTGGGAGACAGCAGCACCAGGTCGTCCGCATAGAGCAGGAATTTGACTTCCTTATTGTCAAGGGTTAGGCCGGGGGTTCCAGACTGCTCCAACAGTAATGCTAAATCATTAATGTAGATGTTAAATAGTGTTGGAGACAGGCTGTTGCCCTGAAAAACACCTCTCCCTTGAGTGAACAGATCTGTAGATTTGTCACCAAGTTTCACTCCACATTTGTTATTGACATACATTGATTTAATTATGTCATACATTTTACCTCCTACACCGATTTGGAGAATTTTGTAATATAGTCCCTCTTGCCAAATGGAATCAAATGCCTTTTTAAAATCAATGAAACATGCGAAAATCTTACCCGTACTTTTTTGGTGAACGTGGTGGCTAATTAGACTATGTAGAGTGTAAATATGGTCAGTGGTGCGGTGATTTGGTAGAAAGCCAATTTGCCCTTTACTCAGGGCATTGTGTTCCGTAAGGAAGGCCAGCATCCGGGCATTAATGATGCTGCAAAACACCTTCCCCAGATTACTGAGATGAGAGATGAGATATACTTTATTAATCCCCGAGGGGAAATTGCAGTGTTACAGCAGCAAAGTGCATAGAGTTAAAAAACTAAAACCTACAAAACAAAACAACTGGACAGACAGAGAAACACAAGAAACAGACACAGAGGACATAAACACACAAGACCAGGACCATATGGGTGGGGGGGGGGGGGCAGTTCTTAATGCTTCTGTGTACTGCTCACACATATGCCTCGGTAATTGTTAGGGTCCCATTTATCTCCACTCTTATATATTGGGGATATGAGCCCCCGGCTCCATATCTCAGGAAAGCAACCTGACTGAAGAACGAGATTGAACAACTTAAGCAGGGCCTGTTTGAGCTCAGAGCTGCTGTGTTTTAACATCTCTGACATGATACCGTCAGGGCCACATGCTTTGCCAGATTTAAGCTTTTTTATGTTGTCTTCTAATTCTTTAATTAAGATTGGATAGTCGAGGGGGTTCTGATTAGTTTTTATTGTTGATTCTAGGATTGTCAATTTGTCTCTAATTAGATTTTGTTGATGATTGAGATCTTTGGGGGATATTTGCTCAAATAATTTTTCAAAATGGTCTTTCCAAATGTTTCCATTTTGTAATGCCAGGTTTTCTTTTTTGCTCTTTAAGTTGTTCCATCTCTCCAAGAACTGATTTTGGTTAATGGACTCCTCGATTTCCCTTAGTTTCTGATCGTAATATTGTTTCTTCTTATGTCTGATTAACTGTTTATACTCTCTCAATGTTTCAACATAAGTTTGGCGCAGGTCTGTGTCTTTTGGTTGGCGGTGTTTAAGGTTGGACTGCTGTCGTAATTGTTTTCTGATATCTTTGCAGTCTTTGTCATACCACTCTTCTTTTTTCAGTCTCTGTTTGGATTTAGAGCTGTTTTTGGTAAGTCCTGCTTTATCGGCTGATTTATTGTAAATTTGATTTATTTGATTAACAGCCATGGTTAATTGATTTGGTTGAAACTGTTGGGAGAGCAGTGTGTTAATTAGACCAGAGATTTCAGGTGAGGTAACTGCTTTTTCAAATCTAACTTCACCATCAGGAGTCCATTTGTATTTGTGATGTATTTTATGTAATTTGCAGGGCTCTGGTTGTGTTGTGATTGTGTGTACAGCTGGTTTTATATATACATTGATTTGACAGTGGTCTGATAGAGGGGTCTGTGGTCTAACAGTGAATGCACTGATGAGGTAGGGGTCCATGTCAGTGACGGCATAGTCCACTACGCTAGTCCCAAGAGCTGAACAATAGGTGAACCTCCCCAAAGAGTCCCCCTTCATCCTGCCGTTAAGCATATACAGACCTAAGGAGCGACACAGATGTAAAAGCTCTTTCCCCAGTTTGTTGACAACATGGTCTAGGTTGTGTCTGTGTCTGGTGGTGGGGCTGAGGTGTAAAGAGGACTGCCCAAAGATGTGATTGTTACCAGTAGGATACACTATGTCAGGTTCACATCCTGTTCGAGCATTTAAATCTCCTACCAGTTGGACTGGTAATGCCCCAGCTCTGTATGGAGATTATCAAAAAAGTTATCATTATAATGTGGCGACTCAAGCGGAGGGGTGTATGCCGCACATATATATAAATCATTATCACATTTGGCAATATTTTTGTTTAGCTTAAGCCAGATGTGTGTTGATGCTTTTTTAATAATTTGTATATGAGATGACAGATCCTCTTTATACCACACAATAACTCCACCTGAATCTCTACCAAGACGTACGTGTTTGTTTTTGAGGGATGGTAGTAAGATTTCTCTATAGTTTGAGGGACAACCGGTGTATGTATCATCTCGACACCAAGTTTCTAATAGTATGACAATATCTTGACCTTTTATGCTAGAGATGAATTCTGGGTCTGTACTCTTCAGCCCAAAAGCCGAGGAGCACAGGCCCTGAATGTTCCATGAGCTAATAGATATAGATTGCATTAATAATCAATTACAAATATAGATAAATTATAGTGGCAAGTAAAACTGAGTCAGAATTTTAAAAAATATATATAAAATAAAATAGAACCTTCAATTTGTAACAAAAACGCTTCAGTACATGAAGCATAGCATACACTTGGGAACTAATAAGGAGCAAGCAACAGCCTGTATTATGTTTTACCCAAGAATCCTAAAGATCAGTTGTAGCAG
>NC_137879.1:2117828-2124279 GCF_963924005.1 Protomyctophum bolini | reverse complement strand
GTACACTTATAGGACACTGGTTCTCAACGTGGGGTCCCCGCTGGGTAAAGTTAGGAACCTAAAAGAGACTCTCTTATAGGTCCCTAACTCAGAGAGTGCACAGAGGAGTGACAAAGAATGCACCACTCCCTGAATTAATTGAATACTGAGGCATTTTGCAGTGTATAGATGCGCTGCTTGGGGATCCCAGAGGAAAAGAGAAACAGTTTGATACTGGGGGGGGGGGGGGGGGGGGGGTTATAGGCCACCCGGGGACCATGCCCACGTCGCCCACGTCACTTTCTCTCCAACGTTTTTCACGACAATCACCCGACGATTTTTAATATAACCTATTATACATAAAGTGCACTCTCAGTTAAATAACGTCACAGGCATTTTTAGTGCAGAATAAATGATGGTCGAAAACGTAAAAGCAATAATAATAATAATAATAATAATAATAATAATAATAATAATAATAATAATAATATTGTTCAGAGTAAAAAACCAAATGCTTTTTTTTTTTTTTATAGATGCAGAACGAAAGGAAGCTGTTGCCCCCGCGACCCGACTACAGATAAGCGGTTGAAGATGGATGGACGGATGGACGTCGTGGTAATTTTCGAATGATTAGTTAGTAACTGTTAAGTTTAACCGACTAATTTCTTAACGGCGATTTATCGATTAACCATTAACATCCCTATAGAGGAAACACATGGACTCACTGGCCTTGGAACGTCTCGGGATCCCCCCCCCCCCCCCCCCCAGGAAGAAGTCACTAATGTTGCTCTGGAGGAGAGGGAAGTCTGGAGCTCTCTGGGTGGAGCTGTTGCCCCCCGCGACCCCACTACGGATAAGCGGTTGAAGATGGATGGGATGGATGGTGTTATGAGCTGTCACATGACACGCGGAGCCTATACGTGACCATTTCAAGCAGAATAAACTTTAACATAAACTAAACGTATCGGCCTAAACTGTATATCCTACTGTTCGTGGTGTAAAGCAGTGGTTCTCAAAGGACCCCCAACTTGATTACATTTATTAGCCCGCGGACCCCCCCCCCCCCCCAATGGAAAAGATGTGCCAGGGACCCCCATTACCACTCTAGCAGTGATTGTCAACCGTTTTAATTTCAAGGTTTCAAGGTTTGACATGCATTAGTCTACGGAATAAGTGGTCCCTTATTGGCTGTTGATGGTGACGTGACTAAGGTACGTTTCAAGGTCGGTATCAGGTCAATAACGGCTCTAAAGGATTTAGCACAGCAGTTGTCAATAGACATTAGTTAGTAGCAGTGCTTGCGCTCTCTGCTTGCGCACAAGTAGGCCATGCGTGGCCTACTTGTCCTGACAGATTTCTGAAAAAAACCCATGTTTCTATGTGTCAGTCGTTCTCAAACATTTTCATGTCAAGAACCCATGGGGGTCCTTGACATGAAAATGTTTTGAGATGTAATAGGCCCGCCGACCCCCATCTGAAAATATGTAGTTCCAGGGACCCCCCCCCCCCCCCCAGAAGCAAAGATTTGAGTTAATTTTTTTTCAAGATTTCTCAAAAATAGCAGACCTACAAGCTCGTTGCGTGGCACTTGGTGCCACGATACGAGCTTGTAGATCTGCTATATATGCAACAGCTAAAGCATAACATAATGCCTTAAAACACCCAGAACGGGCTAAGACAAAGATGTGGAGGAGGGTTAAGAGATGGAAGCCTTACTGGGAGTCATTTTAAACGTCACACCGACTAAGGCATCATCATGAGGTCTGCTATTTTATGAACTGTTACAGTAAGTACAGTAAGAACACACATTATGTACAGTGGAGCATCCTAGCCAACCTGAGCGTTAAAACCTCTGGACGAAAATAAAAAATGGAAACAGCAACTGAAGACAGTAAAGTACCCAGAGATCTCGTTTAAAAAACAAAAGGCGGGCGCTCGTGCGACGTTTGGTATATTTCCGGGGGATCGTGTGCGTCGACTGCGTTTGTCCGAACCCAAACCAAGCGTTCGTTCAGGGGTCAGGGGTCAACACGGACAGACAACATGAGTGGACAATAATACTATCAGAGAGCCCTGAATGACCACAACAGGTCTGTGACTCTGAGAGTGTTTGTTTGGGTCTATTTGAACACACTCAGAGTTAAGGGAGTCATTTGAGAACCACTAGTTGGACCCCTAATGTGCCACAGGGTCATAGTAAATAATTGCCGTACATATTCTGAAGAAAACCTGTAAACTGGCATTCAGTATTAAAGTCTAAAGCTTGCCCACAGACAAGACCAAGTCTTTGGGCCGATTCATACTCCTATTTTACCGCTGTTTCGGCGCTGTAGTGCCCAAATGATTTCGGCTCGTCGGAAGTTTTAAGTAGCACCGAAGAGGCGACTTTAGGACGGTACCCGCCCCCCCCCGAACCTCAAATGACGTCACATTGTAGGCTCTACAGAGCCCAATGACGTCACATTGTAGGCTCTACAGAGCCAAATGACGTCACATTGTAGGCTACAGAGCCAAATTGGACGTCACATTGTAGGCTCTACAGAGCCAAATGACGTCACATTGTAGGCTCTACAGAGCCAAATGACGTCACATTGTAGGCTCTACAGAGCCAAATGACGTCACATTGTAGGCTCTACAGAGCCAAATGATGTCACATTGTAGGCTCTACGGCACCGAACCGACTTTTATTCGGCTCTAAAATAGGAGTATGAATCGGCCCTTTGCCGCTGACGCGTTTTGTCCGTGTACAATGTTGGTGACCCCTGACCCCTGCACGGGAGGGAGCTCCAGATTATTAAGCGAGGAATCTACACCGAATGGCCGCCCCCTGGTGGTGGTGGTGGTGGAATCTACACCGAATGTTCGGGAGGAAGAAAAGAAAGCATTTGACGGCACCGAGTATGACAAAAAAATTATAATAAGAAAGAAAAATGTATTTTGTCTTTGTTATGAAATATGACACGATGGAGGTAATTCTGTCACTCAGAGTTGATCACATGACCCTCCCCCCCCCTTCCCCCATCGCCCCTGGCAGGGTTTTACCGCATCCATCTGACAGCGCCCCCTAGTGGTGGGACGTGAAGGCAGGTTTTTCAACAGAATACAATTCAACGCCAAACTATGTTATTTTTTTTTATATATATATATATCTATGTACAATATATAACTTAATTATAAATATTGTCATTTTTATCTTAAGTACTGAGTTGTCGCGTTGCTTAGTTTTTTTAGTTATTATTTTTTCTCCTGTGAGCAATTTACAGTATCGGACATTAGAATATTGTATTACACAGAGTAACAATAAAGCCCGGTTATACTTTAGTTGCACGCCGGCATCGCACGCCGGAGCTAGCCTATATCTCCCGACCGCGGGAACTTTGGCCATCCATCGGCTGACCGACCGTTACTTCCTGGCGCGCGGTGCCGGCTCACGCACGCGACTATAGATGAGGTGGGCGTCGTCGATAGCCTATGACTGTAGCGACCGCCGTTAAGAGCACACTCTGAAAGAAACTGAAGAAAGGATTTGATACGCCGAAAAGAAAAAGTAGTAACGGAGAGTTCACACACGGCGGCGGCCCGTCCTCGCGGCCACGCTCCGGCGGTGCCGTAGAGTTTTTGACCTCCGTTGCGTGTCGTCTTTGACTCCCACGACACGATCTGGTCTCAGGTCCAAAACAACGTATATCCTTTTAATCTGCGCAGAGTCACCGACGAGCAAAAAACAAAAAAACGCCTTCTTAGAAATGTCGTGAGTAGAATTCCTTCTCCTGGACGAAGGAGAACGAGTTCCGCGCGTGCGCACGCGCGTTGAGATGTCCCCGCCGGTTGTTGTGTGACCGACGAGCACGACTGTGATATCTTCCCCGTAGAATTCCTTCGCGATGACCGATGAGTCCGATGATTCCGTGAACCCCACGTGCACACACACCTAGACACACTCACAAGAGTTCCGCAGCAATCTGCCGTATGGAGCCAAAACATTCTCTGTGGTTTCCCGCTCTCTCTCTCTCTCTCTCTCTCTCTTTACCCCCCCCCCAACCGAAGGGGGGGGCGGGAGGGGGGGGGGGGGCGTGGTCACACGTTGGACTCCACAAACGGTCTCTTTGGTTTGATGGGCGAGGTGCTGCCCGGCGGCCCGGGGCCCACCTGGCTCACGGCCACGCCCCGCTGCCCCCGGTGGTGGTGGTGGTGCACTGCGCTGTACATGTTGTTGTCCTGGTAGGAGGCCTGCGCCACGGGCAGCGTCCGCGCCACCTTCACGTCGGGGTAGGTGGGCACCTGGCTGACGCGCTCCAGGATGTCCCCGCCCCCCCCCTCCTCCTCCTCGGGAACCACCGCCGCCGCCATTGGCCAGCTTGCCCAGCGAGGAGGCGGAGCTGGGCTGCACCGCGTAGTAGCCGTCGTCGTCCAGCAGGTGGCCGTTCTGGGCGTTGTTGGTCTTGTTGTAGTAGGCGATGTTTCCCAGGGAGGTGGGCGGGCTGTAGGCGCCCCCTCCTCCTCCTCCCCCTCCCCCCCCCAGCGAGGTGGGCGGGCTGTAGGCGGGCGAGGTGGGGCTGATGACGGCGTCCATGGACGTCATGGCCCAGGGCCGCTGGCCCCCGCCGCCCCCTGTGGGCTGGTGCAGGTACTGCGCCGCGGTGCGCGCCGTCTTGTCTATGATGCCCATGAAGGGCGTGCTCCGAGAGCGGACCTCGCCCCCCGGGGGGTACAGCCCCCCCCCCCCGCCGCCCTGCGGCGGCGAGATGGGCGAGAGGTCGACGTCGTTGTAGGCCCCGCCCCCTACCTGCAGGGGGAGGATCTCCATCTGCTGGTTGGACGAGGAGGACGACGAGGCCACGATGCTGTTGCTGGAGGGCGAGAAGCGCAGCCCGACGCTCTGCGAGTGGATGAGGGGCCGCGGCGTGGGCGTGGTCTGGCTGGCGCTGACGGGGCGCCCCCCGCCCCCGCCCACCCTGCTGCCCATGTGCGTACTCTCCGGCGAGCCCAGCTGCTGCTGCTGGCACTGTGGGGGGGCAAGGGGGAGGGGCATGGCCACGCCCATGGCGTGCTGCTCCGAAACCGGGTAGTAGGCGGCCGATTGGCTGCGGCTGATCTGCGGCGTCTGGTGGCCGCCGCCGCCGCCGTAGCGCATCATGGCGCCCGGACCCCCGCTGCTGGCGCGGTAGGCAGAGGAGGGGCGCTGGGGGGCGGGGGGCAGCTCTCCGCCGCCGCCCGCCCCCGTGACCTCCATCATCATGACCCCTCCGCGGCCCCCGTGCTGGCAGAGGGCCCCGGCGCTCAGGCTGGCCTGCACCGCCTGGACGGGTCGCCCGACGTCCTGGTACACGTCCACCGAGGTCTGGTGGTACCGCCCGCCGTAGCCGCCTCCTCCTCCTCCTCCGACCCCGCCGGGCTGGCTGGTGCGCACGATCTGCGCGATGGAGGGCTGCAGGCGCAGGCCCTGCGCCTGGTGGTGCTGCTGCTGCTGATGCGGTGGCTGCTGCGGCGCCCCCTGGTGGTGGTGGTGGTGCTGGTGGGACAGCGAGGGTCCCGAGCCGCCCAGCTGGAAGGAGCGCTGCACGGAGCTCATCTTGGACAGCAGCGGCGACTTGGGCCGGCCGGGAGGCGCCGCGGGCTGCTGCTGCTGCTGCTGCTGCTGCTCCGCCGTCTGGTAGCGCACCGGGGAGCCCGACTGGGAGCGGTACAGGCACACCCCCCCGGCCTCCACCGGCGGGCTGGCGCGGTACTGGGAGGACGACGGCGGCGCCGTGGGCACGGCCGCCGCGCGGCGCAGGGGCGAGGGGGGCGGGCTCTGGTTGTTGCGGTCCCGGTCGGCGGGCGGCGGGGGGCTGAACCGGTACGAGGCCGCCCCCTGGTGGTGGTGGTGGTGGAGGTGCACGGGCGACGTGCGGTCTGAGTAGTGGGAGTTGTTGTGGTGGTGCGTGGGCGAGAGGGAGGGCGACTGGTAGACGGCGGCCGCTCCGCCGCCGTGGGTGGGCGAGGAGGACATGGAGGTGGAGGACGAGGGGTGGGGGTGGTGGTGGTGGTGGTACTCGTACCCTCCCCCCCCGCCGAACATCTGGTGGTGGTGGTGGTGGTGGTGGTTGGGCGAGGGGGGGGGGCTCTGGTTGTTGTTGTTGTTGTGGGCGTGGCAGTCGGAGGGCGGGGCCGGAGGCGGGGCCAGGCCCATGAGGGACATGGCCGCCTCCAGCTCCGCCTCCAGGTAGCGCTCGTCGTCCTCGAACAGCTCCTGCACCGGCTCCATGTCCTCCAGCCGCGGCTCCGGGGGAGGGGGGAGGAGGAGGGGCTGTGGGGGGGGGGGGCAGCGCCAGGCACAGACTAGACCCCGCCTCCTCCCCCCCCTCCTCCTCCTCCTCCTCGGGGGGCGGCGTGGGGGGAGGGGAGTCGGGCGGCGGCTGCGGCGGCGGCAGCGTGAAGGGCTGCAGCGCCAGCGCGTTGTCGTCCTGGCTGAAGTGGCGCACCTCCTCCT